>NC_031496.1:15996320-16342231 GCF_000237925.1 Schistosoma mansoni
CAGGCCCTTCCTTGCATACCCCAGGCAAAAAGGAACTAACTTCTTCCGAGTTTGTTATCCACTTCTTTAATGTAAAACCGCCTTTACACAGTAATTCACTTACTTGCTTGACAAAGTTTTTTGCTTGATTACTAGTGGAAAAAGATACTAGGCAGTCATCCACATAGAAATTGTTCTTAACCGCCTCTACTATGTAGCTATCAAATCCATCGGAGAATGTTTGAGCGGTCTTGATCAAGGCAAAGTTTGCACAGAATGGCGAAGACGTTGCTCCGAATGGATGGACGGTCATTTGAAACTCCGATGGTTCTTTCGACATGTCTGTCTCTTGCCACCATAGGAATCGTAAGGCTCCTTGATCGGATTCAGGGACCTTTACTTGCATGAACATTTCTTCAACGTCGGCACAAATGGCAATTGCCTCCTTGCGGAATCGCAATAATATACAAACTAACTCTGCGGTAGTGTCAGGACCTTGATAAATCATATCATTCAGTGAAACCCCAGCGAATTTAGCAGCACAGTCCAGCACCACCCTCAGTTTCTCTGGCTTTTTGGGATTTATTACCGCGTGATGAGGCAGATACCAGCGAGGGAGATAATCTGACCTCAACTGAATTTCAGGGACCCTTTGTGCATATCCTTTAGCAAGATTACTTTCAATACTTCTAGCATATTTAGCGTATAGGTTGCTATCCTTCAACAACCTACGCTTCAAACTAAGTAATCTACTGGCCGCTACCTCATAATTTCCCGTTTTTTTGTTTGGATACATTTTCCATGGTATTGGAACTACGAAGCGACCACCATCGTAGAAGGTACCCCTTTCCACTATTTCTATTGCTGCTCGATCCTCTACTGACGGCGATTTATCGCTTGAATATACATCAGCGAATTCTACGTCATAAAGCTTACGGAATTGATCTTCTAACGTCTGCAGCTTACTCATACAATTACTAACTTTTTTCTTCAATCCCGAAAATGATGTAAGTCCAAACACGGTCCACCCGAGCAACGTTTTTACTGCATATGGATTTTTTCTTCCACCTAACCGTTGATCGAGTACCCAGTGGGCTTCCGGGACATCACAACCAATCAGTAACACAACTTCGCCAGAATCTATAACTTCTAAAGGTACATCGCTCAAATGCGGCCACTTTACTAGGCTGCTCATGATTGTTTTCGTCGGCTTATGCCCAGGTATTTGCGACACTACCAGGGCTCCTTGAATTTTAACGTGCTCAGTTTGATCTAAGGAATACACCTCAAAAGGTGTCTTTATCACTCGTGTTGCCTTATTGCCGCTCACGGTTTGTACAACCACCGACGACTGTTCCTCGTTTAGCCCCAACAACTTCAAACATCCTGACCTGATCAAAGTTACGTCAGAGCCATTATCCAAAAGGGCATACCCCACAACCTCAGCGTTTCCCGATCTCAACCTCACGGGAATCATTCCCAGACACACGTGACCGTCCACTGGCCTATCATGTCCACAATGGTTCACCGTAGCCAGTCTATCCTCTGATTTACTCTTTGCCGAACCCTTATGCAACAGAGAGTGATGTCTCCCAGAACATCCGTCAATGGCGCAACGTCTCGTCACCTTGCATTCAATAGCTTTATGCCCTTGTTTAAGACATACGAAACAGATACTCTTACCTTTGACGTGCGACAGACGTTCTTCTGTCGTGAGAGCTAAGAACTGACTACACTCGTAAACAGCATGATCGCCTGAGCACATACTGCACTTAGTACTTGCGATCGGTGTATTCTTCGGTCTCACTACGGAATGATAACATGATTTAGTAGTAACTCCCCCTCTTGGACGTTCAGCCAATCGTCCAAACCTACTCGCAGCTACTCTCGCTTTAGCTGCCACGAACTGAGTGAGTTCGGCGAACTTTGGCTCCCTGTCCTCTTCTGTCAATCTATCTACCACTTCGGCCCATTGTCTTTGCATAGGTTGGGGCAGAAATCTTACTACTCTCTCTAACGTAACCAGCGAATTCAAGTCGGCAGTGTAATTCATTTACTCTAGAATCATGCTACAATTTTCCATCCTCATTGCTAAACTTGAGAGTTGCTCGGGGTCATGACAACCACGCCTTACATCATTGAATAAATCCTCCAAAGTCTCTCTTGCTATAACATGAGCTTGACCGAATAATCGTTTCAAAATATCTCTAGCTCTTTTATACCCAGACGTAGCCTCATCATTACACATCCTTCGATGGCTGCTTTCGCCTTACCCTTGCAATAATGGAGCAAATACAGCAAACGTTGACTATCATCAGATACTCTTGCCGCAACGTAGGTATCGTATTGTTTTATAAACTTCCAATATTCCTTCGGCTTTCCATCAAAATAACACAGTTCAACTTTCGGTAGCTCTAACCCAACTATAGGGACCTTTGATGTTGTGCCCGAGACTGCATGCCTAAGTCCTTCCCCTTTATCTAAACTAAGATCCGCTACCTTATCTAACATTACGTCACTATCACTATCACTATAGCTCTCTTTAAATACATTAGAACCATGAGGCGTAAAGACATCAGAAAAAACTTGCTTTGTACTAGGGGATTTGTCGTTAACCTTGTCTTCACCCTCTCCGATCAGCTTAGGGATTGACTTCTTTGCACGATTGTTAGGCATCTCGAATTATCGACCAAATTTGTTTCAGAACTGTGAGCGAGGACCAAGCTGCAAACCGACCAATATTTGTTCAGGACTGTTGAACACGGACTAAGCTGCCAACCGACCAATATTCGTTTAGAACTGTAAGATCCAAACCTAAATTCCAATAGGTCTGGATGTGGTCGAATAACCGTTAGATAGCTTTAGACACTCGTGTCTCAGTTCAAATCAAAACAAGGTATATATTTGACACGGTTCTAAACGAATATTATCACCCAGTTATTCAACCAACAATTGATACCAAAATATTCAATCAAAAACACCAAAGAATAAGCGTTATTCTATCCTTTCTGGATAGATCAAGGGAGATTCCGTTTGAGCGGTTATTTTATAACACCAAGTGTTTCAATTTCTGGAAAAGTGCTCCAAATACAACCAAAAATGCACGATCCCAGTCAAGTTCAAACCGCACAATCAAAAAGCGAGCAGCCAATATGGCAGATACCAGAATAATAGCAATTAAAACAAACTATATACAGCTCAGTAAAGAACATGGAGACTCAATAAAAAACGATAGTAAAACCAAGAAAATTGAACGTTACAGTCTTAATTAGCATAATAAATGTTAACAGCATATACAAATAAAGAAAACGTAAGGAAGAAATCACAAGTGTATGCATGGAGGGATTTTCACTTGCAAAATGGATCCAACAAATATATCCTCCTGTTTACAGCAACTGTCGAATATTCTCACTTTTCAGTATTGACTACTAGCAAGATTTCAGTTGAACGTAAATTTGATATAGGGCACGATATCTGCAACGGTGGTCTATCTCAAACTTTCTTCTCTTAAATGAAGGTGCGGACACCACTGCTTCGGGTAACAGATTCCAAGACCTGATGACTCTATATAAAAACCTGAATGCCACGGATATTTCGTCCGTTCTTGACTTTTCGACCCTCCCGCTATGTCCTATGAGATGTCACAATCTAGTAGAAAGAAAAAGAGAGGATATATTAGGTCCCAAATCATTTCTTGGTATTCTGTACATCAAAATCAGACCACATCTAAATCTGCCGTAGGACAGAGTGAAGAGGTCTGGCTTTTCAAGCCACCCTTTGTATGGTAAATTCCGAAGTTCTGGAGTTGAACAACTAACTGCCACCTGTACTTTTACAGGATATCCGAGTCACCTTTTAAACAGGGTCTTGCAGCCTGAACACAGCTTACCTCTCACTAAGGTCGTGTATACTGTGGTGAACATAGCAATATCTAACTTGGTAAATGTTCTTCGTAAAGCCCATAGGGTTCTGGACCCATTACCTCCAACCTCCCGGTAGCGGGCCGTGGTCTTAAGATCATGTCTCACTGTCACCTCAAGATCCTTATGAGACTGAACCACGGGTGCAGGCACTTTCCCTAATCTGTACCTATTTACCTTTGTATCCTCAAAGTGCATGTAAACACACTTTGTTGCGTTGATAGGCATCAGCCACTCGTTAGACCAGGTAATCACAATATTTAAGTCTGCCTGAAGTGTGCATGCATCTGCGTTTTCCGTTATTTCTCGCCATCATTAGCGTATGATAACATGGGGAGTGAGCTATACTTGGGAGGTCATTTACATACAGTATAAAAGGTAAGGGACCTAGAACAGGACCATGCGGTACTCAAATAAGTACTGGTTTCTAGGTGGAGCACTTGGTACTTAACCTTACTTTATGTACTTTATGTATTGGAGTGACGGCTGCATTCTTCCAGTCCGTAGGTAACACATCTTGACCAAGTGACGTATTGAATATCATAATTAGTAGGGCTGCAATATATTATTCAACTTGTCTCGGAATTTTCAGATGTACTTCATATGGTCCCGTTGATTTTTCCGTTTCTAAGATACTAGGAACCTTAATTGTATCGTAATGATCAAAGTGCACAGTGAACGAATGGTTTTTGTCTTAGTATTTGTGTCTAGTTCTTCGTATAGAAGAAGCTGCTGATTGAAAACTGCCCCCGAAACAGTTTGTCATAGCCTCTACTTATTCTGAGCACCTTGTGCCATTTCAGATCCACTCGTTTCCTTAATTACGTTGGGAATCCAATACCGTGTCCTTGTTCCGTAATTTATGTACTAGAATAGTCACTTCGGCTGCTTGATTGCAGATTGTGCCAACTGCATTTCAAATCTTTTTGAGCTTCCAGGATTTCAAATATACATTTATTTCTTAACAACCTGTAGCGTTCCATAGTACTTGCTGTGTCAACGCTGATGGTAACGTTCTAACACTCCTTCTTTTTTCATATTAAACGCCGAATATACCGACCTATCTAGAGATAGCCGTGCATCTTATTCTTCGGGACTGTTCAGGCTACATATATGGTTGAGTTGCTTGATTGTATAACTGCCTGAAATGAGTCCTTTTCTGCCGATGCCGCTGAGTCAATTATCCAGCTTTTGGCAGATGCTGAGGAGTTTATCGCCTCCATGTCTGCCTTCCATATGTTGGGACGGGCCGGCGCAACTTCTTGATAGGCCATCTCAGCTATGAGCATAGATAATATGACTGCATGATCACTTCTCCCTAGAGGTGTGAGAAAAATCATTTGATCAATATCATCACTGTGTGTGAAGACTAAGTCCAAGAGAGCCAAGGAGCCTCGTAATTCATATCTGGTGTGATCTCTAGCGTACTGAAATAAAGTTGTGCAATTGTCGTTTCTAGCAATCTGCCACCTAGTGACGATGTTGATGGCCCTACTTCCAAGTTTACTCAGTTTATATACGGTGCATCAAAGTCGCCTACTATAAGGCTTTTACTCCTATTACATCAAGACCTAATTTTCCTAAAGAGGAAG
This sequence comes from Schistosoma mansoni, assembly GCF_000237925.1. Classification (NCBI taxonomy): domain Eukaryota; kingdom Metazoa; phylum Platyhelminthes; class Trematoda; order Strigeidida; family Schistosomatidae; genus Schistosoma; species Schistosoma mansoni. The sequence goes on from NC_031496.1 coordinate 16,001,812, forward strand.
TCATCTACTACACATTCCGGACTGTGGTATAAGACAACTAATTCAACATCTTTCCGCCTACTTTCCGAATTGCAACTCAACAGTTCACATGTTCCTGAAATATGTGTCACTGTCTCAACGGCAAATTTAGTTTGGGTACTATTCGTGAAGAGAATAACCTCGCCTCCCCTACGATTTGATCTATCAGCCCTACTGGATGAAGAACCAGTCAAATGAGTCTCGCTATTAAATACTTGTGACGTTAACCATGTTTCTGAGACAGCAATGACATTTGAGTTTTTTATATCCCCCATTTTCATGGGCTCAACAATTTTATTTTGCAGGCCGCGAACATTTGTGTAGAACACCTTGAATTGTGTGGAGGACTTTCCCTTATCATCCAAAGTGTTTTGAGGATCGTTTCGCTTCGAACTTTTACGATTTGAAAACACTCAAGTAGGAGGGTTTTTCATTATTTAGTTGGCGCTCATTTATTTCTACTTCTGCTGATCGCCTCTTAATACGGCTACCTAGGCTGAGATCCTTACAGACGTACACTCCGGATACAATCAGTGTGGGTGATTTTCTCAGTATTAAGTTTGTTTCTTCGGCTGAAACAAAGGTAACCTTTAAGAGGTGGCTTTTAATAATAATCATAATAATAATATATTCAGAAAGTAATAATTACAGAATTCACTCCATTTTACAGTCTGACCAGCTTGATATAAGTAGTAACATGAGATGTAGAGAACAAACATTTGTTAAAAGATCGTTTTAATTTTGCTAGTTCAGTAATCGATTAGGTAGTACATTTATGACATGTATCATGACAGTTCAATGCATCAGCAGGTAACTTTTAATTTTTTCTTAAGTGGATCGCCTGTTGATTTATGAACGGTGTATATAAAGTCATTTCCTGTGCCACGACGAATTAATGATAACTATCTACAACTGAAGGTAAAATGAAACCAGAGAGCACGGAACAACTAAACAACGATTGCCAAAATATGTCAGTCAGGTCTACCATAATGCATGTGTACAATCAGTTGCAAGAATATGAAGTGTAAATCGTCTCTGTACTGATTCCAGCCTTAATTTATCATTTATGTGCGCGCCACTAGGAATAAACGCGCAGTATTCAATGAGTGATCGAACACAAACTTTGTACATTAAGATACATGCTTTCCTGCTAAAAAGGTTCCGAGTTATGTAACCTATAAGACGTTGAGACTTGGAAGTCTGTTTCAATATCTGTTCTGTAAACAAGTCGAAAGAGTACCTAATTCTTAAGTCTACTGCTGCGTGTAGCCTACATAACACTTCGCCATTTATGGTAAGATCTAAGTTGAACGATGTATCACCGAAGCATAGCCATCTACACTTAGCTGTATTAAGCTCCAGCTGCCATTTGAGCACCACTGTGCTACCTTGTTTAGCTCCATGGTGATGCAATTTCGAATATTGTTCAGCTTACGTGGAGAAAACGAATACACTACTTTAAGATCATCTGCGTACAAAGGGGGCTTACGCACACAAAAACATTCACAAAGATCATTGATAAAAACCAAAATGAGCGAAGGGCCTAAGGCACTACCCTGTATTACACCGCTTCACACAGGGACGGCGTTCGACAATGAAGAGTTGATTTTAACTATTTGATGTCGGTTGATGAGAAAGGAATCAAATGAAGCTAGCAATGGGTTTTGGACCCCATAGGATGCGAGTTTACTAATGAGAAGTCGGCGGTTGATCATTTCGAAAGCTTTAGAAATATCCAAGTATAGCACTAGTACTAGATATTTTTGGCTACGAAGAGAATAAACTAAATTAGAGAAGTCAAGGTGACATGTCATGCAGGATCGATTTTTAAGAAATCCATGTTGCGTATCATTGATAATTTTTTCAGTCAGTAAATAGTTGGATTGTTCGTCACTGATAATTTTTTCCATTATTCTAGAGATAAGTGGAGTAATATTTATCGGCCGATAATTGTTCATGTCAGTCTTACCTCCAGATTTGTAACGTGGTATGATGAACGCGGTTTTCCAACAGTCAGGGTAAGAACCTGATTCCGTAGAGAGAGTAAACAGCTTCAGGAGAAAGAGTGGAATATCTGGACCGCCATATTTGTAGATAAATGATGAAATCCTGTCTGCTCCCTGACCTCTCGAAGCCTCAAGGGTATTTAAAGCCTTACTAATTTTCAGGTATGTGAAGTAGATACATTTTATCGAGTTGCTAGTCACGCATATAACTCTTGAAACAAAGCCATTTGTGGATTTTTCGCCATTTTCAAAATTACCGCTAAAAAGGTCTGCTGTAGTTTTAGAGTCGTATATAAAACTGTTGTTATGCAGGATGCATGGTGTATCAACATTATGAGTTGATATAGCTCGTTTATTGAAAAGGAGAATTACGTTTTGCACCCTTGAACTAATAATAATAATAATAATAATAATAATAATAATTTATTCTCAAATAACAGATTAATTTGGTTAAAAGTTATTGTTATTTGTGCAACCGCCGTAAAGTCGTTTGACTTAAATAACGTTTCTGTAGGCGTCTTAGTTTATTACGATATTTAGATGGTATATATAATTCGTAAGGTTTACTAAACCTGTACGTTTTAATTGGTGCACAGGAATTAAGACAAGAGTTAACCATCAAATAGAATATGTTAATGGCATCTATGAGACTACTACATGAGAATAATTGATCCCAGTCTGATAGTTTGATCAGTGAGCGCAAGAGGTCCCAGTCAGCATACGTGTAGTCTCTATATTGGCAGGTTTTCTGAATTGATCGGTTATAAGAGGGGTAGATAGGGAGAGCACAAGCTACTATCTTATGGTCACTGCTTTCAAATTCGTTGTATACTTGTACAGGGAGTGTGATGACATCTCTACTAAATATTAGATCAAGTATATTATCATCCCTCGTTTGGGGTACGAACCCACTGTGGCCAGCAGTGCATGTTAAGGATTTCCGATAAGTCATCATTACTTGACTGGCAACTACCAGTACTCCAGTCAATCCCAGGATAACTGAAATCACCAGTGATAAACTTAGCGCTGAAGTTTAGAGCAGATGCGAGTATAAATGCATTGATAATATGATTATTCACATTATCCGAACTATCAGGAGCTTTTTATATACATCCTAGGAGTAGACTATGATTAAGTGTGTGGATTGACATCCAGACCGCTTCTGGTAAACTTTTCAAGACACTGTCTCCAACTTTGTTAGTTGTTAGGGTATCCGAAGCAAATATAAGACAACGGCTGAAATTTTGTTCAGAAGTGAACGTGTGTTAATAAGTAATAAGTTTAAGAAGAAAGTATGGAGTGTAAAAAACCGAGAGCACCCCTACCGAGGGTATGTGTTCTGGATTTGTCTGGACTATGATTTCGTGTGTCTGCTTGATCATAAGTGTTAGATCCATTTTGAAAGTTAAAATCCCTCCATACATACATTTGTGATTTCTTCCTTGTGGTTTCTTTATTTGTATATATTGTTAACTTCTTTGATGCTAATTAAGACTGTAACGTTTAATTTTCTTGGTTTTCTTATTGTTTTTATTGAGTCTCTATGTTCCTTACTGAACTGTATTTAGCTTGTTTTAATTGTTATTTTTCTGGCGGGTGCCATATCGACTGCTCGCTCTTTGATTGTGCGGTTTGATTTTGACAGGGATCGTTCATTTTTGGTTGTAATTTGGAGCACTTTCTCAGATATTGAGACACTTTGTGTTATAAAACAGCCGCCCAAACGGAATCTTACTTGATCTATCCAGAAAGGATAGAATAACACTCACCTTTTGGTGTTTTCGGTAATTTTCATATATTTCTTACCACTTTGCTATTCATTGTAATTTAGACTGAATATTTTGGTATCAATTGTCGGTTGAATAACTGGGTGGTAATATTTGTTTAGGTAAGTTTGTACATTTGTATATATGATGAAATTTAGAACCGTTATTACCCCGATCGCTTTGTTCTGATTTCGACTGGGGTTTACGAGTTGCTTCACTTCTACTAACCAGTTATTCATCACTCCTAACCTAGTTGGAACTAGATTTGGATCTTACAATAAGGGCTATACCTCGAGCGAACGGTAGTGCTAGTGGGACAAGGGATTTCTGAAGTCCAAGAAAATCATTATATAGGTAAGGTGGATTAATTTGTTTAAATTGCCTAGGTGGACAGTCAAGACAGATGCCTGCTAGTATAGTTGAGTTGAGTATTCCATCTTTCCTATTGCGAAAGTGATAAGAAGAGTTACGTCTTGCAGTTTTAATATTTAAAACATTTGAGGGTAACCATGGGGCACGTTGGTTCAATGCCCTCTGTCTAATAGTAGGCCTGCCTACACGATGGTTGTAGTGACCGTCTCGTGAGACGTTTAAACGAAGTGTGTCCTTATAACCTCCCCTACGATGAGTAGGGTAAAGCATAGTTTCGGAAAGTATATTTTTGTTTTTGGTAAGGACATTGTAATATTTTTTGGTATTTGGTCTAGAACCAAAAGGTTTTGTAGATACCTTTTTCTTAACTGGTATGGACTTTTGGTTTTGACAGCGTTTTTAGGAGCCTTCAAATTAGAATTAGGTGTTTGATTATGGGCTTCTGATAATACACTGGAAGATATCGTATTAGTGCCTCCATTAGATATACATTGATTATCTGGGGTCATTACAGGTATGAGATAAAGCCTAGCACTCTGCATTGGTGAATCGGTGTGCTGGCTAACATGATTAGCTATAGTCAGTGAGAACAGTGGGTTCCGACGATGTAGCTTCATCATTAAAACCGACTGAACTAATAACTTCTGCACATGCGTCTTCTGATGCTTCGAGGCATGAAAAGATACGTTTACTGGTCAGAGGTTCACTAAGTGCATGGATTGAGTGATAGTTACTGGTGAACTTCTCTAGCAGATCTTCACCTCCTGAAGAGATTAGCATGTTGTCCAACGCACGGAAAAAGAAGTCCATTATGTGGTTCGTTGTCTATGGGCTGCTATGTAGAAATAAATCTACATTGCTTGTAGAGACAAAGAAACACACACTTACCTCCATGAATTAGACGTCAACTATGGTCTTGAAGGATCTAAAAGGATATATATTTATCTGCGAGGAGGGTTGTGCAAAGTTGCAATAGCGATGGCTTTTAGCTTACCATTTACTGCATGGGCCCAAAATCCAGATTGACTGTGGTAATACTTCGTCCTGAAGGATGAAAGCATGCGTAGATGACCGATGTCGTCTTTTATGTCTAGGTTGTGGTTGTGAGTTAGACGTTGTACGCTCTTAAGAGAATGCTGATCACCATCATAATTTACATTCGGAGGACAAGCATTTGATTCTAGCCTCATTTACATCCATAAGTACAGACATACACCAGAGTTGGGTCATCATCGTTTTATTTACATACTGACATGACATACTTAGTGTGCTTATGTTGGCAAAATAATTATCAACTACAGAAGTTCTATTACCTTATGTGCTTCTGTCAAACATGTTTCAAGATTGTCCCAACTTGTAAATAGTCGCGACAACATAATATCATTGGAAATTCGTCCTATAATATGCATCATTACGAGGGCACCACTTTCGTTACTTGAAGGATGGACGTAATCAGACATAGTATGGCTGAACTCAATTCAACCCTAAAATTTCTTGATTTGACCGCTCCTGCAAAACCTTACGAATTGTCTAGTTGACACACCAATAGTTTTACGACAGCCTCACCTTCAAGTGCTCAGTGACATCCATCAGTGCACAATACCACTGAGGCGTTTGTAAGATCCATTTTGAGGGTTTCTTATGTGAAAATCCCTGTATGCATACATTTGCAGCTTCTTAATGTTTTCTTTATTTGTACATTATTGTTAGTATTTTCGATGCCATTCGAGTTTGTAATGTTTCATTTCATAACAGTTTTCTCATTTTACTGTCGCTTTCACTGGGTTTCTGTATTCCTTCTTGAACTGTATCTATGTTGTTGTAATTGATATTTTATCCTCGCGGCTGCCATACTGATAGTTCCCTCTTCGATTATGTTGCTTGATTTGACTGCGATCGTGCATTTTGGTTGTGAATTGGAGCACTTTCCCAGAATTGGAAACACTTTGCGTTCTAAAGCAACAGACAATTATTTGATCTATCCAGAAAGGATAGAATAACACTTATTTTTTGGTGTGTTCGATCGGTTATTGTGCGAACAATTGTTGGTTGAATAACTGAGTGGTAATACTTGTTTAGGACCGATGTTACCCCAATCACCTTGTTCTGATTTCGATTGGGACACGCGTTTCTTCTCTTTTACCCGACAGTTATTCTTCACCCAAACCTAGTTTGGATCTTATAGGTTCGGATTTTATAGCATTGCTTATTTTCCTCGTTGAGTAAATTTTGTTCTTTTGACCGTTTATTACGTATTAAGACTACTGCTTACACTTTAGTTGATTTTATTCCAGTTAAATTATCGGCTAAGAATACCATTTTCGTTTCTGAAGTAGTTTATCGTCGGTACTTTTGGGTACTTTGTTTCTATTGTATTTCCTATCACTTTTGGTTCTAAAAATTTTCAGTTTTCCACCGTTTTGGTCACAAATTACTTCTGTTCCTGGGTATAATTGTATCCAGTTTCCTCATGAAAACCTCTATTTGGTGGCTGGACAGTTCAAAAAATGCAATTGTCAACAAATCAGCCGTCGAAAACCGGCATGCAGTGCACCACGAAGTTTGCACTAATCTAACGCCAACCGCTCTCAGACGGTTTAACAAAAATGGGTGCCTGTAATTTTGTCAGCAGTGTTGCTCAGACGTAAACAGCTTACTATCCGAAGGCATTTTAGTGGTGAATACCACTAAAATTTGTATCAGTAAACGAGGTTGGGACACGACGGACAGTACTCACTCTGTCGACACACAATTTGGTTTGAAGCCATCTCAAGTGATCTCCATAACGGCTGACTTACATCAATCGAAGGAGGAAAGACCGACTTTAAAGAGATCCTTACCAAATAAAAAAGCAAGAAGGGAAGTTTCCTTCATCTCCCATCCTCTAAATGGCAGTCGGCAGGAGACACCTAGGAATCCTTATCGCAAGGCTAGATCTGTTTCTGGCAGGAGAAACGACCTGACTGTACAAGTCGCCGTTAACCTTCCGGAATCTCAGTGTTTGACGCTATTGTGGTCATCACTCCAGCAAAATCTGATTACTGGGTACAGGTTGAGAACAAGAAATGACATAACGCTAATAAAGAAAATTCAACCTCACAAAAGTGGCCAAGAAATTAATGACTGATCACTTTGGTGGGTCAGTTATCTTTCATGGAATCAAGGCGAGTGAAAACTTGGAACCTAAAATTCGTTTTGAGCCTGACATTGAGTTGACTAAACAGATACTCAATAAGCTTATGTTTCAGGATTTTCCCGAAGTCACCTTGCTAAATGTGAATAGACGTGGTAGCCAACAAACTTGAACCAAAATCAAACCAGGCTGCTTGGAGTTGTAGTTAAATCTCCTAATGAACGGGATTTAATATTCCAGCATTGACATAGACTAAAGGGGTCAGTTTTTGTCCATAATGATTTGACCCTGTAAAAAGACGGGGAGCCGAAAAGAACTGAAACTAAGGTTGACGAAAACAACCTAAACATTTTAGATTTTCGGGTTGTGAGGCTTCGAAAGAGTATGATACCAAAGCCACTATGGGTACAGCACGAAGTCATTTAGATAGGCTTCGGATCTGTTAGACTAATGCCTGAAACTGGCTCAAATAAGCGGTCGGAACTAAGTGTACAGATTGACTCCACTAAGACAGACACAATCGCAGTCACAGAAACTTGGCAGACACAGTCTATAGATAGTAAGGAACTTCATCTCGAGGGTTTTACATTAGTAAGGGCCGACAGAATACAAAAACGTAAAGAAGAGGGAGTAGCTCTACTCATCGGGAATGCTATCCCATTTGCCATTATCGACAGTGTATCCCATGAGAATGGGATGCGTGAATTAGTTAATTGCCGCTTGAAATGCAAGGGACAAGAGCTGCTGATTGATTTGGTCTACCACAGTCCAGGCTGTTAGGTAAATGAGGTCTTGCTAAACAGTCCTAACACTTATTATTATTATTCACAAACATCTTATGGGTACATAGGTGCTGTGAAGAAACCATTTCGGGTTTCTTCAAAAATGCAATAATACACAATTTTCAATAATGTTAACAATACATATGCCATGTTTGAGAAAGGAAGGAAAAGGAAAATAAAATATTAATAATAGAATAGTAATAATAAATGAGGTTCTGTGTAATTAGCAAGAATTTTGAATTGATTTTGAAGGAGGAAAGGAAGAAACTAAGGAAATAGAAATAAAGGAAACGCGGAAGACGTAAATATCTTAACGCAGAACAAGAATAAACAACTATGTATGTATAGCAAGAACAAGTAACAAAAATAAAATAAAACAGAATAAATTAATAAGTAAATAACTTATTATTGCGGTAAGATATGACGTTAGAATAAGTGTTTGTGCGAGCACAATCATAGTTTTGGGTGATGCTCTGAAAGTTTCAATTAAGTGCAAAAGATAATCAATGTGTATGAGGTGTATATACATAGTGAAGATAAAAAGAGACTGATAAGTTGAATTCAGCGTAACACAAGTTATTGCCTTAATCCAAAGCTTCGTAATCTTAAGAATAATATTTATTTAGAAGGAAAAAAAAAAGAAAGAAAAAAAAGGAGAGAGAGTAAATAAATGAACACATAGTGAAAGGGTTCAACCATGATCATAATAGTGTAATGGATATAGACTTTTGAGATGAACGAGTAATTTTAAAATAATAATAACAATAGTAACAATAATAATAAACCTTTACTGCACTCGGATAAATACGTGTAGATTTATGTAACAGTATACAGAGTGAAACCGGGTATTAGTATAAACACTAGTGCAATAATAATAATTTAGAATGATGCTATCATAGTCATAATTAATTGTAAAGAATAATTAAATATAAATTTTTATATGTTATATGTTGTGAATATTTTGAAAAAAAAAATTTTTTTGTTTAAGTGGAACATAAAAGTTTTTTGTTTTTAATTGTAGACTTTGGATAAAATATGTTTAGATGGACAAGAAGAGATGAAATGAATATCTAATGTGTCGAAAGACCAATAATGATATTAATAACAGTAATAATTATAAATACGAACATAAGCAGACTTTGTATATTCAGATAAATATAAAATAAAGTGAAATAGACGTGAAAAGTTTCAAAGGTTTCACTTTGCTTTTCAGTCAGTTAGATAGATGACGGACCATTTTTGTATAAATCGTTGTTAAGCACGTTAATATTCAAAAGGTGACACAATCCACTTTCGGAAAGAAAGTCATCAAGAAGACTTCGGAACCGGATTATAGTTTCACTGCATCGGAGGTTCATTGGTAGTCTATTCCAGATGGTTGAGTAGCGAATAACGAAAAAATTCTGGCGTAAATTTGTGTGGGTTTTTGGAATCGCTAGAATATTTTCCTTATTGCGCAGATTGTGGGACGGTATCATAGAGTATGATGGGGTAGATAGCGAAGAGTAAGAAATACCGTTAAGAAGCCGGTAGAGAAAGATAAGGTTTAGTTTGATACGCCTGATCCAGAGAGGTTCTAGTTTGAGTTGTTGACATCTTTGGTGATAGTCTTTGTTCATGTCTAATTCTGGGAGACTTTAGTGCACTTACGGTAGTTTGGAGAAGTCTGAGAACTGAACTGTCAGATAATTTCTTTGAGCAGGAACTAATTGATGCAGTTATCACATACGCCCTAGTGCAACATGTGAAAGAAACGACTAGGTACGGCCCAGATTCTGAATCTTATATTGACCAATTATTATGATGACGTCACGAATCTCGATTGCATATCGTCCTTAGGTAAAAGTGATCATGCAGTTTTAACAGTTGACTTCCATCTAATTGTCAAAAACGAGCCCGCACCAGCTCAACCCAGACCTGACGTCTGAAAACAAATATTCAATAAATCATACACTCGGCATCGTCAGTAGATTGGACGATAAAGCCAAAATCCCCAATCCAATTAGCTTGAGATTCATTTAGCAATCTATACTTAAAATTTGCCGCCCCCCACATCCCTTGGACTACTTCAAGGGGTCTAAGAAACTCTCTACTACGGTTCAGTAGGGAGGTTCGCACCCTTTTCCGTAAGAGGAGAAGAATGTCGGAAACATTTAGGTTACTGATAAGACAAAATCTCAATATCGGGAAGCTCGGAATACTTGTGCCTCGACCCTCCGTAAATCTAAAAGGCTGTACAAAGAGAAAATTGTCAAGGAATCTATAGTATGCCCTAAACGCTTGTATTCGTATACAAATCAAAGTACTAAAAGAAGAAATATTTCAGCTCTATGAGTAGACAGTAGTGCTCACTCATTAGTGGAGGACGACTAAGGTAAAGCTCAGGTATTCCCGAACTACATAAAAAATGTATACAGTGTAGAAACACCCTTCTCTTCAGTCCATACAAATCCCCCTACACACACACTGAATGATGTGACCATTAAAGAACTCGATGTCTTTGGTCTTCCAAATAAGCTTGGTATAGGCAAATCCACGGGATCCGGTGAACTGGACCCTAGGTTAATAAAGGAACTAGCCAATGTCGCTGCGAGCTCCCTCGCTGTATTTTTCTATCTATCCGTAACCCAGGGTCGATTACCAAAAGATTGGAAGAACGCCATAGTAAGTCATATCTTCAAAACAGGTACGAAACATAAACCTTGGAATTATCGTCCCGTTAGCCCGACTAGTGTGGTTGTTAAAATCTTAGGAAAGATTATACGGAAGGATCTGTTTAAGTACCTCGATGAAAACCAGATCCTTTCAGAGAAGCAGCACCGTTTTAGAATAGGTTATTCTTGTCTCACTAACTTATTAGCGGCTTGTGAGAGCTTGTGTGCTCTAAAGGACCGAAAATTGCCCATAAACGTAGCCTACACTGACTTCAGCAAAGCTTTTGACAAAGTTACTCACGATTGGCTGTTATATAAGTTAAGAAATGTCGGGGTTGGAGACAATATATTACTGCGGATAAAAGACTTCCTAGTTTGGCGTCAACAAAGAGTACGGGTGAACTCCAAGTTGTCTAGCTGGGAAAGTGTTTTTAGTGGAGTGCCTCAGGGTACAGTTTTGGGGCCAGTGTTATTCCTCTTGTATGCAGATGACCTTCCTCCTCTCCTATCATCATCGGTCTTGCTATATGCTGACGATGTCAAGATATGGAGAGCGATACAAAGTATGGGTGATAGCTTATAACTCCAAAACAACCTGAAGAAATTATCTGAATGGTCCGAAACCTGGCAAGTGTATTGTGGTGCATACTGGTCATCAACGTACAGATACATACACGATAAATAACACTAAGCTACCCGTTGTCCAGACACACAATGACTTAGTAGTCATCGTAAGCCAAGACTTAAAGACTACTGCACACTGCCGTGCAATAGACCCTAAAGGTTTTAGAACTTTATAGTCACTACGTAGGGCCTTTAGTCATGTCGGTTCTAAAACGTTTTTGGCTTTGTATACCATGTTCATACGTCCTAAACTTGAATATTGCATACAAGCGGACAGTGAACTTTCGGAAAAGGTTAAGAGAACGGCAACTAAGTTGATTCCCAAAATAGCAAAGCTCCCGTATGATGCTTGACTGGCTAAGCAAAACCTATTCCCGTTGTCATATTGAAGAACTAGAGGTGACATGATCACAGTTTTCAAATTACTTAGTGATAACTTCGCACATAATGTGCCCTCATATTTTTGTCTGACAAAACAGAGGATTTATGAGGACACTCAAGAAAAGTTCGAAAACCCAGAACAAAATACTTGTCAGCTGACCATCGACTTTCCAATCGAAACATCAACTAGTGGAATTAATTAACTCAGTACGTGATTAAAGCTCCATCCGTTGCCGATTTAAAAAAAGTTGGACTAACTGAGGGACCATCACTGCTAAATCTAACACAGGCCACCTAGCCTCCTGTCCTTCCCAAACTGGAACTGTTTGAGCGCTTAATTCTCAAGGTTGATGACCCTCAAGGTTACCCGGTGTTTTTATCAACCACATCTGTAACAGTAACGTTACTAGCGTGAGTCTGTTTTTCTTATTTCAGGGCAGCAAAGAGTAAACGTACTAAAAACGTACTAAAAACAATCTCTACGTAAGATTAACCTTCAGAACTACGGATAAAACTATTTTGTAATAATTTTTGTTTGTACTCGAACCGCGTCTTTCTATCGCCAAAATATATATCTGTTGTGCCAGTACGCTGCGTTCTTACTTCAGAGGCATTTGCCGGTCCTGACTGTTGTGTTGTTGTTTCAGATCGCTCCTCCTTCCAAGTAAACTCTAAAATTACGTGTTGCATATTTGGTGTCGGCACTATTAATTTTGTATGTCGAATTAATTTAATCCAAAGTGAGTGTTATTATAGATTTTTAGGATTGATTTTATGATTAGTTCTGTTTGAACTTCATATGAATTCTGAGTAATCAGCTTGTGTCTTCTCCTTTCTAGTTTTTCTTACCCAGGCTGCTTTGTGCGCTCTCCCAGTACTAAAAGTATGTTCAGATTGGCTTCAAACCACTACATTGATTGCATTCGCGTTTAACAAGATGCTTATTTATGTTTAGTATAACCATGAATTCGGACTTTGAAATGTTACTGATCCATGTGAATGGAGTTCGATATGGTTAGTAGGGACGACTAAGTATCTGGAACATGCTTGAAAGCAACATTGGTAAGGCTTTGTATGGAGAGGTAGTGCAATTCAAGGTCGATATAACGACAAAGTAGTTACGTCTGCGATTTTTGACAACTATAGGCCGTTATCTATAGTTTCTAAATATTGATTGTGGTTATCTCGCGTGCCCAAACCAGGTATTCCGGCCAACAGTCAGTTACTTCGTCGACTGATACCACGATATGATTTAGTTATCCCTAGCTCTCCAACGACCTAACTCTGTGTTAGCAATCTTCGTTTTTCAAAGCAAACGATGGTTGGTTATGCTTAACAGGTCGTAACCGCCTCAGTCGATAAAGGTTTGCAACTTCACCGGTCGATTATCTACAATTGCCTAGTATTCTATCCTTAGCTTCGACCTTGATCCCTGGGTCTCCACAAAACTCGACCAATTTTCCGAAAATACTTCATTTGTCTGATTATACTCATGATATCGGATGGCCTGTCAACAAGTTTCATCTGACCCATTGCTTTTTGCTGATGATGTGAAACTTTGGAGAGATACGTAACCAGAAGGATATACTAGCAATTCAGGAGGATCTGACTCGACTTCAAAGTTGGGCAGACGACAACGGACTTACCTTCAACACTTCAAAGCGTAAAGTAGTCCATCTGCGTCATGTTGCAGACTATAGTTACAACTTAGGAATCTCCTCTCTAGAAGTTTCCCAAGTCGAAAAAGATTTAGGAGTGTTGGTACCCTACGACTTGAAGTCGTACGCTAACTGTGACAAAAACGCATTTTAAGCAAACCTTGCACTGATAACATTGAAGCGCGTTTTGGCCAGTTTGACGGTGGGACTTTCCACATAATCTTCGACAGTTTTATTCGTCCCCCATTTAGAGTACGGAAACATAGTATTTCCTCCCTCCAAAAGGATAAGGACACTGGAACGTATCCAACGTCGAGCCACGAAATCAGTTCGGGGACTCAAATTCAAACCTTATGAAGAGCGCATCCAATCACTTTACTTTTACCTGTTAGAGTATAGGCGTCTTAGAGGTGGCCTTCTTATAACTTACAGTGTCCTTAACACATCTGGTCATCCCCTTAAACATCTACTTAAGCTTAGTCACAACACTAACCTAAGGGGTAACACCCAGAAACTGGAGACCCAACATAGCAGAACAGACTTTAAACACACCTTTTACTCCGTAAAAGTTGTCAAATGCTGGAATTCGCTGCCGACTGAGCTAGTCCAAGTGACTTCCCAGGAGTCCTTTAAGAGGAAACTTGACCTATTTTTAAGGACTAAGGATAACATTATTATGATTCAGTTAGTGGCCGCCAAACCAAAACGTGGCATCAGTGCTTGAAGTCACTACTAGTCTGAGCCATGTTGGCAGATGCAGACTACTTGGTCGGGGTCCGCGTGACTATCGTAACCAATGGTTGGAGACTCTAGGTGATATGGCTCAGAATCGATCATAATGGCGTAGGTGTATACACTCTTTATCTTCCCTTAAACCTTGGGATTAACATTGTTTCATAACTTTCTTCCTATCTGTACTATATCCTTATATACAACCTATCTTTTATATACTACCACCATTAAATCAACTACTATGAATCCGGTGTTCATCTTGTTGTGCTAACGAGGTATGGCAACTTGGACCGATGCATATGTGTGCCTGGTCCTACGTTGTAGCTGACTGACCATTATTAAGATTTTTCAATTTCTTTTTTTTCTTCTATTATCGTTAATATACCTAGGTTCTTGCCTGGAGTTATTGGTGATCCACTGCTACTAGACAAAGAAGCCCGTTAAGCGAAAGCTTCTATTCCGTCCACAACCATTTGAGCTGACCTTATTACACAACAGTCCTCTTGCCCCTAAACTTTATCTGCGAGAAGTGGCACATTGCACAGAACATTTTAAACTGTAGGAACCTGAGCCAGGGAGTAATTCTTCATCGACTGAGGTAGTCGGGATATATGTTCAGTCAATCTGTGCCTCTATGCACTAGCCAGACGAGAATAGGTTGGATGAATCTGGGGTGACCTTATTCATTCTATTGGTTTGTAAAGTCATTGATATCTAGTTTGACTCATGTACCCTGCAGAGTTTCATTTTGTGTTTTTGTTGAGTTATGATCACGTTCATATTTTTATCAATTACTGATTTGTTAGCATCTTAATTATATTTGCAATATCTGTAGAAATATTGTATCACTGAAAAAAAACACTCAAAAACTTGTCTTTTTATTTTTAGCATCCTACGATACTTACATCCACCGGCCTTATTGAGTGTGAAAAATCATCCCAAACCATATATATGACTGATAGTTTGAATTGTAAACAAATCGCAGAAGTTTTGGAAGGTAACGGAGATGACATAGTCACTCCATGGGAAGTGTCAACGAATTCAAGCAGTGGTGTGGATTATGATAAGCTGATCGTTCGCTTTGGATGTTCAAAAATTGACGATGATTTGCTTCAAAGGCTTACAAACATTTGTCCCAAGCCTCTACATCACCTACTGAAGCGTCGGATATTTTTTTCCCATAGGTAGACTGAATAATTCTGAAAAGTTATGATTAAGGGATTTTGAACAAATTATCTTACGCATCGAACAAAAAAAGCCGTTCTTTTTGTATACCGGAAGAGGTCCATCATCAGAGGCCTTACATCTTGGACATGTTGTTCCATTCATAATAAATAAGTAGTCGTGAATTTTACAATCTCATTTTTCTAGATGGTTTCAGGACGTTTTTGATATCCCTCTTGTAATCCAGTTAACTGATGATGAGAAGTTTCTGTGGAAGAACTTGTCTATCTCAGAAGTTAGTCATTTAACTCGTGAAAACGCAAAGGATATTATCGCCATGGGTTTTGATCCCAAAAAGACATTTATCTTCAGTAATTTTGAGTACATGGGGTAAGCTTTTATTCCTTTCAATTTTATGCAAGTAGATACAGTTTCCCACTGTTTAATTGTTGAGAATCCAATATACATAAACTTTCATGACTAAAATTGGGAAAAATCAGTTTTAATAAAACTGTAAAAACCATTTTATGCATGCATAATAGGGTTATCGAAAATGTTTACTGTCAAATGAACTAGGTCTTATTAGAAAGATGGGTTTAAGTGTTATCTCATCTTATCTTACTAATGTAGGGATTATTTTTCAGCTTAGATTATCTGATACAATACCACCGGTTGAAACACCTGGGTTTCTGCAATACAATGCATACCTGAACACAATGTAGCAGTGATCCACTATTTTGAGTAGCTGCTAGTGTGATTCTAGTCTGCACCATCTAATTGTTTCATTGGTCACACTAACTCACATAGCTTTTCTTTTTTATTAAGTCCAAGTTCTAAAGCCGTTAGTTAGCTTTTTTAAACTTATAAATATATTTTTGCTATAGTCAAGAGCATTCAACGTCTCTACGTGCATAAATTTGGTGAACAAGTGGGTTTTCCAAAGATCCTTTTGATCCTAAAGGTGTTTGTCTCAAATACCATTTTATTGTTTCGTTGGGAATAGTTAGATCCCAAAAAGAATTCATACCAACGAACACAGTTTTGTAAACAATCTTCACTTTAACAGATTGTATCATTGATAATCAGTTATCGATCAGGCTTTTATTCACTACTGTAATGACTAATACTTGTTGATAACAAATCCAGCTATTACGTTTCTCAATATGTAACAACTGTTTGCAAACTACAGATAAATGTTCAGTGATTTATGTCCCAATGTCTGATAAATATTTTGTAGTATGACCTTAATTGTCAACTTCAAACAGATTCTCGATCAAAAAATTCCGGTAGCACACAATGCTTATTTTTACTTAAATATTTAATATGTGCATTTGTCTCCAGCTAGTAATATAATATCTGTTATACAAGTGACCACAATTGAATTCTGTATGTATCATGAAGATGGTGTACATCAATGTCACGAGATTATAAAGCCTTAGATAAGGAAAAATGTTGTTAGATTTGATATAAGATCCAAACATTAGAAGCTCCAACATGTGGTTTTAGAACCCGGTTGCAGCCGACCAAGAAAAACATTTTATTGATCTGAATTGTTAATGTTAGTGGTACGTCGGAATAAAAGTAAAGTCATAGGAGAAAGGTTGCTAGAAAACTACAGATGTCGGTTGTCTGGAATAAATATCTTACTACCATCACAGTATTAACATTTAGCATTTTACCAATTTTTCGGTAGATAATATGTGTATTACCACTTTTGTAACTACATTTAAGTTCAATTAATAACCACTATCGCTTTTAATTATCGTAATCGCAGTAATCACCTTTGTTTTTACATTAACCGTAAATCAATCGTACTTATTCTTCATAACTATTTTCAACTTTTTGAATTTTTATTTAACGCACCACTTAACTGGCATTGACCGTAGCATTTTAGTCAAACAAGGACAACAAAAATTTTGGTGTAGAACCATGATAAAAATTTCATTAGTAGAAAATGTTTCATTCTGTTCGTTTTTTTCCAAATGTACAATTGTTGTTATTTCCTGAAGCGTGCGAACCTCTTGTCAAATAGCAGTTTTTATGATGATTCAAAATTGAACCGGGATTCGAATAGCCAGGTCCGATATTTTTATTTAAAAAGTAACGCAGGATATTTTCAAATGATTACAAGACAATTTATACCTTTATATATATATATATATATATATATATATATATATATATATCATTAACTAAGTTTGACATTTTATCCACATTTGTAGAACATGCCCAGATTTTTATCGTACCGTCTGCCAAATACAACGCTTGGTTACATATAATCAGGCTCGTGCGATTTTCGGTTTCAGTGACAGTGATTGTATTGGAAAAATATCTTTCCCGGCTATTCAGGCAGCCCCTTCGTTCGCTCAATCGTTTCCAACTGTTTTTGAAAATCTTAAAAAACCAGAGGATGTCGGTTGTTTAATTCCGTGTGCTATTGACCAAGATCCATACTTTAGAATGACTCGAGACGTCGCTCCGCGCCTTGGACTACTTAAACCTTCTCTTATATACTCAGTATTCTTCCCCGCTTTACAAGGAAATCAAACAAAAATGAGTGCAAGCAATCCAAACACATCAGTTTTTCTGACAGACACACCGAAGCAAATTAGAAATAAAGTAAGTATTGAAATCTACTTTAATCGTTGTACCCTAGAGCGATAACCTGTTTTAAGCACATTTATATTCAATTATTCGAATCTCATCAGATGCCCACAGCACATGTTGTTTATATCACTATGAATAATTATGTACATAGTTTTTAAGTATCATCAACATGTCCATTTTGTTTTAGATCAATAAATATGCTTACTCTGGTGGTGGTGACACAATTGCTGAACATAGGGAACGTGGTGGAAACTGTGATATTGATGTATCATACCAGTATTTGAAGTTTTTCTTGGAAGACGATCAAAAATTAGAACAGATACGTCAGGTTTGTGCCAGCAAATTAATTCTTTTGAAAGTACTTGTTGCACGACGTTAGACTTAGTAAAATAAAGTTAAGACTGTCTTAAAATGCCCATTTTGTAAATGTGTTCATTTCTTTTTTGCATTCTATACTTGGTAAAGTAAATATAAAATTTTTCCTAGTAGTTAGTATATGCTTCTTACTACTTTAACGTTATACGACTCCAATCCATCTACTAAAATTTAACCTGTCATTATGTTATCACTCACATAAAGGATCTGATTTATAGCTAAGTATGTGAACTTGTACATATTTTTGATCAGTCTTATTTAGACAGAATTGTGTTATCTCTAACTCTAACTATGCATATGCACTTTTTAAGAAAGTATTATTCGTTCTGATACATTAACATGGATAATTTATATCTACAGTCACCAACATTGCAATGCACCTTATCATCTTCCCATACGACGTAAACACTACTGCTTTTCGGCGAGTGAGCAAGGTCTGTTATCAAAGATTTGGTTATGATCTTATAACTAATTCCTATTCAGTTTGGATACTTAACCTATGAAACAATAACATCGTGTCGTCAAACTGACTATTTCTTAATTCGAATTATTCAGTAAAATAGACGACTATATTTGAGCATTTGAAAAATTGCCACTTAACTCTCGCAAAAATGTTCAACATTATCATTGTCATTCTTAGGGTTGCTAATATTTTTAGTATATGTGGAGTATACCTACTTTTTAAGTAATAAATATTAGCAGAACTAATCAGAATATTGTCCAGTCATAATGCAATGATGTGGGGAATCTATGGCTCAAAGGGATGGTTTACGTAGTTATTTGAGCTGAATTATTTATTTTAAAATTATCACAGTCATTCATCGGCTTTGAAGATGTTATGTTTTCTGAGCTGGATGGTTTAATCGTGAAACTTTCATCATCTTTTACAACATCCTCAAAATTTTAATCCTGAGCTATAAATATTCTCCCCTATCTCATTCATCATTACTAACATCAAGTAAACGTCAACTTTTTATAGATTGGTTCGCTTTAGTGATATTGTTGTTGGTTTATTAGTTACCTGAGAAAATGTTTCTTTCGGTCAGTTTATTATCAGTTTCATTTCTACAGAAGGTTAATGTTTTTTTCTTTAGTCATAAAATTTGTGTTTCTATATTTTCAGGATTATTCCAGTGGCAAACTGTTGACAGGTGAAATCAAAAAGGAGCTTATCACACTGTTGACTGAGTTTGTTACAGAGCACCAGAGAAAACGAGCTGCGATTACTGATGAAGTTCTCAAGCAATTTATGACTCCTCACCCACTGCGTCTTCCATTTATTTAAATGTATTAATTGTGAATAACTACATATCGATCTAGGCAATCTTTGTGAATACATTTATGGAGAATATTTTTTATGTTGTATGCATGTTTTAATGATACTTAACTATCGGAAATTTTACCGGGTTATCTATAATGAATACAAAACTGTGTTCGCGCGTAAATTTTAAGTCTTTTCTAACCTATCGTTGGTACGTTACGTTTCGTTATCTTAATTATTAGGAATAATCTGTGTAACATCTGTCGTTGCTATTGCATCTTTGAACTGATTAGTTTGCATGAGTCTGTAATGGATTACCATCCCATTGGCTTACGAAACTTTTCAGTGATAGAATTAACTGATCCTCAAATAAGTAAAATCTCAGACAAATTTTCTATATGACGTAGTTAAACTTGGTGAACAAATTAGACGATAGCGTAAAACAAATTTTATTAAGTCTATCCAGTTCTAATACTGAACTAAGCAGAGTGTTAATGAATTTGAGCTGTTATTATATCCTCTTAGTAACTTTTCACATACGTCCAATCATCTCAGCATTCGTACATGTTGTTTAATTAAAGCTCCTATTCTGAATACCATCTTTGGTATTTTTACACTTAAGTACAATACAAACGCTTTTTATTTGAATAATATAATAATCCCGTCACATTTTCATTTCATAGTGGATTCAATATTAGGAAAACTCAAATCCCACTAATAATTAAACGATGAAGCAAGAGTGTTTAATATTTTATTTAAGACATTATACTTTAAAAGATAACATAGTAGAAATGTGATCGATTTTCGACTACTAAAACGACGAATCAGTAGCTGCAGTCTGGATGAAATCTGGTTGTGACTCGAAACTTAATGAAAATTGATGATTTGAGGTTAGTTGGTACTGTGGTGTGTGCTAATGATGTCGATAGATATAAGTAGCATGTATCATCAATCAAAAGTGAAATGTCTAGCGGCAGAAGGTTAAAAAGATCGAAGGAAAGAGGACGAAAACAGAGAATGATTGGTGTGGAAACGAAAGAACAATGAAGTCTGAGACTTTTAATTGAAATTTTGCAGAAGAAACACTCAAGTTTGAGATAATTGATTGACAGTTTGCAAATGAAGTATTAACTATATGGTTCTCAGATTTTACTAAGATGTTCTGTAATTTGTGTGTTCAAATACATTCCATTGTCTCCACTTGTGTTCTCGTTCACTACAGTGCTACCTACATTTAGTCTATATTTTGCCTATTTCAAAGTGTTCCTTAAGTAATTTCCTTAACTCAAAAGACTGTAGACGTTTCTCCTGTTGAATTTCTGCCCACACATCCCCTATTAAAATGCGATAACTTTAATCTCAGTCCCCACTGGTAAATGAGACCATAAGTGTCATCTCATAAAGTACTCGATGAAATACACTATACAATTCATTATAATGTTGTCTAGTTCTAAGAGATATTGCACATTCTTTAAAACGGGATTGCTCTAATAATGATAGACCCGAGATTCCAGCGGAAGGACAGTTTTTTGGATTGACAATGCTAAAAAGGAATTAATGTCAAGCTCTTAATCCAAGCGACCTTATAGTCACGTTAATATTGTTCGAATGTGTGGATGATAGTAGTGATTATGGTAACTTCGTCTCAATCTGATGTTATCGATTCGTCCAGATTATAATAGTATCATTTAAATTACTTCTTATATCTTAATAAACTTGATACGCAACATCTTTAGGGAACAAAATTATTTAAAAAGTCAAAAAAAGATAATTTGCTGGTTTTACGAAGAGTTTATGTATCGCTGTCTTTTAGTGGATAAACATGTATTAAAAATGCAACGAACCTCAACTGCTACGTAATCTACAGATTGTTAATAAAAACTATTGGGTAACTAGAGTTAAAACTAAAAGTTACGTTAAGAGGTATTTGTGTCATGATGAATTGACGAGACCTGTAATATAACATGTAAATTATGATATCGCGACGACAAACAATAAAGTAGGCTATAATGGTTCAGAGGGATAATGTATTTGAGCATATGTAGTATGAGATGAATACGAGGCCACTAATCAAAATTTCTGTCGGAAAAGAAACGTATGTGTGCTGTGCTCGTATACACCCACGATGTGTAGATGGGTGCCCTCAGCTAATGTCCGTGACAATGTCATCATGATATTTGCATCTCTAGCTAAAATTTACAAACAACATTTGTTGCTTGGGTTATCCCAACCGGCACATTTGTTTAGAGGCTCACTTTTATTAGCGTAATTGCATCATGCTTTTTGTTTATTTACAATATTTAAAGTAGAACAAGTTAGATTTATACAATGTTACAAGTGATTCACGTGTCTTCTGTAAAGTATGTTCATTCACCAACCGTATAACTTCATAAAAAAATTCACAGAGAATCTCCTTCATATGTTATAATTTATCAACGTCTATTTGGATATTTTTCTTCAAGCTATCTGTAGATATGACATGTTTATAACTGATACAAAATCAAAAAAAAATGTCAAATTGTTTGTGACTCTCGACTAGGTATGGAAATTACGGCAGATTTGTTCGTATATTCACTTCAGACTTCAATAAAAAACAAATTTGACTAGATAATAAAATATTTTTTGTTTTTATATGAACTTTCTCCAGATTAAAATATTACCTGGGTAAATTTTGTTATGATTTGACCTAGCCTGTAGCCAATTGTTATGACTTGATCAAGGTCGTCGCTGATTCGTTATGACCTTACGAATTTAACAAGGACGTAATTCGCGTAAATTATCCACCAATAGAATACAACTTCTACGACCTTCACACTGTGACAATGACGTCCGATTAGTATGGGTAACCTAGCGCCCTTATTGGTCCTTATCCGCCCAACCCGTCCACTTGAGTCCAAAACACCAATATCAGCCTCGGCAATACGAATCGTTTATTTCAAGCATACTTTGTTTATATATCAGACAGACAGGCCACATCATACCATAAAATAGAAAATAATATTTGTACAAAATCAAGCCAAACGCGACTGGAAGCGTGGGAGACAGTACTCAATAAACCGAGTATAATTTAGGAACAATAAATCATATAATAATAATCAATAGGTCAAAATGAAGCTAGTAATAAGATGAATATAGATATAGATAATCCAGTTACTGAATAGTTATACCATAGGAATATAAATAGAATAATAGTGTAATAAGAGGTCCCGTAAGTTATCAGTACTTACTTTTTCCTAGTATATAACAAATTTGATGAAATCTGATAAGAAAAAGACAAAATATAAGAAACTTTACACAAAAGCGTGCTAGATTATAACCTTCTTCATTTGAGCAGTAATCTCATATGCATGAAGTTTTCCTCTTTTTTGATCAAATATTTAATTGCGTTGTAGTAACATAAAATTACAAATGATCAGTGTTGCCAACTAATGTACAACTTGACTAGTTATTCACTAAATCTTTATTAACTGTAGGAAAGTACTGTTAATTCGGCGGTTTTCTAGAATATCCAAACTCTAAAAACAAACGAAATAAACCAGTTCTATGTTTAAAATATGAAGTTATTTACAATTATCATTAATTTAGCAATATTTTAAACACTTTATTGTCCACATGTTGAAAGTGAAAAACTTATCGGTTTGACGTTTACGTAGCTTTTTCTGTTGTTCTTTTTAAAAATCTGAATGATACAAAATATTAGATTTTAAAATTTCATTTCTACAATTTGCTAATTTTGATTGTCTATGATAATACTAGGTCTTAAGAAATATTTTGTCAATATTCAGTTCACAATACACTAGAAATTCCATAATGAGAGCTTAATTCACGAGTTATTATATTCATCACCGATAAATGTATTTCATCTTGTAATGGGACTTAGTAGATAGTTCATATCACTTTTAAATAGTAAGATACACAGTGAATACAAATCTGATACTGGATTCGATAATATTTTTATTCAACGTTAATTTTGCTTCTTTGAGACTTTATACCACAGCTTTGAAAGGCTTGGATTAAGTGTCAGTTACTGTATGCGTTATTAACCAGTACTATTATATTCAAAAATCCACAATAAAGAATGAGTATGCTGGACATCACTCATCATTCGTTATATACGCTGACCATTTGTCATTCAAAGATATCTTGGAAGATTTACCACCCCTATTTGAAAGTTACTTTACAGGTTACAAATGGTAGATTTCACAAATACCACAGTATGACAGCTATGAGAAGTTGGGAAAAGAAAGGGATCTGAAATCCTATCAAATTTTATTTTTGGTGATTATTTCACAGTTACATAACCTGTTGAGGAACACTGTAGAATTGGTTATTTAATTTTTCCTGGGAAGATATTTTTTGAGAGCGAATGATTTCGGTTGGTGGTTAATATATTCTAACTGACAAAGAATTATTTCAAACTCTACAAATTATAAATAGAACAGGATAAAAATCACTACACAATACGACTGTTTTGAAATTTTTAGATAATATTACAGAAGAAGAATTGTAATACAGTAAAGCGCTATTATTTATAATGTTTGACGCTATAAATCAATCAGCTTCAATAAAAACATTTCGTAAAAATATATGTGACACTACCTTTGAATTCATATTGTATCGTTTGGTCTTGCTGTTAAATTTCAATAAAACATTGATACTTTTAAAACTGATCTGGTAAGTTTAATAGCTCACATTCTCTACCACTAAAATTCAGTTTCTTGATCAGGAAAAACCCATTTATTTGTTTAGATGTATTTTCTTGACTAATGTAAGTGGTGAGCAAATGAGTAAGTCGCTGATTTAAGTAGTTGCAATATACTTAAATGACAGGGTTAGGTATTTAAGATTGAATATGAGGAATCCACTATAAACCAACATTCACAATACAAGCATTTTATTGCAAATAGTAATTGAGATGAAGTGTTGAGTTTCGCATTAATCAATGAAAAACTTGCGCGTCTTACACAAATTTCGTTTCTTCTAATCTTAAAAATTAAGAAGAAAATCATCTACGACCTTAATTTTCATGCAGTCACTCACATTCAACTTCGTGAATGATAATATCAGTTAAGATAATTGTAAAACACGGCTATATATTCTGGTAAACGACCAATAGACGGCTATCACACTTGATTTTTATGATTGTTAAAATACGTATATCTATAGCTTTAAAGAAATTAACGACCATATCACTAAGCTACACTGCAAAATAATCTAATAGATAGATTTCGATCAGTGGTGAGGAATTTTCTTAAGGCAATTATTAGATATTTTTAATGACCTTGGGAATATGAATTGGCAAATTCAATGAAAATCTTGTACCAACTAATATATTTACCAATTTTCTCTAACAAATCAATCGAGTGAGTTGCAGACATTTCGGCTATTGACTGGTAGAAATGCATATTAGTGATTAAAGCAAATAAATGTCTTGCTGATAAAGTTCTTTTCATTTTGCAATCACGCCTCCGGGCCTTAGAGCGTAAATGAATAGTTACAGTATGATGCTGTAGAGTAGAGAAATGAATGAAAAACATCAAGATGTTAAAGGGGTAAAAATGACGTCATAATATTGTGAAATAATTATAACCAGACACGTAAATCATTGGACACCTGCTCAGTGGTCAATAAGCTAAGTTCCCGCCATAAGACTTGAAAATCCTGAGTTTAAACCTCGATGAGACGATGGATATTTATTGATGATGTGTCTTCCATCATGAGGAAATAGCTGTTCACTGCCTCCTCACTTTTGGCACTTGTCTAACTTAGTTCAATCAGTTATGTAAGTTATGAAAGTCAGTAATCTCCGAAACACCATATAATAAGAAATAATGCCGTTGATATGTTTTTAAATCTGAAACAGACTTTGAAGGGAAGTAAAAAATACGTTTTTAGGAACGGTGTTAATTTGTTTGAATTTAACTATTCATACTACCATACATCACTAAAATTGAGGACACTTCAACTTTCTCTATTTTCAGACCCTAAATAAGACGTAACAAAACGAACAGTATTAAATATTACAGTAACAGAGAGGATTTGCAGCTAAGTGAAATATAACGTTCTAGTTACAGTTTAATTTATCACTGTGAGTTCAAAAATTAATACAGTGAACAAATAATGAACCTTAAAAGATTTTGTAATTTATTTTTACAATACACTGAAATACTGGAACAGTTTGCCACTAAAATAATTATACACTACACAGAGAGAGAGAGAAACAAAATTGTGAAGAGATCGAGAAAAGAGAGGGAGTTCATTCAAAAATAAAAAGTGGATAAAAATACGTGAATGAGAATTGTATATAAGAGGAGATACAATTGTATTTTATACCACCGCCCCATATCATAAACGGACCAGTTCCCTACTTTTTCCATCTAATGTCAGGGTTGGGAATAAATCCCTTATTTGAAAATTCTTAATAAATAACCTAGCTACCGAAGACGATATTTCAAGGTAGTGAAGTCAACTGAGTTTTCGGCGCTGTACTCAAATAAAAACTGCCAAACATCACAATTAGTAACACGCATCCGCCGCTAGATGTTATAAATCGTTAAAAGAACATAGGGAGTTGCCGAACCGCCGCAATTCAGAGAGGACAGGTTTCATAAGCATAGAATAAAACTGTTCACACCAACGCGTTGTAGATCCAACCTTTCACAATCTGACTAACATCAAAAATGTTCCAGTTTGAAAAATACCATTCTAGTCTACACTACACGTTGAGTGATTTCGATTATCACTACTTTTGTTACGGAATATTTTTTTCAGATTAATTTCTCTCCTTACAATATGTTCTTTTAAGCGATCAATAATTACAAAGAGAAAAGTGAATACTTGTAATCATTGTCTGATTAAATTAAGTTGTAAGCTCATATAACTTTTGGGTAAATAACTTTTTTATTTACAACCATTCTTAATATAAACTATTTAGTATTTAAATATCTTTTATTCAGAAAACCAAATCGAATAATTGGGAAGTGAGAAGTAAACAAAAGAATGTTTTTTAAATCACATTTACAAAAGAATTTACGAAGTTATTCTTCCGAGATGAATATAAGATGGACGAAAAAATTTACAAGCTCTATACATGAACACGCTGTAAATAATAGGAAATCGGTCAATATAAGTAGGTATTTCTACTTAGTTAAGACCAGAAATAGTTTTCCAAATACTTAGAAAAACTCTACTTCAATCCCCATTAATTAGTAAGACGTAAAAATGAAGAAAAATGTATTTACGCGACAGCTAAGTACGTTATATTTCATGTAGTTTAGGTGCTGAAGATATATTGATAAACATAACGTTACCTAGAATTACAAAGCGCCTGCTTGAATTTCTGAGCTACCTGTTCCTGCCATCAACGAGTTATCTGTCTCCTTGTTTGTTTTAACAGATCAGTTATTCAGGCGTGTTTGTGAGAAGTTTACAACTTTTCGCTGTACAAGTTACAAAAATATTCAATCGGAGACATTGTGATGGCTGACAATATGGACTGAAAAGAATGAATATTATTCAGACGTCGACTTCTGAAATGTTAATATCTAACTGGCGATCACTCTATACTTATCGGAAACATCGATGAAGAAATAAGAAACGGAAACTTGCTGAAACACTTTGTGCTGAGAATTTTTTATTTTACCAAAAATATAATGTTGAATAAAGCTAATAATAATAATAATAGATCTGAAAAGTTAGTGTTGTAACGAGACGAGTGTTCTAAAAGTTGGAAATTTCGGAGCCAGTTTTCGAATGTTTGTTATTTATACTCTTGTTTAATTTGTAGATAACTGTATTGTTGCTTTTCTAAATTTCTCTTACAATAAGCTTTCAGTGAACCTTTTGACGGTTGTCATACGTTTACTATTTCCTAATTATTACGGATTAATTATTTACTGTTTGCTTCACTTTGCTGTCACGTGTGGCTTGATCGTACTTAATGTATGTTTAGTGTAAGGTTATTTGAGCGATATATTCGCAATAACTAAAGGAAATTAGTCATAGTTTAAACAATTTTCTATCATGAACACATTGAGTTAATGATCTCCAAATGACTTTTGCTATTTTAGCACGCAAATGTTGATGTATTCGTTTTGCACATACTAACAAATAAGACTGTGAACATATGTCAGTTAAATACATTTTATTATAAGATAGTTTCCCATAGATTTTAACCAATTAATAGGTTTGTTCGAGTATATTTAATTGAATTGATTTGTGTATATGGTAATTTGCGAATGTGATTTTTACATTCATAATTGTATATAATTCTATTTATGCATAAAATATTTCTCCAGCCTCGAAAATTATCGACCTGGACGGTCATTTGTGTATATATAACTTAGCAACGAGTAGCTAGTCAATTGTTTGCTTTGCAATATGTATGAAATTATTTCAATTTATAAGAAAAGACGGATAGTGGCTAGAAGTGGAATTCAGAACGCGCATTTCGTCCTATTCAGGACTTGTCAGCTGGATGTACCTGTATCTCAGAGTTGACGAAACACGCGTCCTGGATTCAACTGCTAGTCGCTATCCATCCTCACTTATAAAGCTTGCGACTTCAGGTAATATCGAGGCAGTCCGCACAGGATGCACATATGCCAGAAAGAGCCTGATCAGTTGCGATCCAAAATAACAATGGGAAGATACAAGTAAACAACAACAAGTGAATATGTTATATTATGTTTTAGACTAAAGCCTTTGTGTTCGGAAAATCATCACTACTTCGTTCTTTTAAATAAAGTGATAACAAACTTCACAACCGTGTCTTTATTAATAAGTTATAATTTGGTGTTCTTTTTTATGACGGAATAATGGATAGTATCGCTCTTACCATATAAGTGAAAACGTATAGTCATAGTTAAAATAATGCAGAAACTAAGTTTTTCACAGATAAAAGTTATACACATTAAAGAGTTGACTATTCAGACAATATAATCCGTACTTACATTGTAGTAAATTCCTTTAATTTCATTCCATTTAATACGATTAGTTGGAACAATCCAATAATCTGGGAATTGCTAGAACCATAATATTAAATACGAAGTAATTTCATGAAATAATATTTACAGATAACTTCATTTTCAAAAAACTATTTTGCGCACATTATGACACAATAAATTTATGCTGGGTAGTTTAAAAAGTTCCACAGAAGGAACTAGTAGCCGGGAAGTTCATAATTGGCGTAGTTTAGCTACTAAGCTAGTTTGAACAAATAACCTATTTACTAACCGATATGGATTAGTGGATTTCTTTGAGAAAATTTATCCGTCTAAGAAATTAATTTGATTTGATTAGTGCATACAAATTTTAAATTGTTTCGACAATTGTAAAACTTCAACTCAAAGAAACCTAACTTATGTATACAACAGAATAACAATCAACCACTTTGTTTACCTTGACACACAATAGGGTTGTTTCAGTCCTAATTGCAATTTTTTAATACACATAAACAATACTCCCCCCTCCTCACTTTTGTAACTAACCCTCCTTTTCGTGGTATTTACTTATTCATTATTATTAATACATTGATCTTTCCTAATTAACATGATATTCTTATAAATAACTATTCACATTATTACCATTGGTATTATTATCACATCAACTACGACACAAAAATTCCTAATTAGGGATGTACATCATAAGTAAACAATTTCACAGAAAAAAGATTATCTCAGCTGAATTCTTTTGATTCATATTCCGTACTAAGTTTTTTTGCATACGACTTTATCTATTGATTGGAACTGACTTTTATCACGCTTTATGTAAAAACTTTCTTAATATTTACCGTTTTTAATTTAATATACTAATTCAACTGTAATTTATAGCCCATGGCAACACAATAATCATAAATTTATAACTGTATAACTTAGTAAAGAAATTTTTTAAAACTTCATTAAGTGATGCAATACCTCTAGTTTTCTCAATACATGAAGAAATTCTGATCATTTTAATCACATTTTTAAATGAGATGATACCTTTCCATTTGTAGACTACTATGACCAATACATGAGAGTTTTTGATAACTTTTATTGAATTTATTGAGTGAGTCAATAAATCTCCCATATTCTATGTTTGGAAACGTCCAATGTTTGGTAAATCTGTTTGTTTTTTTATTTTATTACACTCTACTAAATACAAAATTATGAACAGGTATGATTGTACAACTTAAGAAAACGACATCATTGATGAGAAAAGTTTTTTCACTGAAAAGTTTTCAGTTTCTTAAAGTCTAAACGAAGTTCTTTCTTTATTTAGTAAATTATTTGACAATTTATATCTATTCCCTTACTACATATTGTCAAGTTCATTCTACACAGAATATAAATTAGCAAGGTTATTAGTATATCATAAATTAATAAGATGAAACGTATTCTAAATTTCTATCTTATTTTTAAAGATTATAACAATTACATCAACAAGCTATTTTTGAATTGAATAGGTAATTTTACTGTGCATCATGATAGAGAATAACAGTGCCGCACTAATTCAAATTTTTTAAATTTTTTCAGAAAAGATGATGGTTCATTAAATAATGATGAACGTGAAATTATGTGATCATAATGTTCCATACATTATACTCGAGAGATGAGCGTCAAACTGTGATGTCCTTAATTTATAAAACTATAGATTGTTTTATATACACATAAACAGATACAGATGTAAGCAATTTGAATGACAGTTGTCAATGATTTTTCGATATTTCCAATAAATATCTGAGTAACATAATGGATGTTAAAAAATGTTCTAAGCATCACAGTATTCTATACTTTCATTTACTGATAGATGTAAATCCAATCTGGAAAAAACCTGATTGTGAGCTTTTTCTTTATTATTTTAGTGTATGCTTATTGGATAAACAGTGGATAAATTATGAGTTTATAACTCACAGCATTACAGCTAAAAGTCAGGGTTCTAAAGATTGATATTGAATTTCTGACTTTAAAATAAATAATCCTCATAGAAATGTTCAGATGGAAAATGGTTTATTGTAATTATAACCATAGATAATTGATAATATAATAATTTTAAAAGGTTTCAACATAAAAGAATCGAATGCACTAGGTAATTACTTTATTTTCATCACCTGATATAATGTAAATCCTTGTGGACTGATACCAATCCATACAGAGAAGCGGCATTTGTGAGCGGGTTTTTGAAGTGGATATAAATGTAAATTGAAATCAGAGTTCAACTTTGTTGCCAGATGAATAAAATGAAATTCAGCCATATAGGCAACATTATTACGAAGCGCTGAATGATGTATATAAGTGTAATAGGCTAGTTCAACACTATCCCACGATTTAATAAACTAAATTTTGTAAGCAATCAAACACATATTAGATAATTTAAGAGTATATAAAATCATAAAGTGTCAAGTGTTGAAAAATTTAGAACCACTCCATTTGATAATCTCTTTTGATATGAACACAATTGAGATGAAAGTATTGTCTTCGAAAATAATTAATGTGTACAACTAATACTTATTATGTAACTTGTCGGTGTGGTTCCAAAGCAATTAGTCCACCGTATAATTAAATTTTGTATATTGAATGAATAACCGATACTGACTGTTGTCTTGCTGTCAAATCCTTGTGCAATTACATGTAGAAAAAGGCAACATGAAAGTAGTTGTTGTCATTTTAATATGAACACTAGATCATGTCTGAAAAGCGTTCAAATGTATTACAAATAAGTACGACAATGAAATTATGCATTAAAAGATTGTCAGCTGGACAGAGTCCCATGAAGATCTGTGAACACATTTTAGTTTAATTGAAAATGTGAGCTTCATTTCAAGTATTTATTTTATTACTACTAGATACTCATGAATTCAGCGTACCGATAGCCATAAATATAAATTCAACACGGTATTATTTCTTCTGACAGAATCTAATAGAAGAAGTACAAATGCTTCAGGAAAAGTAAAACTTCTGCAATCGCAATCAAACACCTACTTACTAACATTCTTCACATGAATCCAGATAAGTAAAATGATTGAAAAAATTGAAAATACTGTTTTTAGCCACCACAATAAATTAAATTTATTAAAAAGCATTTTATTAGACGATTCATGCATCACATTCTCGCTTAAGTAGATACTAATAGCTTAGAATATATCAAATACTGTATGAGGATGTCATTAAATTTTTGATTCGAAATGGTTATTCATGCCTTTTCAGTTTACTTTCGCACGAAGATCGTTTCCAGATCGTTCAACCTCCCTATTGATACATTAGTCGAACTACGGTATCCACACACATAATTTACACCTTATGTCTTCTAATAATCTTTATCTAGTAGTCGAAAAAGTATTCCATTGAATTGGAACTAAAAATCACATAAAAATGATCATACTATAATAGCAAACAAGGGGCGATGAAAATAAGAGTACAAGTGAAAATCTAGATGTTTTCCTTTTCTTGACATGTAGAAAAGAATTTTTCAAAGTTCTTCAGAAGAATGGTTTATGGAAAAACAACTGGATTTTCAAAATCAAGCGCAACGTTTCAGATCAACTTAAAACTTAAAAATATAGTCATTTTCACTACTAAATTATGTATTATTATTATGATACTTGATTTATAGTTACATACATATGCTTAATGTTTCTTGATAGACTCCTGAAAATCAGTTTTGCATAGTATTGCATAAGTCACTAAAGAAGAAAATTCTAAGACACCATACCAAAACATTGCAAAACATATGATCAATAAATTTAATTAAAACACTGAAGAGTAAATAGTTTAGATAATAAGCAAATTAACGAAGCAATCAAACAAAGTCCCATCTTACTTCTACAAAAGGTGTTTGCTTGTACATAAGTAGGCTGAAAAAAACTAGCGGCCAAACTAATACATGGCATTAGTTCATAATTTCATTAACTATTGGTTTGAGCCATACCGAAAGGTACAAACTACTTGATTGTGGTCTGTTATAATCGCAAACAACGATTGAAGACTTTGAATGATATATCCTAAAGTCACCCAAAACGGCTCACATATATCCGTTGCTTATCCTTCAATCTTAACTTGTAGTCTTTTCTAACCATATTCCCGATGCTTAGTCTCTTTCTTTATCGTTGTTAATAAATAATTTCGAACTTATTCGCTATTCATCTTATCGTGCCATTATGGTATGGTAACTTGAGCCAACATTCATCTATGACAGGCTCTATGTTTACTAAATCTCTCTGTAATACCAATATTACCATATCTATCATTATTTTTAGAACGATAATGGTAATCAATAATGATCATCTTATTGAGTGGAATCAACGATGTTTAATACGGAGAAGGATATGAAGACCCAATGTTTGCTTGTTATCAAAGGATTTTCAACTCTAGACGTTTACGGTGAACACTTAGCGTCCTGTTTTTTCAGATAATAGTCGGAACGTTGGTTAAGCATTTAACATATTTTCTACAATTTTATGTATTGAGGATTCTTAATAAGCAGTTTGAAGGTACCTTCAGTCTATGATATTAATAATAGATTTTTTAATGAACAGGGTGTCAAAAAATATACGTGGTTTACAATTAGGCGTATAATATGTAAATTGTATGGCTTTAATTTAAATAATCTTCACTTATAGATACTACCAAATAAACTTAAGATAATATGATATTCACTCATTTTCTTAGTCATCTCAGCTCATTATTACGTAATAAAACTAATTGCCTAAACATACGCTTTCGAGTAGAACCAGTTTAATGTGAGCAATCGAGTAGTTGGATATTGTCTGAAAAAATCAGTGTATGAAACGAATCCTTTAATAAAGACTTTAGTTCATTCAAGTAAGAATTATCTAGCTACTCATAATTTTCCTTGTTTTACTTACTAAGATGTTTATTTCCGAAACGTTAGGTATTTATCAGCTAAACAGTCATTCTACATAGCTATTCTGTTTTATACAAACTGAATATACAGTTCACCATAAGTGCTAAAGATCTGGAAGTATTTTTCAGGTGGTTTTTGATTTCAGTTGCGTATTAGTAATGAATGTCTACATCCTTTAGGATACTAATTTCATCTGCAATCCAGATGTAGGTCTTTCAAACCAACGTTGCATGATTTAATTAATGAGTTACCTAATTCGCACGTACACTTGACCAATGAAAGGTACATTTACCGGTCAGTGAATACTAACCAGCATAATTTCATTTAGTCTTTATTAGTAGCTAACATTTAATGACCAACGTCGATAAGTAACAAGATATAACACTGACTACCCCATAGTATCAGACTGCTGAAACTACACTCCCTTGCAACTTGATTTTGGTTAAGTTGGAACATCCTGAAATTCATCACCAGGATATTTAGATTCACTTATTGCATACTCGGCTTGCTGTTATCTCACTAATAAACAAGTAACTTAGACTAGTTGACTGTTTTAACTAATGATAAGTAGTATTCATTTGTCAAAATAGTAGAAAAAATAATTCAGCTTACTTTTTTAGGATAATAAAGTTCTGGTAGAAAATAAGATATTTCAGTTTCTGGATTAAAAATTTTTGGTGCATCACCCAATTCAGCCTGTAATGCAAACGCTGCTAATTGTAAATACACATTTGGATCACAAAATAATTCATAAAGAACATGATTTTTTCGTAATTGTAAATAATAAATATGTTGTGTTGCGCGTTCATTTATACAATGTATAGGAATATAAAATCGGACACGAAAATATACAGTTGGATATGATGATTGTAATGAACAATGATTTAATGATTTAGTTATTGGTAAGAAGAAAATATCCTGTTTAAATCAAATAAACAATAAAACAAATAAAGTAAATAATTTAGATAATAAGCAAATTAACGAAGCAATCAAACAAAGTCCCATCTTACTTCTACAAAAGGTGTTTGCTTGTACATAAGTAGGCTGAAAAAAACTAGCGGCCAAACTAATACATGGCATTAGTTCATAATTTCATTAACTATTGGTTTGAGCCATACCGAAAGGTACAAACTACTTGATTGCGGCCTGTTATAATCACGAACAACGATTGAAGATAAACGGCACTATGATTATGAAAATGTATTTTCACAACTAAAGTGAGTTAATAAAGCTTTTGTTGAAACTCAACTACATCAGTTATTGATGCATTTAAGATGTAGTAATTAATCCCTGGTGTATCTATTTTACCTACTGACTGTCATCCAATAAAACAAAGTTATAATAAACTTTATTTTCAAAGAAATCTTTAATATTCAAAGTATTCTTCTATGTATACATTTTTCAAGATTTAATTCAAGCTTGGGCTTTTTTTGTTCTATCATGTATGTACAGAATATTTATAAAAACATTAAATCTAAATCATACTAATTATAAATTTTAATTGTATGAATTAATGAATAACTCGATTTAAATGAAAACAATAAGAATTTGAGTAACTCATATGGTATCAGTTATGTAATGCCCTGTAGAAAATTTTCAAATGTCAGTAGAGTTAACTGAAATAAATAGAAAAAAAAGCTGGTAACTGACCCGAAGTCGAACTATTATTGATGTATCAAAAACATGCTCACTGATTTAATGAAATGTTATCACTCACTGTGTTTATAAATTTAAATTTACCTCCCAAAGCAGTTATAATGGCTAAACAGAAAGGATATCACATTCCATAGAGCTTTTGTTTAAGAGAATGAGATGTACGAAATATACTAAATACCTCTAGATATCTCTTGAACACAGGACATCAAGTCGATAATCTGAAAATTTTCAGTATTTATTAATTAGTTAAGCTCCAATCTTCTGAAGTCTTCTGGGGCAATTCCAATCATGCGAATTCAAAAGGAAACAGTTATCAAACTTTATTCATCTCTGTGATACGAACATTTCTTAGTTACATTTTGAAATTTTCTTCAACTCCTTCTTTTGATTTAGGTATCATTACATCTCTTCCCAACTCTCTTCTTTGTCGGTACTTTCATTTTACATAACCCTTTGGTCTTTTGTAACTATCAGTGTTATAGATTGTTTCTCTGTACATAAGATATTCATTTAAAATATTTTATTTATTCTCTTAAATTCATTTACATGATTGCTAAACGATACTGATGTATTTTCAAAACAACTATTAGTAGTTTTAACCCACTTTCTAACTATGTTTTTATAAATATTACGGGTTGTAGGCAGCCGATGAGGATGCAATTAAATTAAATGAATTCAAACAGAGACGGATGGTGGCTATACTGACTCAGTAGCTAAGTGAATAACGCGATGGCATATGAAGGGAAAGGCATTGGGTTGAGTCCTGAGATGAACACAAACTCTGTAATCCAGATACATCCAGGTGACGAGTCCCAAACAGGACGGAGCGAGCGTCTCGGACTGCACAGCCAGCCACCATCCATCTTTTCTTAAAATGCTTATGACTTAAGGAAATATTCAGGCAATCCGCACAGAATGCACATATGCCAAAAAGAGGCTGATCAATTGCAGTCCATAACATCAATAAGAAGATCCAAACAGCAATATATATGGACTAAAAATAAACGACTTCATGCTATTCTGCTCAAACCTTTATCGCCGCTTACTTCAAATTGATAAACGGGACTACGATTATGAAAATATATTTTCACAACTAAAGTGAGTTAATAAAGCTTTTGTTAAAAATCGACTACATCAGTTATTGATGCATTTAAGATGTAGTAATTAATCCTTGATATATCTATTTTATCTACTGACTGTCATCCACTAAGTTATCATCTTTTATCTACACCTTCTAACAAATTATGCTACCAGTTCATTGTAACTCAGACTCTGCAAGTAGTTAAAAAGAATGTAGAACTTTCAGTAAGAATTAAAAATGAAACTCAGTAATCTATTGCATTTTGGTAAATGCAGTTAAATCAACTGATATTATAAATTATATACATTCATTTAGTTATTGATTTGTTTTTATATTAACTACTGCCTAGCTCTGTCTATTAAAACTTACACATTGACCAGATAATTAAATGACTTATAACTCAGTGTTCTTAGATAAAGCTTCTGAACAAGTTGCTGTATGTGTCACGGATTTATTTTATGGTGTTAACAAAGTCTCAACTGCAGTCTTACCTCCTTCCTTACATTGAGCAGTGTGGACTTTTTTCTGGTTACAGAGTGTCAAACAAACATTTCTATAGATAATCACCACAAACTACTATGTCAGGAGTTTGTTCCAGTTACAACAAAAAGTCGGGGAAACATAACCATTGTGACACCAGTTAGCACTTTTACATAATATGTGACGTATTTTTAATGGATGGACGCAGTACTGACGTTTTTAAGCAATTTTGTTAGAGATTTCTACAAATAAATAGGATCCGGGTAATTATGGTAAGATAATTTCCTGACTGTAGGATTATTCTCGGCAAATTTTTTACACTCATCTACGGTGGATTTATCTGTATTACTTAGTTATGCAAATAATGCCTTGTAAATAGAAAGTCTTCACAATAATTCACAATTATACTAGGTTCACTGTTTTTAGTCAGTAAAATCTCAATTTTAAACCACATATTGGTGAGACCATATTTTGTCTAAGCTTTATGAAAGCGATCTCCGAAATGCTTATTATGTGGTCTGAATGGAACAGTTACTCATGTTTCGTATTTTCCCGAACCCATATTTCTTCGAATTTAGCCAAATGTTATTCAGTGAAAACTTTTAACCATGTTACTCTCAATCAAAATATTATCACTTCATTTTAGCTACCTGGCTCCTGCATACCTGCAATTGATTGCCAATACAATATATAGAAATATTAGGTACTGTGGAAGCTAATTTTGTACTTCTCTTTAGATGTTAGTTTACATCTTAAGCAAAATTAGTCATGAGATAACTCATATGCTATCTGATTTCCTAGCAGAACGAGCAGATTTAATTATAGTGTAGTTTACAAATGACAACTATTTCTAGTTTGCAATGCTTTGTACACAAGCTAAAAGTAATTACTAGTCAAGAAATTTAAGCTAAACTCAATATAAGATGTGAATGCTCTTACTCCTGAATCAAATCCTCCTCCTATATAACGCAGCCTGAGATAACATCTTATTTTTCTATAATATCCAGCAAAATTAGGACAGCTTTTATCATGAACAGAATAGATAATGTTTGCCAGATTCTCTATATTTTTCGAGGGAACCCAAATCATTTCGCATAAACACACTAACGAGCTATTTATTTGGTCGAAAATAAGTTCGATTTGGTTCAACAGTTTAAAACCTGCTTAAAAAGTTAGACAGCCTAGTTAATAAACTGAATAGTTCTATGTATTTAGTTGGTTAAATTTAATTTAAAACTGGAAACGTCAAACACAATTACTGTTTTTAAAGCAGTCTGCTAATGTAGGTAATTTTCGCCACATAATTTAGTTGAAGACGAACATTTATTTTTTTCGATTTTAAAGTGAGTAAAAATCAACGTTTACAATGTGAGACATTGTCACCGTTTATTAGTTTGAATTGAAAACCCCTTATCCATTTTATTTTTACTGGGAATATTGCTCCGCTTCCAAGTTAGTCAAAGTTACTCATTTGTATCAGCTTTGGATTTCGAGGCTTGTTGTTTCAAAAACATAGCAAATTTCCGAATTAACCAAAAAATAATAGCATTCTTTGTTACTCACAAAGGATGAGCACAATATTTTGACATATTTTTGGTCAGACTGGGTTGAAAATTCATTTGTTCTAGTCCAATATCTTATCTGTATTGATCTTCAAATATCTAAAATTAAATTGCGCTTATACAGATTCACGATAACTCTTGAGGTATGCCGGTCATCGGCTTACTGACTTGCTGTTAACCAAGCCAGAAGTGACTATTAACAATTATGTTTCCTATTTACAGGATTCAAATAAATTCAGCATTTATCTGTGTGATCGAGACCGACAGTCAAAAAATCTGACAAACAACATTTGTTCCTTTGGTTTGTCCCTTTTAGTCGAACAACTGATACTGTAGTATCAGATTATTTCACTTGCTCCATGAATGAAACCATCTCAAATAATGAGGATAGGAAGATTCGACATACTTTTTGAGTTCGCAAAAAAACAGAACAATAGATCACTTGAACCTCTTTTGACTATTTAACTGTGACCCAAGAGTTCATTCATTATTGAGACCTCAAATAGCAAATGATTGTTTTGTTTGTATACTCCATTCATAAAGAATTATATGAAACAGCAGTCTTGAATTCTTCGAGCAATGAAACGTTTTTTCACTAAAATCTACAGGCTTGTGGTGTTCGTATGAACTAATGATTATTTTGTACTTGATATATGCCTGGTTTTGAATTCAAAATACAATACGTTCGTTTGTGCTCATCAAGTTCGATCTGACTTAAATTGCGTTAATTCGAGATTTCCTGGTTTGTATAATAATTCAAATACTTCTAACTATCACATTGGCGTCTCGATGAAGCCCGTGAAGGAATGTTTTCATATATATTCAAATTTTGATGCTTTTGAGGATCATATGGAAAGGTTCAAAATCTGGACCATGATCAAGGAAGATCTTGGAGATGTCAATATTGTGGCTCAGTTCCTTACATACATTGGAAAAGAAGCTTACAGCTTACTAAAAATTTCGACATTTACAGATAAGCTGATTCCACCTCTTCATGTAACTCTCAAAGAACTACTACTATACGATGTAAAGCGTACAGATTTCGAATGCCATGTAGGAGGAATATTTCATAAAACGATTCGTCAGGACATCAAGAATTCCACTACATTACTACGTCATCCCGATCCAATGCTTACCCAAGGTTATGCAGGTAACAAATCATTGGAGAGTTGCCAGGTAGGTCACGAAGATGAGCACGAGTTCGGTAAGTGCTTGTCCCGTGTTAAATTTCGCTCATGTAATTTATATGTATTTTGTAATGCTGAATATTTTAAATGTTGTAAAATTGGAAACATTCGGTCAGTTTGTAATACTACTGTTCACTTCCCTGCAACTAATTCTCAACTTTGTAATTCCGATCCTATTGAGTTGAATGCTTCCATTGATCATTTATTTTTATCCAGGATTTCGAAAAGCGATATAGAATCACATAGCAGTTCAGAATTAAATGAAACTCAGAATCATTATGAGAAAGTTTCTAGCCAATCAACGTCCTTTTGGATTTCTCACACTAGTGCACCAGACAGGATATGTGGTTCAGGTTCTAGATGTCAGTGATTTCAGTACACAACCGACATGTTAATCATATTCCATTCCAGGACCTAGGTGAGTTCGTTTCAATTTTGATTGTTAATTCTGGTACTAACGAACATATTTTAGATCATACAGAGTCTGTATCTAATCCACAGTCTGAGAGATATACAATGAACCTAAGAAGGAGTTCAGTTTATCACAGAAAATTAGATTCCAATTTAAGCTTTAGCGGTTGTGGGGTTTACGTGATTTAATGGTTCCTTTGTACTTGATATCTCCATGATTTTGAATTCTAAATACAGTATGTTTGTTTGTGCTCACCTAGTTTGATAGGACCTGAATTGAACTATTTTGGAGATTGCTGGTTAGTATAATAATTAGAATACTTCTAAATATCACGAGGCTACTCTCACAAACCATAACCACAGAAAGTTTTGGTACTACCTCAAACTATATAGGGGGTACAAGCAAAGTAAACGCAACTCCTTACTTTATGCAAAGACAGTTTGTTACAACTAACTCACAACTGTGTTTAAGGAGCTACATTGAATTCCCTGGTGTTATTGCACCCTACTCTTCAAAAGAGGTTCCAGTCTCGTTGACTAAGTACACGATAGAGATAAAGATTAAATCTTATGAAGATAGACTCCAACAGTTGACATTATTCCCACTGAGTTGTGGGAAAATAAAAAGCGATCTAATAATGCCATACAAAAAATAGAATAAGCCATTTTTAAAAAGAGCAGCCTACAAGAACATCAATACCACGCTCTTCAAAAAAATCCATACAAATTGCATATCAAAGAGCAAAAACTCAGATAACCTGTAACGTTTTACATCAAGAGTTGTACCCGCTTGGAATTACATCCCAACCAAAATGACCACAGCCTTCTTAGTGAATAGCTTCAATTGAAGATATAAACAACATGTACTCACTCATGGATTGCCATCCCTCTTTTGGACTAGCTGTGTCTGGTGCATTTCTCATAACTTATCTACCCTTATCGTAAATAAATATCAGTTACTCATTACTATTTCGCTCTTCATCACCTTCGTTTCCCGTTTTATAATAACGCTTTGGTATTCTTACACAGTCCTCACTACCAATTAATTAGCTCACCCGTTTGTTTGTTTCTCGAAACAATTGTCTTCTCTCAGCATTCGAATTTTCTCACATTTCAACCAACTGACCTCCTTACTGGTAATGTTACAGTTAATAGAATGCAAAAACCCTACTCCACTGGGACAAAAACACTCACTTAAATTAACAGATATGCAAATCCACGAAAAAAATAACAAACGGATGAGAAAAAGTTCAGTCTAGTAACTAGACTACCGCCTACTGAACATTATCTAAGACCCGGAACCGTACAGAAACAAAATGCGAGCCCAAAGATACTAATCGATTCATGCAAGCTCACTAAAGACTTTAAACGCTGTGTTGTCAGTTTCTGTCGATTTCATCAAACAAAGGCTTAATCTTTACTAAAATATAAAAACCTAACCAGGTTTCTTATGCATAGTACTAATGCATTGAAATAAGATTCAACGTAAAACATAGAACCATAAGCCAATGTCGAGTAAATTCCTTGATCTAAAACACAAAAATATGAGCACGTGACAGCAAACACCAATTTTTGGTTCTTCGAAGGTTAAATAAAAAATTTTACTATATACGGTTTTTTTTCCTTTGCAGAGAGAGGGAGACAATATAGTGCTAGTATGTTCATAAACGGAGCTTTGTTCTGTGAAACAATAGCGACAGTATCGTATCAATAGTATATGTCTTTACTGATCTTTCAGGTACACTAGTAGAATACTACGTGTTTTGAAGGGATTAATAGTTATTTCGTAAGTTGCACTGTGATGTTTTTCTCTGTACCAGTTTGGAGGACAACTTTATACTGGTTACTGAAAGTCGGTAATAAACTCGTTTGAATAAATTTTTGAAAAATTCTGGGACTTACGGTGGAACACTTTTGATCAGTTGGCACGAAATAGTTGGTTATGATCCTGTGCATAAACTCGCTAGGTTCTATAAATAGCCAGCCCTCGTCTAAAAAACAATATTCGGCGTACAACAGACCATTTCATACCATTACAAAGCATTGCAAGGCCAAATATATCACGCTCTTGCAGATTCATAGAAGAACATACGTCGTGGAAGATATCTTCAACAAGAGTATCGTTGGTGAATTTATAATAAACCTCCTTATTGTTCAAAAGAACAACTTTTACATTGTTAATATAAGGATGTTTTGCGCAGCAACAAAATTTAGACATCGATATGGCATAAAGAGCAGGCTAACGTATGTGATAACGAAAGACGGTTTATGATTTGTGCGCAAAAAGACACACGTCCAATTTAAATATCTGATGTACTATTCAGTAAACAATACCTTTTCGACGAACTAGCAGGTAACAAAATATTTCTTTATTACCTTCGATTTTGAACTCACTCAACACAGATAACAACCTTTTGAATGAAACTTTGTTGAAAACACTAATGAAGTCATTGATGGTTGGATCTGTACGGAGCTTTTCATAATTAGGAGAGCAAAAATTTCAAAAGCTAATGACAAGTCTAATAAATAAGAACAACCAGCCTCAATACCTCATGTCCCTTCGGAAATAATCAAGTTTTCGATTAAGTATCAAAGCAACTTCCTAGCAATATTTTCTGATATCTTAACAACCATGCTGGTTATGTTTACAGACCAATAGTTCTCAAGTTTGCGTTTCATATCTGCCTTCTAGTTGGGGCTTAAAAAGTCCATCACCCAAATATCTTTGTACTCTTTCTTAATTACAATTATGTTGAAATATGCTTGGTGAGTTCGGTACAATATTTCCCAGCTGCTTTAGTCGATCCAGTGCATAGTCTCATAGATTTACGTTTACCTGATAGACCAAAGTCGTCGATGGAAGTATGGGTGTATGTATATAAACCAAAATAAGGTAAATATCTAAATAAAATACATTGATAAGGTGATCAGAGGGTACTTAAGTTTTATCGTGGTCATCTTCCGCCAGTGATGAAGTCGTTCTTATTACTAGTTTAAGTACAAGTTAAAGAGCTTTGGGTATTGTATGAACTCTCTAACAAGCTTTTCTTCACACAATTTTAAGACTTGCGTAGTCTCAAGAAAAAATATTTTGAGCTTCCTGAAATTAAGATTTCATCCCATCAGTGCTCTGTAACCTGAAAGGTTATGAACTTGCTAAATGGATTCCATGGTGAA
This sequence comes from Schistosoma mansoni, assembly GCF_000237925.1. NCBI lineage: Eukaryota > Metazoa > Platyhelminthes > Trematoda > Strigeidida > Schistosomatidae > Schistosoma > Schistosoma mansoni. The sequence continues at coordinate 16,044,741 of NC_031496.1, forward strand.
TTGGAAGCTACTTGTGATATCGCGACTTTCATACACAGATTCTAAATACCTTGCAGCCACCTTGATAGGAAATTTTTATTCTATGTCCCATCTACTGAGAACGCTGAGTATTTCTCTCATAATTGTTCTGCAAACATTTCGCCTGACATGAGACAAGTTTTAGTTACTGACAAAGATATGTAAATCAAAATCCAGAAGAGGACAGTCACTCTTGTCTAGGGATGACATATAATCATGGTTCATGACGTCCCCCTCATAATGGCATCATTCAACACCAAGGCCTCACCACCCATATATTCACAATACTAAAGTCAATCTCACGTGTATCTTTTAAGCTAATCTCCATTTCATACTATCAACTCAAAGCCTTGAAGGGTGAATACTCCTGATCCCATTGGTTTGCCTGTCCTGTAATATCGCGTCTCTTTCATCAAGTGACAGGTTTGCAACCTCCAAAAGCCCAACTTGAGTCTTCTTCATGTCCTTATGACTAACCAGCTTCCATACCTACAGTAAAATGAACACAGGGGTCTTTTGACACTTAATTTTAAGTAAAACTTGTGAACACAATGCAATGATCGAAGTGAGTATTTGACTGAGAACTTTGGATGTGACTGACTTATTAAAAGTGACCATCCTACTATTTTTATCTACTGTTAAGGAGATCGGCTTTCATTTAACCACACTAGATCGTTCCTTACTCTTTCTTCATATTTTTAGATAGCTTTCACTGGAATAGCGATCCTAGTCACGATACTTACTATGTGAGATCCTGAAAAGTTTTGAAAAAATTGAGTGGCTAGACAGTGAATTCTGTTGTTTTACAGTTATACAGTTGATATGTCTAAGCGTTTCCCAGTTGCTACAACTTAGAGGTCAAAGCACAGAAGAAAACTGACTTCCAGAGTTCTTATTCTTGACCATAAATTCAACTGCACGAGGAAAATCACCAGCCCTTTTAACTATCTGAAGATATTTTTCCAAGTATAGAAATATGAATAGAAAACGAAGTGCATGGTAGCAGAATATGAAGACTGTTCTTAAACCAACGCGGTTAATTAAGAGTGAGATACTTGTCACATTCAAGTATTAATAAATAAATCCATACGTACTGAAATATATGCATAAAACTGACAAAAAGTACAAACTATACTGGTGACCACTTACGCCTACACAAATAAGCACTGTAGAATAAAAGTAGCAACTATACAGAATCGAACACAAATTGGGCTGTACCAGTGGGACATTTCTTGCAGTAAATAAATTCCTAAAATGAAGTTTCGGATTTTTTCAACACTGAAGCAACCGCACGTATTTTAAAAACCAGTCAGCGTGGATCACACATTACTTTATCTTTCCTATATTTTGTTGAATCGATATGCGTATACAACAGAAAACTTGTAGGTGAATATTGGTTTTTCTCCCAGTATGTGTAATAGTACCGCTCCTTCTCTCTGTTAGTGAATCGTTTGATTGATCTGATATGAATTTACAATAGTTAACGTCCTTTGACTGTTTTTTGATGACTGCTAGGTTTCGCTTTGACCGATCATATACCATAGCAACTACTTTAATGGAGAAACAAATTCTATACCTACCTACTACATGTTTACTTCAGAGAATTTCAGGCTCAACCAATGAATATCGGGTGCCTTTCGTAAATTTCAGCGAATGAAACACCAAACACCATTAAATGTTTACATTGGTGACCAAGCATTTTCTTCTGAATGGCCTACATAGCAACCTTTATGTTACCGAGTCGTATTGAGACTAGATAATGTGGAATAGATATCCTAACCTCCGTCATTAGGCTAAATCTTAATTTTAAAGTATCGTCTTCTTCAAGAAATTATGAGGTTCGCGGTTTGATTGGAAGACGTGAGGTACAATTGACTGCTTACTTATTGCTAAGTTGAACGTTTAGTTAGACGGCCTGTTATGAGTAAAATGCACAAACTACAACATCAATGTCAAATAATTAATATATTACAGATGTATGCTATAATACTACAGCAAAAGGACATCGCCGTTATACATGCTGACAGTCGTGTGAACGTTCGTTTAGGTAATAGTTTAATAGCTGAATTAGTAAACACAAATTATTTAAAGAACTATAGTGAAGTTCGTGGAGACTGGAGAACGTTAAGATATTCACCGACTCGTATTGCATATAGGTAAATAGAAAACGAAATTAAGACGACGTACGTGAAATGACTTGTGATGCAATGAGACTATCACAATTCCGCAGAACATATATGAATACGACTTATACGAGAACATGTAACTACGTGTAAACTGATTTACTATACTTAAATCAAGTAATACAAAATCAGCAATTACCAGATGCACATATACAATATCACCAAACATTCGGCTGTTATTTATTACATTGCACGTTTGTCAATGGAGCAGTCCCATTACCTTTCACAAAACAGGAACTGTTTAAATAGAAGTCTGTAACCTATGTAGACAACTTTCATTACGTCTAGCATTTAATACAGTGATACGTATAATGATAGGGGATGAACTGTAAAGTACTATTCCCATTGGTAAACATGAAATCGAAAAATATTTGATAACACGGTTTTCTCAATCAGCCTTTTTATTATTTGTAACCCAGTCTGGATGAAGATAGCAGTAGTGGGAAAAGAAACATGAAATATAGATGAGTTGCCTGGTCGAAACAGACTTTTTCCATCTCTATAACATTCAGTAAAATGCTAGTAGTTTGTCAACCGAAAAGTATGAGCAAAAGTAGTTGAAAAGATCAATAGTTTTTTAAAGAACAAACACACACACAAAGGACAATGACACAAACATGATACATCATTACTAGTTTTTAAAAAGTGAAGATTAAATGGTTTAACAGAATCTGCTGTACAAAAGAAGAAAGGTAGCAAGAAGTCTTTTCATAGTTTAACTCACACAACTGCCTGAAATGCAGTGCATCAGCAACGTTAACTTGAAACAATAACAGGACTGTCATATACATCTTCATTTTTGGAAAAAAAAGCAACAGTTTCCCCAAAGTAAATGAGTGACGTTTACCTAGGACACATAATGATAAGTGGCAGCGTTACTGGAATCTCTTTTCATATAATCTCGTTCAATTAAATTTTCAATACGTTTCTTCACGTCACTTGCCTACATATATGCAAATGGAAAAAAATAAGTATTAAAAAAGTATCCAAGGTAAGCTAACTATGAAGTGTGATTTTGAAAAATCAAGTAAAAGGATGTTATTTGCACATGTATTAGTTACAGGAAGATAATAGTCAAAACTGTATCCCACTATAGCCTTTATCACTGTTATTCTATCAAAAGCCATTAAGTGTTACTGATCCTTGAAAAACACAACCCACACAAGATAGAGAACCCATATCTCAAGAAGCAGAAAACTAGATCTCACAAAACCCCGACCATTCGTTATAAATATTTGGTTCTAGAGATATAAATCGAAAGTACATAATAAAAAGCAGTTCATAGAAAGAAAAAATACTCAGTCGTGGTATCGATCAATAGTAACAAGGTAGGACAATTACAATGCAGTTGGAAGTTACTGCCGAATAATTCATGATCCATTATATATTAATGCGTAATTTGGAAAAGGATTCGCATTCATACTGATTAATTTAGTAACTAAGTCAAGTTTATAAAATTCATACTTAAATATTCTCTAATTTTTGTTCATTTACAAGTCGCTGAAGTGAAACCATTTTAAAGCTGTAACTGGTAGCTTGGGACATCTGCACACTGTAATATGATTGGGATATGAGATGATACGATCACTATACTACATACTCGATCGATACAGAGCTACAGAATTTACGAGCAAAAACATAAAACCAGATAACAGTTTACTGGTACAAACCCTAACACACACACACACTGAGTCTAGAATAGAAATTAATCTCTTACACAACACTGAAGCATACGGCAGTCTACACACAGAGCAGACTGTTTTTCTTTGCTCAATGGCCAATCACGGGTCAGTATTAGACGACGTAAAAGGCGAAAGATTTATCCGCCCCAAATGCCCTGGTACGGCCGAGAGTGGGGAGAGTCCGCTCTCCCTCTCGAAATGCTCTCTCATGGCCACGCGAATATATAGCCTCTGCCGGGGAAGTCCTACTCACTGCCTTCTCGTGGCATCACTGTTGTTTACAAAATTGAAAGGACGAAAACCGAATGTCCGGCGCTTTAACCGGGTCGGTGGACACAGAAAGTCCACCTAGGGGAGTTGGAAAACCCTGATTCCAAATCAATGGCGCACATGGGCTCCAGTATCCTGAGGGAACAAATGGCGTATGAACCAATCGTTGATCACCGGCTACCATGGGACTGCATCTCCTCACGATGCTCCACTGCCTTGTGGACTAGACCTTTAGGCCAAAGGCTCAGGGTGTGGCCCCCTAAGAAAACCACCTGCTTCAGTCTGGGCACCTGGGCAGTATCACAGTCCTCACACAAATCAAATGAGATTTGTGAGACGCGTATGTATCTGGTGCTTCCTTGTACCAATATTTATGTGTTTAAATAATAATATAAAATAATTAAACGACGTATCAAAGGGTTCATAAGAGACTTTCATCTGATATTTCCTAGTCTACAAAACCCATGATAAGTTGAGATATTTAAATATCTATTTTTAAAAAGTCTAAATTTATTGAGAAGTTGGTCATTGTGATAATTCACATTTGTGAGACATAACCACCAAGTGTGACGAATATACTTAGATTACATATATTCAATGGATGTCTTCGTAGGACTTTTCGTATATTGGGCAATCAGTGTTACTGACAAAGGTAGACAAAAGGTTTTATAAAAGCTCATACAATTGAAAATAATAAATTTAAATGACACTTACTTTAAGTGGAAACTGTAATTGCTTGTAGACTTCTGATAATAATGAATTATGGTCAATAGTTTTGCGCGTTTTCATAATTCGTACAATACAACAATCTACATGAGCAACGCGATCAGCAAACACCCGTTCTTCAGTAGCTACTTGTTCTTGTTCCTAAAATAAAAGAATGTATACGTTCATATTTTGAAGATATACTATCTCATGGATTGTTGAAACTCAAATTACTGATGAAATGTACTAAGATTAAGCTAAACAACTTACATTTATATTGAAATTGAAATACTAACTTAGTAAACGAAAATATAGATATGAATTTTTTGTGATGAAAAATATTCTTATTACGTCTAAAATATCGATGCACCGCATAATTAATTTACGTTCTGTTTGAATGACTACTGTTCTTCAGTGACGAAGCTTTTGATACAGACAGTGTGATTAACGATTCATATAAGTTTCCAGGCCCACAGTATACACTGCGAAATTGAGGATAGCTAATTACATTACTCAGCTTGATCTCATAATCAAATGAGTGAACATTTGACACTATCTAGTCACAGGGAATAGAGTTAACTATCCATAATTACTTTTTCACATGATATAAATGGTACTTGAGCATTTAGTACGAATTACAATGTTATCAACCTGACAAACACTATATTTGTATCGATTAAACGAACGAGATTAATAACAATTTAACGTTACAGCATAACCAGATCAAATAAGTCATTAACCAGTTAGAAATCGTAAACAGTCCAAACTATGAATTAACAGTAAACAATTGATAGTTAAAAACATGAGTCCATTGAAGCTAAACCACCATGGAAAACCTGGGAGCACTGGACGGCCGCTTCGTCCTATTGTGGGACTTCTCAGTAGTGCGCATCCACGTCCTGGCCTCGCGACATCCACACCCAGGACCTACCAGCCTCGCGCCAGAGCACTTAACCGATAGACCACTGAGCCGGCATCCGATGGTGTTAGTGTCTAACTTCAACCAATCCACGAAGTTGAGCAACCGTTCACCAACTGTCTTTAGTGAGTTCCTATCTCACAACAGACGAGGTTTGAACTCCACTGGTCACTGCTTCTCACGAGAACCCTAAGAATTATCTCTTGAAGTCAATCACTAGTGAGCATATGATTATAATCAGAAGGGGTTTTGTGGAGATTTAGTATTTTCATAGTTGAAAGCATGAGTCCATTGAAGCTAGACGACCAAGATTACTTTTTATTTACCAAATTTCGATCATTGAGTTTACTTTAAACAAGCTAGAAATTATTTCTAAGCTTTATAGAAGGTTATAGGTAACACTTGAAACTTAGCTGAATTCCCTACTTTCCAATAAAATTTCTACAAGGTCATGTGAATGCATCGGTGATGATTTTTATAACACTACTGAATACTGTGATAATCCGTTTGTCAGATTAACCATTACATTAAATATCTTAGCAACACACTAATATGTGATTAACACTAAGATCGATGTTAAATCGTTTCAAAGAAATTGATATGAAGAACGAGTGAACAAAATCTTACAGTTTCTTTTAGTTGAACCTGATTGAATTTGATACGCGTAAGTCGATGATGAAATTCGGTATTGAAAATAAACTGATGATTGTTTTCAATCTCTAAATTCTACAGTAAAAAGGAAAAGAGGAAAACACATACAGATTACAAATAAGAGGAGTCAAATTAAAATAATCCTACTTCAAAATACTAGTTACAACTGTTTGGAAGTTAATGATAACACTTAGCTGCCCAGATGTCCTTGAGTGAAGACTAAGATTGAAATCATAGGGTAGGTAGTTGAAAATCAAATATTTTAATCACTATATTATAATTTTTACAGAAAACAAAACAATGATCCGAATGTGTCCAACTATAAACAAACCAACATGATGTGATAGAACAATAACGTATTCGTTTAGGTTAGCCCATCACTGTTAGTTCTTTGTTTAAAATGTTAAATTTTAGTGCCCTGAAGGTATTGAGAGATATGTAAAGAAATAGTAAGACAGGAAGGAATGAAACATTTATTATAAAAAGGAGAAAAAAACTGCTTCTGGATCACTATGAACCTACATTCGAATCCGTTCATCGCAGTTATTTATGCCATTAAAGTGTGTGAAATTCGTGACTATATACAAGACGATTAAATATGCAGACATATTCCAAGTTAAAACCATTAAAGTACAAAAAAGTACCAACAGAAAATAGTTTACTTACACCAGGAGTTTTTTTCAACACACGTTGTCCTTTACCGGCAGCTAATGAAAGTAATGTTCGTTTTAATTCTTTTTCTTCGATACCAGTATTTTCAGCTATCGTTGTATAAGTAATAGGAGCATTATCTGATTGATTGAATTGTAATAACACTAAAGCTTGTAGTTCAGATACTTGTAATTCTTTACGAAGATTTGGTGTCTAGACAATAGGAAGAAATCAGGATGAAAACTAAAGAATAAAACCATAACAATTTCGCTATGCACTGAGACTAATAAACGTAGTCAGTTAGTCAGTCACGACGTAGAACCTGTACGTATTTACACTGGTTTAAGTTGCCATAACCCGTTAGCACAAAGAGTTGAAACCGTAAGGCCAAATCTCAGAATAGGAAAAATAGTAATAGTATGGGTGGTAATACGAAAAGCTAAGCATTGAAGATACGGCTTTGAAAATAAAACACGAATTAATGAAATGGAAACAAAATAGTTATGATGAATTTAAAATCTCAGGATTTCAAGGAAGATAAATAACAACTGCACTTGTAACATCGCAAACGATTGTGAGCCATGTCATTCAAAGTGTCTAACCATTGGTCACGAGAGTCACCCGGACCCCAACCAGGTAGTCTGTACCTACTAACATGGCTAAGTCCAGATGTCAGTGACTTCATCAACTGATGCTATGTTCTGGTTTGGCCGCCCCTAGCTTTCTTCCAGCTCACTCCTACACCAGAAGACATTACCCATTGAGGTAAGAAGGTAGACGAAAACAGTATTACTTTTATGTCTAATAAATAAATAGTTGCTTTTAATGCAGTAGAAAAATATCAAACTTAAAATAGTGGATAACATTCATACCACGTGTATGTAATGTTCCAATGAATTGGAAACCGAACATGATGACTAGCATACTACAATTTAAAAATATGTTAGTCAACGATGATAAAATACACTGAAATTAGAATAAAAAATTGTCAGATGAATGTGAGACGGTTGAAAATATGATTTGTTTAACTGAATTATCCACACCTGAACAAGTAAATTCACTTGATAATTCTACAATCTCTTATATAACAACATTATCTGTACACACGAGAGTTATCAAATATCTACCTAACGTTAAACAGTGTACAGTGATATTTTATTTATTTATGTAAACATATAAACATTGGTGCAAGGAGGCACCAAATAGACATGCGTCACATATATCATTCCATTTGTATGAGGGCTGAGATACCGCCCGGATACCCAAATCAAAGGTGGTTTACTTAGGCGGTCACACCCGGAGCCCTTGACCTAGAGATCTGATCCACAAGACAGTGGAGCAACGTAAGATGAGGTCCTGTAGTAGCCGATAACCAACAAAATGTTTATACACCATTTGTTTCCTTAGGATCCTCGAGCCCATGTGCACCACTGGTTTGGCATCATGATTTTCCAGCTCCCCTAGATGGACCATCCGTATTCATCAACCCGGTTAAAACGCCGGACATTCGCGGCCTGCTTGAATATCTGGGATAGTTGTTCCTACCATCTGGATATTTCGTCAAGTTATCTGTTTTCTTATTTCTTTTAACACATTATACCTATTAATTGCATAACCTATTCACGTGCGTTTGTGAAAAGTTTACGTTTCGCTAAACAAGTTACAAAACAGCCCAACCAGAGACATCGTGGTTGCTGGTAATATGCATCGAAAAGAATATACATTATTCACATGCCGATTTTTGAACTGCTAACATTTAACTGGCGATCACTCAATATTTATCGCAAGGATCGGTTAAGAAATAAGAAAAGGAAACTTGTTGAAATACTTTGCGCTGAGAATTCTATATTGTACCAAAAATATAATATTGAATAAAGCCATCAAAAAAATAATAATGATAATAATAATAATTACCGTCCTCTCAATCTCGTAAACAACACCCCCACCGCAAAAGTCAGTGAGCACGATTTCCCTGGCAGCGGCTGTATACGCGTAGCCATGTGAGAGCGTTTCGAGAGGGAGAGCTGACTCTCCCCACTCTCGGCCGTACCAGGTGACTAGTCTCTTAAACTAGTGTACGCACTAGAACTTAGTCGATGTGATAAAATTAAAACTAAAGATTAGATAATATGAAAATGATCACCATAAAGTGACCAACTAGTGTGTATGTAAAAGTTGCGAACATCGCGTAAAGCAGATTTTAGACTTAAATAAAAACAAACGTTTTAAACAAAATCCATAAATAAAAATTATAATCAACGCTTATAGCTTAAAATGATGATTGTGACTGGTCTCATATCCTCTACAATAAACAATTCAGCAGCTTGTATATGACTATTTAAACAGTAATCTTTACACACAATGTTTTTCAGATACAAAATTATTTCATGATAAACTTTCAATATTTGAACTACATGTTTATATTCGATTACGCACGACCTACTTAGCTTTCATGATCAAGACTTACCGTAGGAAATTTAGCTTTAACAACACAAGTCCCTAAAGACGGTTCATATATCAGCTTTCGACCTTGGTGATGAGATAAATAGAAGCGCGTAAATTCCTCTCGAAGAGCCACCATCTGAAACAATAGACAAGTTGTAGAAAATTGAAATAAAATAATCCAAACTACCATAATAAATATTTAAATGAATATAAATCACTGATGGGAACTTTGAATCAGTCTCAATATTACACAATATTAATGTATGAAGAGAAGAAAAACAACCGTTTGCTACAATGGTGAGTAGAAGTGTCTCAGGCTTAAGTGGATCAATCATAAATCCAAATCATTAAGTACGCAAAACAATTAAAGAATATTAAGTATCAAATGCCCGTTATTTTAAATATGATTATGATGATAAGGAGGAAGATAATGAAAAACTCATCACACTTTACAATCATACTAGACTGAACTTCATCTAGTCTAGTTTAACAGTACGTAAGCATCAATCAGTTATGTAAATGGGTGAACCATACGAGTTTTATCTATCTTATAATATGAGGTAAGTAACGTATCGGCGTTTACTATTGCTAAGGTGATATGTCATTGAAACAGGATTGATTATTTTAGACATCCTCATTATGCAGATTTTTTGGTGAATGTTTTATCTGGAACTGGGCATTTATACTAAAAAATGTATGCCAGTTATTTCACGATTACAGAACGAAATTCGTTTATGGACTTCAATAGTGGTTGAAAATGTCCAGTGCTAATAGTCTGTTGGCCTACAAATAACGGTTAACTTGTCCATAATGAATCAGATGTATTAAATTATTTTACAAGTATATCATATATTTTTAGTTGACTCCTATTCCTTTTTTCATACATCCTTATTATTTCTCGCCTTTTTAACACTTTCCCACCCACTTTCTTTATGCTACTGTGAAATGACTCACAATAGTATAGTCCTTTGTTTTGTCTAACTTCAGATAGTATTGACAAGGGAAGTACAGGGCAATCAGTTAGGTTAAAAAAAATATTTTTCACGGATAATACTCACTTCAGGGGGATAATTGGCTGTTGTCTGTGGATACGGTGGCCAAGATGCTGGACAAATCACATTTACGCTTAATTCGATTGCATAAGTATCAGGTAAAGATAAACGGAAATTTTTACTTAACTGCTTGCTTAACTCAATGTCCTGAAACATTGTTTCCATTTTGCGTGTATAATTTGGTCCACATTCTATAAATATTTTTAAAGAACCACGAATAGAAAAAAATGAGTATAACTGTAAAACCTCTGAACACTAATAATACAAAATAAAGAGATGTACTTTTCTGAAGTGATATTTCTTGAGATCACCTCTATTTCAGTCGAATACTGTACGAAATAAATCAAATGCTTAAAAATACGTAATCAAGATTAACAACTCAGACGGCACGAAATCAGCTGATCACAACCAAATAAACAACGATTGCAAAAGCGAATATCTATCCCTTCTAGAAATATTTTGATGCCCTGAAAGCGTTTACAATACTTAGTAGTTTATACCTAGATCTCTAGTAACTTCGAATTGAATATTTCTTACCCATTCTTAGCTAGATTTATATTATTTTTACTACAGCCAAAGGGAATCTTCATCACTGATTCTCTGTTTTAACAAGTAGTTCTAATGTCTGACTACAAATGAGGTTGTAAAAAAAACTATATACAATAGGTTTTGGCAACCTAATCTCCTTCGATGTTTTCAATAAATCGTCTACCTAAGATTTTATTTTTGGAATAACCGAGGCTAAGAAAGGGTATAAAGTGCCCACATTTACTGTCCAAGGAAGTAAAACCCTATCAGTATCAGAAGAATGGAATAATTCAGCAGAGAATAAATAAACAACTATTTGGTTGACAACTCTTCGGAGAAGTAATTTAAGTAATTTCAAAGTCTTGCAATAAAACTCATAATTATATCCTGGCTAACATATACAAGTGTACTTAGTGTGTTTCCAATCCCATTTATGTTTTGGGGCACTGCGACTAACAACTCCACAGAATGAATGTAGGGATGATAACCAATGATATTTGTGAGTATATAATAAAGATGGAATCAATTCCGAAACATTCAACAACAAATACACAATACACCATAATATCGACATAAGATTTCTTATTACAAAAAGTAATTTCAGCACCAAAACCTGAAGTACCAATTTAGTTACTACCAAGTAACCAATTATAAATAAATGTGTACGGTGAACATATCAATCTACTTACAAAAATGGACGCTTACATTAATTAAAACATAGTTTCGAAATATTTCTCATCAGAAACAAGATAATAATAACATTTCAAGCGAGCAGCCAGATCCTGAATTCTTACCTTGTTTAAGTTTTGATAGCATAGCTTTTTCTGCATCAACTGATGCACTTTTATTCAAAAGAAGACGTTTTGCTAATTCTTTGGTATAAAATGCTTCAAATATATCTTTCCCATCGATGAAACGAAACAGAATCATAGCCTGGTATCAAAATATAGAAATGTGTTAAAAACTTTTCTGCAGTAAACTGACATTATTACTATGAATATGTAAGTATAAAATATTAATTATATCTTCAATATAACTGTTATATCCGAACGAAAAATAAGTCAACGGTAACTGCTAGGAATCATTTATGGAGAATTATTACATATATTCGTATTGGATGATTATGAAGTAACCAGATTACATGTATATTCATATTCCTTTTTATTATAAGCTACTGTTATACGATTTACCATTCTGAATTTATTCGCAATCCATTAGTTAGTCTCCTATACTCACAGCCACTTTTAGCTTGATTTCGTATAATAATTATTTTTCATTTTATGGTGTGATGGTTTGCTTGTATATACATATACAATTCGTACAGCGAAGGCCGATATTTGGGTTGGGAACCGATCGAGCTGGGCTGGGGTAGGCGAGAAGCTAATATGCAGAGGACCAATAAGGATTCAGAGTTGACTCAAGGCTTCTCGTGTTGGTTAACGTATTACCGGTTTAGCACAGGGATGAGGTCATAGAAGTCAGTATTCTGGTTGACGATTTTGTCACTTGATATTTGAAGAGCCATAGAACATAAAGATTTATCAAGAAATCGACAGATTTGAAAAGCATTCAGTGGCATTTACATTTAGCCATATGTTTAAGTAGAATATCTTTAGAGTAAAATGAAATCAGTTGGAAAAATAGCTTTAAAAAACCTAGGCTCAAGCAAGAGTTTTATTAAATGGGGTAAACCACTTATCTGACACTTGAATTCGCAGATAAAGAAAGACGTTTAGTCAAACACCAATAATTCGGATAATTAGTTGATATAGAAGCTCGTTGATGATAGAAACAAGATAATTACTCATTATGTATACCACTTATTCACTACAATCTAGAGCATATTAGTTCTGCAAATGTAAACAGTGAAACTCAACTGTTCAGATTCGAGTATTTGGAACAGAATTTCAACATTTAATAACATGTTAAGAAATCGACCAATAAAATAATCATAAGGGTCAAGTAAATTAGAATCGTGCTACTACTAAAATATTTAGTCAATAGATAGTTATTTGAAGAAATATCAGCAATAATAGTTAAATCAGTCATGACACATTAAATGTAAAATATTTCACGACAAAAACGATAATATGTTTACCTTATCCATTAACTTGTCCAATTCTTCTTCCGTTTGTGCTTTATTTCCAGATCTAAGATGAGAATCAAGATATTTAGCTAGAAACTCAGCCGGTTTGTTCGGACGTTGATTGATAAACTCTTCATAGGCTTCTTGTAAAACACGCATGAAACTGGGATCATTTGAAAAGCACGATACAGTAATTTCCGAAAGAAAATCCCGTGAATCTAATAAATTTTGAATCATATTGCGATCTTTTTCAGGATCGTGTGTTGGATTTTCCACCATTTCACGACCCATTTGTGTGATATAATTACGGAAATGTATCCGCAATTTTTCGATACCATTGGGAACTCGTGAAACTAAAGAAAACAATAAAGATAATTGGGAAGTTTGTTTTGTTTTCAGTGGATTGACTAAGCCGTTATCCAGTAGATAGTCTAATGGACGAGTTAATAATTCCGAAACCAGAGTTGATATAAGCAAACTACGAGTTGAATTAGCATCTAAATATACAACAAGTCTATCTTCTTCCTCAATGATCCTTTTGTCCACATGTAGCAAATATTCAGGAACGCTGAGTTGTCTAGATAAAGTATCTGCTTCATAAGCGTAGAGTTGTTGACTTTTACAAAGAAATTCCGCAAGAAATATTGAATCATAGAGCTAGGCAAAGAAATAAAAAAGGGTACGGCTAAAAGTAGATAGATCGAAATATCATAAATAATGAATTATTTTTCCGAAAATATCTTGTTTTCTACTCGAATATCTACCACAATTTAGTTGAGCATTATAACTTTCCCATAACAGCACATTTAGTCTTGTCAATTTACATCAAAAGTTGGTCACAATGAAATTTTCAGAAATATGTTAAAATGGTACGAAGAAAGAAAGAAAATATACACGAATTGACTGACATAGCGGTCCAGTTAGTTCTGTGAGACGTAATCAGGTTTACAGAAAAATATCTTGACATAGAGCGTTGAATACTACTCTAATGTTTTATGATACTAAACTTTAAATCAATGCATAGACTGTAGTGGTTGGTTCTATGTCAAGCCCAAATAGCTTATTCTAGCTTCTAGACAAAGTAATCATTCTTCTCAGGCTACATTTTGACCTTGTTAATTATTCGCTTATCAACCTTGACTGCTTTTTTTATGTAAGTCCATGTGTGTGTATTTCTTACCTTACTCATCACATGCCTGTAACTTACTTTTGTTCGGCTATTAAAATCGATTAACGCTTGATTAAATCGAATTGGCTCACATTCCTTATCCACCGCGTGTCATTTCGCTTCACTCTCTTCTCTTTGCTCCATCCCTCTGATTGTCTGTTCTGATCAACGATTGTACAAAATATAAGTATTCAAAACTTCATTCTCGTATCCAACTTATTCCGTTATATACTAACGCGAGTTAAGTCGATGATTATATACGAGGATTGGTGACATGTATATTTCAATAACAAACATTCATACGATCTAACTGGAGATGGATATCAGGCCACTAAAAGACAAAAACTGAAAAATACTAAAATAAACTGAATGAAAATAAACCGAGAACAAAACAAGAAGGGAGTAATCCCGCCTCCCTTCTCCTTCTACAACTTAATACCAGGTTGACCAGTATCCAGGTAATCTCTTGTGTTGCTGCAGGTTCACAATCTTGCCAACTATTTTACCCTATAGAAAGGATATTTTACACTTAACAGTAGCATTTAGTTCATGGTGCTACTATAAACGAACAACACGTTGAGAATAATGATGACTGCTCTAACGTTCAAAGTGAATCAATTCTTGTCGACCACGGAAAGTAATGTTGCCAGATAGATATCATTACCAAGTTTTGATTTGATAATTTCGAATAAATTGAGCATTGGGTAGTTTGTTATAAATAAATAATATATTTGTAATATCCCAGTGAGTAGAAAAATTAGATTTCCTGACGTTTCGGGACTCAGTGCAAGCCACTTCTTCAGAGAATAAATAACCAAATTAAACTTAGTCTGAGTTCAAATAGTACAACGGAACAGTAAGAATGTTATGTGATCAATCAAAAACCGGTCTGAATAGATCAATGTCATGTCATTTCGGTAAAGGTGATTCATAAGCGACATGTATGTAAAATTTGTATGTATATGTGCACCGTTAAGGATGAAAATTGTGCGACTTTCATGGTGAGAAAGGATAGAGTTCAATTTGTAAGGTAATAAGTGTGAATTGTAAATAACATCAGATTAGGTGGCTAGGATAGATAGTCCAAGTAGGATGTATGGTAAGGCTTTCTTTATTTATTTATAATGTTGTTAGACAACAGAATCATACAATGAACTAAGTTTACGGTTAAAAGGAACTTTAAAAAAAGAACCGGATCTAGGTTTTACGGAGAAAATAGAAAAAATGTAATACCTTGAAATGAAGTAGTTAACAACTTATAATCTTAGATGAAGCATGTTGCTAAATGGTTTTACGCCACTGATAACGGTGCTTCTCATTAGCCGACAGTGGAGAAGGGCCGCCCTCCCTCTTGAAATGCTCTCACACGGCCACGCGTATACAACCTCTGCCAAGGAAGTCCTACTCACTGCCTCCTCGTAGCAGGGGTGTTGTATACGAAATTGAAAGGACGAAAAGCGAGTGTCCAGCGCTCTAACTGGGCTGGTGGACACGGCGAGTTCACCTAGGGAAGTTGGAAAACCCTGATTCTAAACCAGTGGTGCACATGGGTTCCAGTACCCTGAGGGAACAAATGGCGTATGAACCAATTGTTGGTCACCGGCTACCATGGGACTGCATCTCCTAACGATGCGCAACGAAATTGGGCAAAGCTTGCGTAAGGACCGAGAAGCCTGGTGGTCGGAGCGTGCTAATGATCTGGAAGCAACAGTTGTATCTGGTAACTGCTGGAAGCTCTTCCAACTCATCCGAGCCACTGGTAGCAAGACGTCTGGTGTGAGTGAAACAATCTGTGAAGATGATGGGATGCCAATCACTAACATCTATCGATATCTTGGACGATAGGCAGAATTCTTTGAAGGGCAGTTCAGCTGGCCTGCTGCTCCGGAAACATCAACCAGTTTGTCCTGCCCTCCATAGCCGGTGACGAATGATTCACCAAATGGGGCAGAAGTCCGTAAGGAACTCCCACTCTTGAAACGCTAGAGATCTCGGGCCAAGATGACTTATCCCCGGCTCTTTTTAAAGATGGTGGAGACTTTCTGGCTAAGGAATTGACTGAATTGTTTACAAAAGTTTGGGAGCTAGAGAGTGTTCCAACGTCATGGAATGAGTCGATAGTTGTTCCTATCTTAAAAAAGGGTTCACGTTCCTGTAACAAATATCGTGGGATGTCTACTTCCGATTGCGTCCAAACTATTGGCTTCTGTCATTCTTCGTAGATTGTTCAAAACCCGAGAAAGATTGACTCGCGAGGAGCAGGCTGGTTTTTGCTCTGGTCAAGGATGCATTGATCATATCTTCACCCTCCGCCAAATGTTAGAACACCGTCATACTTATCGCAGGCCAACAATCGTAGTGTTTCTTGATATCAGGGCTGCCTTCGATTCGTTGGACAGGACTGTTCTCTGGGATTGTCTATTGGAGAAGGGTGTGCCTGAGAAGTTTATTAACATCTTAAAGGCCCTGTATACAAACACGTCAGGCAGAGTGATGGCATACAACCACCTCTCACCATTGTTCCATCCAAGGAATGAGGTTAGACAGGGTTGCCCAATCTCACCATTCCTCTTCAACTTTGCCATCGATGACATCCTGGAAACAGCTCTGATGGATGTAAGTAATGGCGATGTGGATCTGCTGCCTGGAGAACGACTTCTCGACCTCGAGTATGCGGATGATATTGTCTTACTGTGCGATAACGCCCAAGGCATGCAATCCGCACTTAATCGGTTGGCAATCAGTGTCCGCAGGTACGGCATGTGCTTTGCACCCTCCAAGTGCAAAGTACTCCTACAAGACTGGCAGGATTCTAATCCTGTACTCACCCTGGATGGTGAGCAGATTGAAGTAGTTGAGAAGTTCGTGTATCTAGGAAGCTATATAAGTGCTGGTGGTGGCGTGAGTGATGAGATCGATTCACGTATGGTGAAAGCCAGAGCGGCTTATGCCAATCTAAGCCAACTTTGGCGCCTTCGTGATTTTAATATGGCTGCAAAATGTCGGATCTCCAATACGTCGGTGAGAGCAGTTTTGCTTTATGCCTGTGAAACCTGGCCTCTCCGAGTTGAGGATGTTGGACGACTCTGTGTTCGACCATCGTTGTCTCCGAAGGATTGCTGACATTCAGTAGCAACACCATGTTAGTAATGCAGAGGTTCGGTATCGTGTTTTCGGGCGCAGAGACGATAATCTAATTACTGTCACTATCTTGAAACATCGACTTCGGTGGCTTGGACACGTTCTACGAATGTCGTCCCAGAGAATTCCGCGTCGTGCATTATTTACCGATGCTGGGACTAGTTGGAAAAAGCGGAGAGATGGTCAGTGTATGACATAGTGCCATGGTATGAAAGAAAGCTGCAAAGAGCTGGCTTCTGTTGGTCCTTTACGACTCCCTGGATGGGGTCCGAGAGATGGTGCAACACAGTGGCAAGAGACGTTATTAGATATGGCTCAGAATAGAAGCTAGTGGCGATCCTGCTGTAACATCCTTTTACTTTCTTCATAAAGAGCGGTCATACCTTCCATAACCGAAAGAATTCTTCTGGTTGTACATTTCTGTTTCCCACATTATTACTCTTATTATTACACTAACATACACTCTGTGGTTCTTGTTGTTCCTTGTTTTTTTTTCTTTCTTCCTTTTTCTTATATGCACCTGACCCCCTTTTCCCATTTTCACTGTTTTGTGTGGCGCATATATATCTGGTGCCCCTTTGTACCAATATTTATGTGTTAAAATAAATAAATAAAATAAATATCGGTACAGTTAATTAATCAAAAACATGATGTCAATGAATTAGAGAGAAGCGACAATAAAGCAGTCAGCCGTGACGACTCATGAAACTAGCAAATCACATACTCTTTATTTATGATTGTTCATCATATGATTTGTCCAAGGTCATCACAACCAGCTCACAAAAATAAAATCTCATTTTTACCAGTTAAATATCTAAGAGTTGGTTAAAGCTTGAACGTATATTAACTTCAGAAAAGTAGGATTGAAGAGCATCACGACGTGAGCTCGGTAGCTAGATCACAAATATAATCAATAAAATCTAACCAGCACAAATGACTAGAGGTGAAAATTATTTGTATCCACCATCCAGTTAGTGTGGATAAGGCATCAGTTTCTCGCAAGTTATAGATACAGTTTTAAGTTCAACGCTTAATAACTTACACCTGTTACCCCTCGTGGAGGAGCATAGGCCGCCCACCGGACTCTGTCCTCGACAATTCTTTTCAGTTTTCAGTTGCAATTCATTCATTTGATGTCTGCTTCCTATTCCCGACGCAATGTGTTCCTTGGTTTTCCTCTTTTCCGTTTCCCTTCAGGATTCCAAGTTGGCACTTGCCTCGTTATATAGCTTGATGATTTCTGTAGTGTATGTCCTATCCACCTGCAGCTTCTTTTCCTAATTTCCTCTTCAGCTGGAAGCTGATTTGTTCACTCCCATAAAACTCTGTTACTGATTGTATCCGGCCAACTTAAAACATTCTGGATAATAATGGAACTTGATTCAGCCTTAGCACCATGTATTCTTTTCACTCCGTAAATGACAAATATAAATTGTTTTAGAAAATGAGTATGTGTGGTCAAGGAATTCAGTTCAAGGTTCTTTTACATTAAATCGACAGACCCTATAGAAGAACGTGGGTCTATAATGTATTTTTATTAAGACCGTAAGCAACAGAGTCGTATACAGCAATTCCTGTCACAGTGTAGACAGTAAAGCTTAAATAATTCAAACTTACTTTTAAATCCACCAGCATTCTGATGACAGTACGTAAAAGTTGCCGATCAATAGCTTCTCCACATCGTTCTTTATGTATTTCATCCAGTATTTGGCACATCAAACGGGACTGAACTTTCTCCTGAGTAATAACATCTTCTCGGAACAACTTAAGAGCTAGATCCCTTTGCAAAAATTAATAAAAAAAAAACAAAGGAAGCAATGATTATTACAAACAACTAAAACTCCTAACTACGTTTAATAAAATAAATTTAATTACATAAACGGCCATTTTATGCAGTTTTTAATAAATTCAAAATGTACGAATATATATTAGTAAATTTACGAGCGGATGAAACAGAAAAATGACATTACACACTCAAAAATTAGCGCAAGCAAGTCTCCAAATATTGGATATGACAATTAAAAGTTGTCTATACTGAACATTTAAGGTGATTAAACATGTGAAGTTACGAACTGTAAGTCTAAATACTTCCCTTCAATAAGCAGAAAATGAAATATTCTCCTAAATGATAACTCATCAAGAGGAAGGATCACCTACTAATAGCTTACTGTGTCGATGTTAGTAAATGAGTATTCAAGTCTTGTTAATAGCTTATACAGTAAGTTATCTATTTGAATGAAGTGCACACCATACAAAGAGAATTCTTAAAAATTCGAAATTCCTATTAAGGCGTCGAACCCTGATAACAAGGGAGTTAGATATCCACGGAGCAAAATAACCGACAATTTCTTACACGACTTAACAATAGTTACAGTGTCTAAGATCTTAATTTACTGCTGAAGTAGCCAAAAATTTATTTCCCAGTACGGGGATTTAAAAATATGAGTTTATCAAGTTAATTGGATCAACCGAAAGAACCTTTCGTAACAATGATGACTGTGATAAAACTGATGTAGACTCAAAGCTTAACTTTAACCTGACAGGAATAACGATTAGCAGGAATTAAGTAGCATAAAAAGTAATACACCGATAAATGAAACTAACATGGTACCCGTAACAAAGCAATACCGACTACAAATATTAAGACCAATAGAAATAAATGGAGCAAAAGAAGAAATATCGACTATTATATTAAGGTTATGAAAAAATTGTAGAGAAAACTCAAAGGTAACTGACTTCCATAATTTCATACATTTAGTTCTCTACACTATCTTAAAGAGAACAAAGTCGAAGATTTGAGCAAAATAACATGAATTAATTTTATTTCATAAGCTTCCCATCAGCTAACAACTTATATATTTCGAAAATCAAAACTACGGTAAGGTTTACATCCTTATAATAGTAGAAATGGAAGTGTATCATCATGGTGGAGTAGTAAGATTGAAGACGTATAGTGTTGTAAACAATGCGTGAAAGATTCTGGATCACCAGACATAATAACAAGAGAACATAGAAATGAAATAATGAACTGATCATATGATGAAGAAGCTGAACATTAATTAATAGCAATTAAAAATAACACGAGTTGAGATCATTCAGTTAAAAATAAAGTTATGAATTCGGAAGTGATGCTGTTAAAATAAGAGGGAAAATTGCAGAAATGATGTAACAAGCTGACGATAAAACTACTATGGAAAGGGAAAATCTGCAACTCTTTCCTTGGGAATATATAAGTCTAGTTTGAGGCGTTTGATAGTTATGGCTTCTGTGAATTTGAAGACAATGGAATTTGACTGTCGGTGGGTGCTGAAAAATTTTAGTTTATCAGCCTAACAACTTATGTCACACAGATGTTTAATAACAACATTGCTGAAAGCCTTTAAACCTCTTTGACCTGAGACTTTTTGGGATATGTTCTTGGAATCATATGTAGGCTCTTCCTTGCCTTGTAAATATGACTGCTTTGGCAGGTACATGTATATTTGTATACGTAGTTGAGGGTAACATGAAAGGAGCATTTACTGATCTTTGATTGGAGTAAAGGAATAGTTTTATAAAGGACAGTCATCCTGGCTGTAGAAGGTTATGGTCAGTGTGGTATTTATTGTTTATTTTCACTGCAACATGGACAGTCTTGAATCCAAGTTCAATGAAAATAGATTTTATGACGACTGTGGTTTATTTTAGGCAGTCTTTACATTCCCTGTTGTATGACAAACCATTTTATAAATCGCTTCTTCAAGCTTGGTCTTTTCAATGTTAACCATGAAGATATCTGCTAGAACACGAACCAAGTGAACTATCCAGCGCTACACCGATTTAACGACACAATGTGATCAAATTGAAGCCAAACATCTTTACGTACGGCATTACATATCTTCAGTCTCACTACTTCATCATGATGATACACTTCCCATCTCGGCGAGGCTTCATGATGTGGGCACTTTGCCCCCAAATGCCCTGGTACGGCCGAGAGTGGGGAGAGTCCGCTCTCCCTCTCGAAATGCTCTCTCATGGCCACGCGAATATATAGCCTCTGCCGGGGAAGTCCTACTCACTGCCTTCTCGTGGCATCACTGTTGTTTACGAAATTGAGAGGATGAAAAGCGAATGTCTGGCGCTTTAACCGGGTCGGTGGACATGGAAAGTCCACCTAGGGGAGTTGGAAAACCCTGATTCCAAACCAGTGGTGCACATGGGCTCCAGTATCCTGAGGGAACAAATGGCGTATGAACCAATCGTTGGTCACCGGCTACCATGGGACTGCATCTCCTCACGATGCTCCACTGCCTTGTGGACTAGACCTTTAGGCCAAAGGCTCCGGGTGTGGCCCCCTAGGAAAACCACCTGCTTCAGTCTGGGCACCTGGGCAGTATCACAGTCCTCACAAAAATCGAATGAGATTTGTGAGGCGCATATTTATCTGGTGCTTCTTTGTACCA
The DNA here is from genome assembly GCF_000237925.1 of Schistosoma mansoni. Lineage (NCBI taxonomy): Eukaryota > Metazoa > Platyhelminthes > Trematoda > Strigeidida > Schistosomatidae > Schistosoma > Schistosoma mansoni. Next base: position 16,066,682 of record NC_031496.1, read on the forward strand.
ATATTTATGTGTTTAAATAAATAAATGAACATTGCTATAATTTCGATTTTCTTTTAAATATAGATTGTAAGCTGATGAGAACCTTACGAAATAAAATTAATTCATGTTATTCTGCTCAAAGCTTTGATTTCGCTAGCTTCAAGATAACCACTATAGCCCTATATTTTACTCAAGGTATCATTCAACAACGATATATCAAAATAAAGCACTCCATAGTTACCAGGAGGTTAGTTAGTGACGACGTTTTGTCAGTTTTCCATAGCTCATCGTTTTATAACAATCAATGCTACCGCAAAAATCGCACTAGGTACTTTATCGATGCAAACCGAAAGTAGTTTGCCCTTATTTTTATCATTATTCTAAAACCGAAAATCTTATAGTTTGAATGGTAGGTTCACCTTTTAACCGACCACAACCCATAATATGATAGCCTGTATCAATTTTAGTGATTGGTTGGGATCATTAAGTACAATACGTAGCATACATTCAAAGTGTCCTGCTTAATTGAGCTTTTTTACATTGGTAAGACTGACAATATATTGCTACTTCGTCAGTAACTGATTGAACTAGTTTATGTAGTTAACTGCGAGAGCAGGAACCAAATGAAACATTTAAACTGTAATTTGAAAACATTAGCACATAACCAAATAAATTTGTCTATATTTTCGCACCATAAGCGAGTCTCAGAACAAAACGAAGCTGAAGAATTCTGAACCGAAAGATGGAAATAAATAATGAAGACCACCACTTCGTAAAAACTCTACGTAAAAGAACAGGCTATCAGGATGAGGAACTGGAAATAGGGATACATTTGGTTGAAGTGATTTACTGACTTGGTTCAGGACCACACAGAGATCAGCAATATTACCCATTTACCTTCACAGAGGATGCAAGATGTCAATGCCACTTTCTTTTCGTTAACACGCTTACCAATACCTTAAATACGGATTAAATGTCCAAAAACTGGTGATTGCTAGCTATCTATACTGAAATGAGTCGTTTTCATAGATTGTCTGGACATCGAAACTCACAAAAACCATAACTTCTATTTAACTGCATCAAGAGGAAATGTATTTTGCAGTCAGTCAGCCACAACGTAGAACCCGGTATTTATGCACATTAGTTTAAACCGTCATACCCCGTACACAAAGAGATGAAACCGTAAGGCCGAATCTCAGGATAGGAAAGATAGTAATAGTATGGGTGTTAATACGAAAAACTAGGCATCGAAGATACGGTTTCAAAAAGAAGACACAAATTAATGAAATAAAGACGAAAACGTTATGAGGAATTTAGAATCTTAGAATTTGAGGGAAGACAAAGAATGAATGCACCTGTATCATCGCAAACGATTTTTAGCCATGTCATCCAGAGTGTCTAGCCATTTGTTACAATAATCACCCGGATCCGAACAAGATAGTATACATCTATTAAGATGGCTCGGTTCAGTTCTCAACGACTTCATGAACTGATGCTAACGTTTTGGTGTTGCCCCCCTTGCTTTGTTCCACCCCACTCCTACATCAGGAAACATTACCCGTAGAGGTAGGAAGTGATTGTGAATACGTAACACGTCTGACAAACCTCAGTTGATGAAGTACTTTCAGATATCCTCTATTCTTGATGGTCATGTTTCACATTCATAAAGTTGAGCAGAACGAACTGTTGAGCTGTGAACTAGTCTTTTGGTTGGGATACGGATATCTCGCTAACGCAATAAGTGATGCAAGTTTACAAAAGCAAATCGAACCTATTCAATACGTCTCAAACATAGTTATCTATACATTTGATTTACTTGGGGAATGCCACTAGCTTCTGATAACATACGACCTTGTTGATTAACACCAATCAGTTGAGTCATAAGCAGGAAATACACATGAAATGTGACGCTGTAGGTTTGAAGGAACCAAGCCACATGACTGGTGAATATTATTTTACTCCCAATAAATGGAGTGGACATAAGAAATGCTTTGAAATGTGATATGACATTGTACGTAAGTTAAATGGCAGCTATTGAAATATTCCCTAAAAAGGCAAATACCTAGGAATTATGATGGTTTAGACTAAAACTTTCAGAGAACTGGGGAAAATAGACAGCGCCAGCGAGCTATTAAATATAATCTACAGACTCATAGCGAATTTTTATCATGTATAAACAAAACTACACAGCCGACTCACCATATTTGTAAGTTCTGTGGATTTAGCTGAAGAAGTTGTCTATCCATAAAAAGAAATATATTCCTGATGAGAAGCTAAAATCCGTAAGGGCAATACGAGTGAACAAACCATTTTTTTACAGTATAATCCCCAACACTGTGCCACTGCGCTGAGTTGGAAACCTACTGTGAAATTGAAACGTCAAGGTAAATAGACAAAAGAAGGGAAATGACAAAAACACATCAGCAAGAAAAGGATATTTTAAAAACTGAGGTTGTAGTCCAGCTACATATTCACTGAATATAACCTTCAGGCTTGAGTACAATTCCATAATCATTTTTTGTGCACATATATCCTCGACATTCTTCAGAAAAACAATCATTTAGTATAAGTTACTAACCCTGTATAGCTCCTCAAGCGTGGATTCGACAGGCTCACTGAGAAAAACTGCCTTTGTCGCTTTTTGAAGCTTCAAGCATGAGTCTTGGAATATTTGTGAAGCCGAAGGAAGTCCTTTAACATCTGAAGGTAATATACACGTACAACTGCCTACCAGAAATCGCCTTTAAAGAAATGCGTTTCGCTGTGGGGCCACAGTGATCAACTGCATGTGACAGTGTTTTTCGGAACCCATTGACTGATGCCTTACACTCCATAACTAACTAGTTCATGAAGACATTACGAAACTGTAGCGAAAGTACTTCAAAATACCCACAGAATTGCAAGTGAGATTTAGATCCTTCATTACTGGCAATAGATGACTAATCACTTAATCTTTCTTATATGCAATGTTATTTAAATATTTAAATATTACATGTTCATTTGGGAAGTTATTCCTTTCGAACTCAAGTATGACTAAAATAACTAGACTAAGACGTCTAACCCTTGATTTTCGAAACTTGAAGTATAGTATCAAACATACGACGATATCCGGTTCCTGGTTATTGAGATCCATAAGAAATCGTACCATCAGTATTTGACAGTGATATTAGCTGAAGTGGCAAAGAAATCCCCAAAATAAATAGTTCTTTAAGTCATCAATGTTGATCCTGGCCTAGTTAGTTTTTCTGAGAACACTAGCTGAAGGTGCTTGGTCGAGCATCCATACCAGATAACAAGTTGATACGTTATACTACTTATACTTTAAAACTGCTAACAAACTTAGATCAAACGCCTTTCGACACATCTAAAACTTCCAATTCATGCCTTTGAACTCATTTAGTTCCGATTTCCGATTTGACTGGTTTGATATCTATCAGTTAAAAGATGTAACGGATAAATACTGTAGCAGTAAATAAATCCCCAAAATTAATATCTCTACAAGTGTTCGACGTTGGATGCTGATCACATTTGTTTCAATGGACTCACCTAGGTGAAGGCGCTCGGTCATGCATCCGCACCAGATCACGAATGGAAACACCGTGCCCAACTTCTCCTGCGATCACTAACCTAATTTTAGATCAGTCACTCCTCGATATATTAATAACCTATCAAATATATCTTCCAACCTCTTCGCTTCTGACTTTTGATTTCACTGGGTGGGTGTGATTCAATTATAGGTGTTGCTGGTAAAGTGTTGTCGAACTACAATACATATGAAACTCCGGATATCTACGACAACTTTGACGTAAAATACCCGGTTTTAGGGTCGATTGAAAGGTGACTACATGCATAGCAGTAGTCAATTAAAATGTAGAATATTGGCCTAAGCCGAGTCTGGAATTCAAAGCCCAACTTACCGTATTTTTTAAGAGCTTGATTCGGTGCTGGAGACATTATTTCATATTACCTCAAGCTCTTTGGGGCCACTTCCATGCAATTTCTTCTTCCTCATATCGAACCTGATGAGATTCTTCTGTTTCGTTGACTTTTTAAATCCAATCCAAGTTCTCAATGATGTTGATAATACTGGCCAGTCTTTCCCCTATTCATCTCTACAGTTATTACTACATGTCACGTCTGGTTACATACAAACACAACTTACAATGAGGTGATGAGAAAGTAGCCACACCATTTTGCGGTCCCGATATGCCATCAGAGATATCCTATGATGATACCTAAGGTAAGGAAAGCAATGCAGCCAATCTTTCTACATTTTCTGTGATGTTTACCAGATGTAATACAATATTTGAATTAGATTTTTAGAGCGGGTGCGTTAAGGATGCATAGTGTTCCGGTTATTTGCACATGGAATTGATTTATTGGGTGAGTCAGGAAGCTAGAACTTCAAAACTTGTCGCGGAGTAGGATATGGCATTTTTCGTCTACATATTCGGGGATGTATGTTAACGACAGTTGTTTTCAACACATAAAATTTACAGGATGTGACGATTTTATTATGTATCTGTGTAAAGTAAGCAACTATAATCCGAGCATTAGTCAAAATAAACATAAATAAGAATGAATGATAATATGAGGAACTAGTTGGGGTCAATGTTTAGTCCTTGGCGGATGCACATGACGAGCAGTGATCACCAACAGCTATTTCTTTCATGTGAAAAAGTGATAACAGAGTTAAGAAAACTTTTAATCTGCCAGGGACTGTAAAACTATTGTTACTGCATATATTCTGATTTTCTTGGTTCGCGAATATGAAGTAATATTTCATTGCAGCATTTAAAAAATCAGTGACCGAGAAAATGACACACGTTTATTCAAGTACAAAACAAGTGATATCGTGACTTTTCGGACTGTTCAAACACTCCATGAGTACGGAATACTAGACGTGCTGCAAAACCAGTTAAAAAATTTTGTGCTGTTCGAAGCTTTTCCAGTAGGAAACATTGACGGGTTATGAATTTTCCATTGATCTCATGAGTTCGATTAGAAACAACAGTCCAGGTACTTTCTAGGATCATGCTCAATTTAACTTTTCAAAATGCATTGATTCGGATTTATTAATTAAAAATTATTGAAAATATTTTCGAATAAGGGGCTTTGAAGAAAAGTGAAGAATAAATTATCATAGTCAGAGAAATAGAGCAGTTGATCGTCTATGGTATCATATGAAAGTGTGACTGATAAGTTGGTTATCTGGAAGATGTGGAAATCATCACTCATCATATGTCTTCGAGCATCTTGTGAGGGAATAATCGATCACACTAAGCTTTAGGTGTACATCAGTGTTAACATGGTTGACTTTCTCGTTTTGTTCCTAGAAAGCTATTTGCTGTAGAGGTCTATTCACTCATAAACTCTGGCATTATTTAAACTAGTTTTACTGTTTTGTCGACACTTCAATTATTGAAAAATTCAAATGCTCAATAAATTTTGTGTATAATTGTCAGCTTAAACACTAGATAGATAAAAGATTTGTAATGTTGATGTTCAGTCAGGGCTACTTTGTACATCACTGCACTTGTAATTTGAATCGCCTGGCTTGAATAATGGTCCATTCATAATTAGAAGAGTACGAATTACTAATAAACATACTACTCCAAATAATAAGACATTTACGGATAATTTGAGCTCTACTACCACTATTACATTATTATCGACTTATAAAACCCATAACCAGTTCTCAGATTCTGGATAAGCTCCCCATAAATAGTCAATCAAATCATGTAAATTAGAAATCTGACTATTTCACTTTACATGAGGAGTAATAAAACGTCCCTTGTTCGCATTTACGTGCTACTTACCATTTCTCTAGTCCTATAGGCCATTATAGTTGAGGTTTGAGTACTAGATGTATGCAATGCCGAATCGAAACACACGAGACTATATATAATGAGAACATGCACATACTTGTGGGTAAACGGTATGTGGAAAGTCTTACCGACTGATGTTGCTTTGGTAACACCGACAGATTACCATAACAGTGATATAGAATGACCACACCTGCTATAAATGTGGTGTAAAAAGTGAAGTTGTACGAAATACATAGATAGTAACGCTGTAGAAGCCAAAGTTAGGAGGTTAAGCGTAAGCTAAAGATCACCTAGTTGAATTACATCATAGACAGAATATTTACCTTCTTATTTTACGCAAGCATTACATTTACTGTTTTTCTTCGCTGAACGATAAAGTCTTTGTGCGTTTCAATCGTTATACTATGAGCTCCATTTCCTATCCTTGTTGCGCAACAAACAGTGAATTGATTACCTAGCTTCCAGTCCCAACACGTTACGATGGCTGATCAATATTGGATGTTAAATAATGGTCAGTCTGTAATTATCATACTGCCAGAGAATCCATAGACTTTTTCAAAGAGATAAACTGGGTGACATTTCACCGTCTCTCATATAATATCATATTCCAGTTTTGCTTGGTGATAGGATCATGGGTGAGGCAGTTTCGAAGCAAGGACCATACAAACTATTATTGGAGCAGAGGTTTCTATACAGCTGGTTTGGTTTGATTGCATTGACATTTCATTCCTTGGAGCTATCGTTTCTATATTTGCGATTGGTTGTAACTAGCGTCCTGTTTGACACTATAGCTCGTGGTTGGGACTGAAATCCAGTGAGGTTGACCAATCAAAGTATGAATGATATTTACTCGTGCTATTTAAGATAACCCCAACCAACAAATTATTTGAACAGTCTTTTTTTTAACAGTGATTGAAACACGTAACTACCTAGTAAATCTGCTCGACATATCTTTAACTTCTTGTTTTGGCGATCCCTGATGATTGATTACACTGTATTTTATTTTCGGCTTGGACCTAAACACTCTGAGGTACAATTGAGGTACACCTAATACTGAGTGAGACAGCAAGTCCCGAACACCTCATTGCCTCGTTTAGCACAGATCGCAAGTAGGACTGTGAGGGGTCCCTCGAAGGGATTGCATTTCTTCCACCACACGCAATGCACTGGGCCACCAAGAAACCTCTTCACAAATTATTGCTTAATTCACCGAAAATTTAAACACACAAATACTTGTACCAATAGATACGACAGCTTGACTTTATATCACATTTCACCAGTGGCATACGATATGTCAAAAGTAGGGACAATGGAGTGGTAGGTGCTTGATGCATTTCAGGAATGAGTCTAATTAAGCGGTGCACCAAAAGTTTTGAAGATTCGGGGGACATCCAGAAAAACGACGGTGAACCGCACTATCTACTTTCAGTAAACACTCCAGGCTCATACTAAATCAGCCGCCATAACCTATTTATGGTCTTTTATCCTATTGTGACACGATCGGAGTCATATCTTTACCCTTAGTTACCAGAAATATGAGAAAATTAATGATCAAGAACTTTTGTACTTTGTCTCATTCTGGAGTGAAAGCTAATATCAAAGTGTTAATTACTGAATATTTATGCCCAAACTTACAAAAAGATTTACATAGGTGGATCACAAAGTGTTCGGCGTGCCTACAATCTATGGATGGCCGTCAGACAAGTTCACCCAACGGAATTTCCTCACAAACGAACTCACATTTTGAACACCTTTATGTTGATTCGTCAGATCTTTTACTGCGTTCTTATAGCCTCAACTTTTTCTTTGCAGGCGTAATCGGGTTACCGAGGTTCCCGGTAGCAGGAAAAAACGGTGGCCAGATTTTTCATTCAGAACTGGACCACCATTATTAATACGCTTGTTAAAATATCAACCAGTCCGGCAGTCAATTTGAATCTAAGCTATTCAATAACTTATCGAAATTTCCAAGCTCAAATAGAGGACGTTGACAGAGTATCATCCTCAGGCTAATGAACTGGTGTAATGTTTCCATCGTTAGTTAAAATTTGCCCTATTATCACAGTGAGACTCCACTCAGTGGAATTGATTCCTGCTATTAGTCTTGGTGGTGATAAAAACGGCCTTCGAAACTGACTCACAAATTTGAAGACGGTATAGCTGGTGTTCTACAACATTTTCATCTGTTACACGTATATTACGATAATAAGTTAACAGGACTAATGACGATATATCAGTACCGGGATTCACGACCCGAAGTAAAGAATCGGATTAACACAAGGTAACACTTTATTCACTGCAGTCATAGGCAGTCACACAAAGTGAATACAGAGTGGAAATCATGGATAGGAATCCTTCAAAGTATTCGCAAGAATGCTTAATTATTTCTTTGTGCAAAATATATGAAGGCACAGGCACAATAAGTATCGCTGAACTAAAACTGGCCTGTCTAGAAATTGAAAGTGTTATTTGGCTATCTGCTGGAGAAAGTAAACAAAGAATCTTCATTTAACAATCACGATTATTCGCATGTTACCATCAAGGTCAGTCGTGTACAACTAGTCATTCAGTCTAGCACACCTGGAGCCTAAATAGAAAAATTCGCTTGTCTAAGATATCTTTTGCGTCTGATAACAGTGGATGAAAGTTCAAAACCGTTTGAAATGTTTCATCGTCCCTTTTGCAAGAAAATGCAATGTTACCCCAGTAACAGTAGTCCTAAAAAGTATTTATTCCTCCCCTTTATTTCTTGCGAGTTTAACATTCCCATTTCCCATAAGCGCTTTATCCAATAAATAACCCAAGGTTAAACAAAAAGATTATACGGCAGTGAGCGCAAGTCATAAAGTGGATGTTGTGTGGGAAATACGCCAATGAAATTAGCTATTTTTCCAAGTTTTCCACTAAAATAAGTAAATGATAGGGCAATCGGATGGAAACATGGGAATTTTACATCAAAACGCTCTACACAACGCAAACACTTTAAGTGGTGAAGAATAGGAAAGTAACCTGGAGATATTTGATGACTTCATTGGACGGTTTACTTTGTTTATGAAACTTTATGATGCTTAACAATTACTTTCACTCAAACTGGTCATACATTTTACGACAGAAATGTCACTCCCAATACCTTGACATGGACACAAGGTATGTTATAAAGCTTCATAGAACAACCTACTACTATGTGGGTGTGTTGTTTTCAGGTGTAGATTCTGAAATGTACCAATAATTTGATATTACATAACAGTTCGCACTATATTCATAAATTTGCATATGTTATCTTCTCTTTCACATAAAGCGAATTCCCATAAAAAGACAAAGTTATCTCTTTCATGATCCAAACTTTATTTCCACAAGTCATGTTTCCATTTTTTTAAATTTTAGCTTTTATTTGTCTTCGTTATAGTTGACATTCCTTTATATTGCAACCGGGCATTCATGTGTGTTTATATTATACTATTTTTATGCCTTGGAGTCGACAACTTTTAGAACTATCCTGAGATTCTCCACTAAACCCATAATAGCCTTTATCAATGTATGAATTTCGCTTGCAAATTTTCTGTCTAATGGTACGTCCTGAAAGCTCATAACCATAAGCGACAAAAACGTTATGGTATTACGATATAACCACGTTGTACCAATGTGGTAGCTTAGTCATAACATAGCCATAAATTATAATAATGATAATTTATTCTCAATATTAGAACTCAAAGGTCAAATAATATAATTAGTAAGATTGACGAAGCTATTAAAAAACCCAGTAAGTAAGCTGATCTGCGATCTCTAGTAAATAAGTTTCAATTTCCTCACTTTTTTTACTTAACATTGAAAATGACGGTGTTATTTCCTATCAACTGCTTCTGGGATAAATAATCAGTGTTCTCGTTAGTCAAACTAAAGAATTGGCGGCACAAATCATATTTTTGAGTGGTCGAGTGATGTCCATGCAAACTGAAAGCATCGTTGACGAATGCACACCAACACCGACTGAGGCTCATACCATAATCTTTGACATGGGTTAGTAGTTATACTCCCATTAGTAACAACTTATGTTCTGACTGATAGTCATACGTCCATTACTTACTATGCATTATCTGGCAAATATTTCTTTAACTGGAGATATAATACAATCATGATTACTCAATTTCAAACAAAATGACTTCTGTCGTGCATTAAACCTTGTGCATTCGACCAGCTTGTGTACCACAGGGACGTTCAGTCACGAAACCATTAACAAAAACCTGAATAATTGTCTTAATTAGTATGTAAACACTGACTCTGGAGATCTTCTCTCCTGGATGCAATCATGTCGGATCGGTTGTCATCAGTTGTCTGTTGAATTAGATAGATCAAGTATGAAATCCGTTCAAAAGATAATAGTTTGTTGCTTTATAACACAAAGTATTTCCATTTCTAGAAATGTGTTTCAATTGACAATAAAAATGCACAGTCCCAGTCCACCCAAGCAACACAATTAAAGGGGGAACAATCAATAAGCCTGCCGCCAGGACTAAATATCAAATAAAACAACATAAATGCAGTTCCTGAAGAGACATTAAAATTCAGTGAAGGCCAAAGGAAAATGGGAAAACCATAATAAAATAAAATATCACCACCTCATAAGACATCAGAAAGACTAACAAAATGTAAAACTAATGAAACCAATTAGAACATGTTGCAAATGTATACATGGAGATCTTTAAACACAAAACCTTCAAAATGGATCTTAAAATCGGTAGTTCCACTTAGTCACTGAAAGTTGTCGTGGTAGTTGAAGTCTTTTTTGTTTAAATTGATGGAACAGGAATATGTAACACCACAGAATTATCTTCTCAATAAAAAAGTACTTTTATTTCTGAACTTGATCCACTCCAACTCGTTTTGCATCTGTAGGAAAAGTAATTCAAGGTAAGTAGTGCATATTATGGTCGATCAGTCAATCAAATACAAAGTTGATTGCATGCCCTGGAGTATATAATAAGACAGAGACTCGCTCATATATGCTTCCGTGTCAATTACAACGCATTTCATCCTTTGTATTCACTTAATACACTCTGATGTAGTTTCATGAATCCGATTAGCTTATTTCTGTATCGAGCGGAAAAAAGGCGGTCTACTTAGTGTATCATCGTAAAGGAGAATTCTGCATTACTAACTCATAATAGAAAAAATTTCTTGAAATAAACACCATTCAGCAATATAAAAGTCTAAGTATTCGGTTAATATAAGTAATAATCTTGACTTCCAAACGAATACTTAATCCCACGACTAACAGGTGAACCGTGTCATTAGTCTTTAAAATTAAGACTGTATGTCAATGCAAGTAAACTCAGAATTCGGAAGATTGATACCGCTTTTTAGCTTATTGTTTATGTGGGAAACAATAAAAACACCGACGTCCTCATTTATGTCTAAAAAAGATTAATCAATTTCTTCATTAGTCATGGGTAAAAATCGAGTATAAAGTTGCTTCATACGAAACATTTCAAAGAAAATTTGTCAATTAAAGTGGCGCGGTACAACTAAAACGTGATGGGAGACTTGGAAAAACCCTTTCACACAAATCATATTTCACTAGATAATCATCAAGAGATAATATTTCCCATGGTATAGTCACTCTGAAATTCAGTTGAGCTAATTGCCATAACAAACGCGTCTATCAGCGTTTATAATGCAGTCACTAGTGTTCAAATGTTTGCACTCACTTCACCTCTTATTTATCAAAAAAGCTGAAGGTATTTAACTTCGCAAATGCAATCACTAACAGAAGCTTTTTCTATAACTTTTATCATTTGAAGTGCATCAATGATGTAATTTTGAAGCATTTGGCTCATGAATATATACAGTTAAAAAAAAACGATCTGCATGTTTTGTTTATACCTTTGACCGGTAGCTGTTACCATAACACTTATTTATCAACCTTGACAAAACTTTGATTTCGTCAACACTTGTCATGAAACTTGAACTCAAAAGACGAGTATGTTTACTACCAAGATAATTATGTTTTGTTTTCAAAGACATCAAAGAAGCAACAAAGAAAGAGTCAACAGGATGCTGAAGAATTCGAATCTAGTTTGCGTGAGGAAACAGATGATTATGGTGTGCGTGCTGCTTTGAAACCTGAAGACCAACTTCAGTTGTCTGAGCAGGTTCGATCAACTCAAAATTATATGTTTGTAGGAGCTGAAGGAAGAGATTACTCGGGTTCTGAAATCTACAAATCCTCATGCTCCTCAAAATATTGTGAGGTATAACTTCAAAGTAAACGTATATTCTTTCAGTATGATTAAACTATAGGATGGTCAATACACACAAGTTCCTCAAGTGGATCAAATGGCTATCCACTTCTGGCATGAAAGTTATATGCTTCCCATTGATTCAGATGAAGCAAGAAGACAAATATCTAGGGATGGTACTATGCAGCCTGAAGGTAAAGGAATCCAATTTAATAACTTCCGAGTTAGATTTACAGACAGAAGAACATAACAAAGAGGTAATTATTCATACCTATGTTTATACATTCCTTCAAAAGCCTGCAACTGCTGTGAAAGAGAGTGATCTTCAATTACCTCAGAAGAAAGTCACTAACCAGTTCAACTTTTGTGAGCGGTCTACCCAAACATACAATAACCCTCAGAGAGTATGCTTTTCTTTAAAAAAACATGTTACCGATATTAGGACAGGGGAGGCATGACAGAGCCTCCTCCAAGGGCGAACTTTTCAGCTAACGTCACACAGTGGAGCATTTATGACGACTACATAGAAGATTTTGAAAAACAGCAGGAGAAAAACAAGGATAAGAAGTTGTTAGGTATGGGTCACAAACAGGAGACCAAAACGCACAAAAATATTATTTCTGGAGAAACGCAGGTAATTACACAATAAATCTTAAGTAACTTTAGTTTACTCGAACAGAGGAGATTGATGAAACGTTTTGTGATTATATTGAAATTCAAATAATAATATATTTCCTAGAAAGTGATGGAAAACGCTCAGATTCACTAAAAGTTACTCTGAAATGACTCCAACTGAATGATAAAATGTCGTTTCAGAGAGCTCTGAAAGGGATGTATGTTCATAACCAACCAATTATTTGAAAATGCTTAGTGTATCCATGATAGAATTACTAAGTGCTTGAATGATACTGCTACCTCCATCTTTACCACCGCTTGTACTCACAACGGCAAGATTTCATTAAAATGAAGGTCTATGAACGTCTGTTTGATTGTTATTTATTGAAATAAATCATTTTGACAAAGTAGGCATACCAACTGACAGAATAATATGAATCCAGTTTTATTTCTTAGATGCTCATAGGATTCCTAAAATCAGATCCGTACTAAATTATATCGTAGCACCTGGTTGTAAACATAAGTGACTTCAAAGTCAAAATGTAAACGATGACTAATACTTTGTGGTTATAACGTAAACAGCTTACGAGAATGCACAAAAGAAAAAACTGTACTATCTGTTTTAATTAGTATATGTTGGTCGTTTGGGTCTCTTTTGGAGCAAAAACCGACCTAATATCTGCTTGTGGAGCTGCTGAATAGTAAAGAAAACCTTGCCAGACAACTTAGGCGGCTGACAGCATAGGACTTATCACCCACTCTGTTGTATCCTTGATCAATTTTAGTTCCAACTTATGGCTTACATAACTGCATTGGGCTACCTGATATGTATGCTTATCTATATGAATTGCAGAAGTCTACGGGCCTATGTAGTTCATGTATGTAGGTATATGCGGAGGGTACACGTGTGGTGCCGTACAATAGAAACGTTAGTTGAGATATTGTTTGCATTATGTTTTATAAAATCAGAGGCCCAATCTATCAGGCCGAAGACATAATAAAAAGATATAGTAGCAAATACTAGGAAGAGGCCAACAACAACCTCCCCTGAGCGATAGCTTATGCTTATATATGTATCAAAAAGTACTGAAACAGTAGCCATGAGCTAAATGATATGCAGGCAATGTGTACGAGACAGTCCGCTGAAGCAAACACGTTTCTGAGGGAGTGAAGAACATCTACCCTCCCAAGTGGGTGATTATACCTTTATGTGTGCTATGGGATAAAACCTGTGTCTTACCGGTGTGCATGTGATATGTCTTTGCTCACAGGATAGGTGTATGTGCATGTATACCAAGGAATAAATGGATGAAAGTCTGTGTTTTATCTAGTATGCATGTAAACTATACCTATCCAGGGTAAGTAAAAACTTCAAAAATCCTTTACCTACTCTTCTCACGATACCGAGGTACACGTAATGACCTGAGGGCTTGCCGATTTACCCAAAATCACACCCACATAGTGGATTCGTGAGCCTTGAAAACCCTGAATCCATTTCAAAAGGGCTTCACCAGAAAAAGCTTTATCAACCAATCAGGCTTGAACATCAACACCACATCACTGAATCTCTTCAATAATGTTCAGATAGTAGTTGATCAGTGGTGCAGGTACATCTGGCTAATGAGTTCTTAATAGGATAAAACGCGTGCCTTGGATCTAACTGTCAGCTTCTGTCCATTTCCGTTTGAAAGGCTTGTGACTTATCGGTAATATCGAGGCGATTCGCGCAGGATGCACATATCCCGAAAGAGATTAATCAATTATTGTGCTAAACATCAAAGAGATCCAGACAAACAATATAGATGAATGAAAACCTACCCTACCGCACAAGCCTTTTGGCTTTTGAACTCAGCAGCCAAGTAAACGATGCTATGACGTTTGAAGTGAAAGGTACTATTTTAGAGTTCTGGAGTAAACATCAACTGTGGGACGCAGGTGCATACAGGTGACAAGTCTCGAATAAAACAAAACGAGCTCCTTGGATTCCACTGCTTGCTGCCATACATCTCTACCTAAAATGAGATACTTTTTAGTTACTTTTGATCTATTGAAGTCAAAAAGGAAACTAACGGTATAATGAAGTTGTATTAGATATTCATCATCATTGTGGAAAGTTCGCACTTAAGAAATATTCATTTTGATGAAGCTTATGTTGATTTATCACAATTTCTTGAATAATGTTGGAGAAGATTTATGAACTTTGCTGTTATTTCTTACTCCGTTTTGTGTAACATATAGAAAGAGTGGGAAGAAGTTTTAGGTAGATTAAATTTCTATTATCGAGCCAGTTTATGTTGCTCCTTTAAATTTTACAACCATATATACGCCAGTGCGCCTGAAGATGTCTGTCTCGTAAGAGATGAAGGGCAAACAATGAATATTTTTTATTAAATATTATCTTTATATTAATATCCAGCGTTTGCGTTCCAAGTTTTCCCTCATTAATAGTATTTAATCTTGAGTTGAACATCTGACATTTCCTATTCGGTGTCAAAAGTTTGTGTTTAGATTGACTGTCTAAGTTTAATTATTTTATGCTTGTAATGTCAAGCTGTTCATGGAAAATATTGTCTTCTTGGAAATCTCGAACCCAAAATTAATTCGTAAAATAATGTATTTAATAAAATACAATTTACCTAACGGAAAAATAAAACCACAGATAGTAGGAGAAGATAAGCAGGTATCACACCATGTTCACAAAAATGCATTCTATCTACATGAAACGTGATCTGGCTGATAAGCATCTTTCAATGTTATGAAGCTTAACAGATTAAAAAACAAGAATTAAGAGTTTTGGGTGCAACTAAGAAGTTAAAATTGATGAAAGAGATTAGATGTTAATAATTGCATTATGTTATTCTAAGGTTTGGAAGTACCGACTATTAACTACCGAGCGATTCTGGTTGGTCAAATAAAACTCATCATTTTAAGGTCTTCTCACACATAAAGTGGAAGTATAACACCTATAAAATCGCAATAACACAAAAAGTCTCATCAAGATTTTAAAGTAGCAATGTTTTATAGATATATGACAAGGTTAAAGTTAAAAGTGAATGAAAGACCAAACCTTTTGGGGTATGTCCGATTATTTAACCGGTCAGAACTGAGTAATTTACTATCCCATACAAATCTAACGAATATTACTGCAGAAATTATGTAGATAATCCTTGTAATTATTCTAAAAACACAACCCATTCTCATCTTACAAGTCAAAAGTTAAAAGTTAGAATTATCACTGTCGTCTGGTAAATACCTCCAAAGCACAAACAAATAGGTCATTATTTGGAGTTTTGAAGTTGCTCATTACTGATGTTTTCAGATATTTTATTCAGTCTACTTTACCTAGTAGGCGAGAAATTCTAATTTGATCGGTTTCTAAACAATTGAATATTCTGACAAATAAAATGTAGCGGTGATATGGTCAATAATACTGTTTGAAAAGCTGTATTTTACGTCGAAATCTCAAAATCAAACTATCTACTGATTCAAGAAAGTGTAATTCTGTGTTTATTTGGATTAGCGGTGTGATATTACTGTATCTTTCTCCGGAAATGTTTCATGATCTAAAGCTATACGACCAAAAATCTTTGGACATGCGCTCTAAAATGCATTAATGCACTATTTACAAATGTTTATTTTAGGGAGATGAATTAAGTCGGTTTGCACAACCCCTTAAAATTGTTGAACGCATGATCAACCAGAACACTCATGACGAGATTGCTCAGGATTTTAAGTACTACGAAGACCCATCGGACGAGTTTAGAGACAACCAGGGTACCTTATTACCCCTATGGTCGTTTTCTTTTGAAAAAGCAAGAAAAATTGCTGTAACATCGTTGTGCTGGTCATCCCAATACAGTGATCTTTTTGCAGTTGGTTATGGATCATGTAAGTTACATTTTAATAAACATATTGATAACAAACGTTTAATATATACATCTTCATAAAGCCGTATCTGATGATCGATTGCTTGATGCGAAAATGTGTGGGGACGACATTTTGTTGCGACTTTTAGACTACTGAGAAACCCTCAATACTTTCTCTGTTTTAAACCCAAAATAAAGCAAATAATCTATTGTATAATAGTTTTTAACAGAAATGGGAATGACGGTTAGGAACAAATATATCATTCTGCAACTTTTTTAAGGTAGTATCCCAACTCGTATCTACTATCACAAGATAATTCAGTAATGTAACTATTTATATGTGATCAAACGATAGAATTATTTACCGTCTGTTAAATCATGTCAGGAATCCGGTGTAAGCGAGTGGTCAGCTATAATATTCAATCAGAACATACTCCATGATTCCATGAAACTAAAATATTTTATCTGACTTTATTAATACTTTGCCAAGATTATACTACAAAACTAGAAATCCAGTTGCAATAATGTAGCTAATGAATGATAACGAAAACTTTACTGATTGCTGCTTCAGTTTATTTTCAGTCTTAACATCAATAAATGATCCCATAGACTAGATTTCTATTATAAAGTTGCAAAAAAGGTCATTAAAAGCTCATTCAAACAAGAAAATATAAGGAATTTAGCACTGTTTCAAAGTGTATTTTCGAATCCAAAACTAGGTTTTTTCACACTCAAGTTGATGAACAAAAGCATTCTAAAAATAAAGAATGCGGGTTTGAACTAATGAATATTATACCTTGAATATGGACAATTTGTGACTTGAATATGTTAAAAAAAATCTTATGCTTTAAGTTAAACCATCAATAATTAATTCAAATGTAATCTATACTTCATAATTTTTTGTTATTATTATTTATTAGATGATTTTTTGAAACAGTCTAACGGCCTAATTTGTGCATATACACTAAAAAATCCAAGTTACCCGGAATATCATCTTGAAACAGAATCTGGTGTACTTTCATTGGACTTACATCCATCACTGCCCTATATACTTTGTGTTGGATTTTATGATGGAGCAGTTGGAGTTTATAGTATTTTACAACACAAAAGCGGACCATTATATTTAAGTACAGCAAGAACTGGTAAACATACAGATCCTGTATGGGAAGTTCGCTGGCAACCGAATGATTTAGACGCAAATTTAAATTTCTTTTCTATTAGTGCAGATGGGCGAGTTACATCATGGACACTGATTAAAGTTAGTGAAAGTGACTGGTATACTTCCTTTGTGGAAAATATGATTCATAGTATAGACAATACCAATTTGTTTAAAAGCTATAAAATCTTTTAGACTAAAGATTTTATTTTCATTTCATTTTTCCTAATCAAAATTACAATTAAACAAACTCCGGCTGAAATGGGTACTAGACAATACAACACTGTATGGTTTAGTCACAAAACTCATACGGTTATTTTTAATAGAGACATCATCAACAAGATACTTTGTATATTTTGTTTTATTTTATATTTATTTATATTTTATTTATATTTAGATACCTGAAGTATTATATTCAGAGAAGATAGATCTGACTGTTGCATTCAGAATTCGTTTGATATAAACAATTTCGCTTCCAGCTAAAACTGTCGACTACATACATAATTAACAGCTGGTATTTGTATGGTTCACTTCCAAGCACAAACTACTATCATTAAAACGAACCTTACCTTTTTCTAACGTCTTTATATTTCAACTTAACATACTTAACGAAATAGTGATCTTTCAAACTTCGTCAACATCTCGAAAAATATTTTAAAAAATAATTATTTCTATGAAGGGATGAAGAACAAGTACCAATAGACTGGAAAAAAGGACTTCTGATCAAAATACCAAAGAAAGGCGATCTCAGCAAGTGCGATAATTACAGGGGCATCACTCTTCTCTCAATACCAGGAAAAGTATTCAACAGAGTATTGTTAAACAGGATGAAGGATTCCGTAGACGCCCAACTTCGAGATCAACAAGCTGGATTTCGTAAGGATAGATCGTGTACAGACCAAATCGCAACTCTACGTATCATTGTGAAACAATCAATCGAATGGAATTCATCACTCTTGTTATAATTGTATTTTTTGCTATATAAACGATCCAGCTATTCCTATTGCTTAGTATTCTTATCCAATGACACTCGACAAGACCCCAAAATCAGAACACTTTGAACAGGAATGAAATTGTTTTCAAAATAATAATAATAAGTGAACAGCAATCACTAGTTTGCATAACGTTCATATATTTATAGTATATACATAAGAAGCTTCTAGATTTTTCTCCAATAATATGCCCGGGCTGATCGGTTTAGAATTAGCCAATCAGCGCGCGGCAACACCATCATGCATGAAACATGCATACATGCATACATCCAATCTATGTCCCACTAACAACTTTACATCAACTTCATTGACTACGAGAAGGCATTTAATAGCGTGGACAGGGCAACACTATGGAGGCTTCTTCGACACTACGGCGTGCCTGAGAACATAGTCAATATCATACGAAACTCCTATGATGGACTAAACTGCCAAATCGTCCACGGAGGACAACTCACCGACTCATTCGAGGTAAAGACCGATGTTAGGCAAGGTTGCTTACTCTCACCCTTTCTCTTTCTCCTGGTGATCGACTGGATCATGAAGACGTCAACAACTGGAGGAATGCACGGGATACAGTGGACAGGTAGGATGCAGCTGGACGATCTAGACTTCGCGGATGATCTGGCTCTTATATCACAAACGCAACAACAAATGCAGGAGAAAACGACCAGTGTAGCAGCAGCCTCAGCAGCAGTAGGTCTCAATATGCACAAAGGGAAAATCAAGACTCTCCGATACAATACAATATGCACCAATCTAATTACACTTGACGGAGAAGCTTTGGAGGATGTGGAAACCTTTACATATCTGGGCAGCATCATTGATGAACACGGTGGATCAGATGCAGATGTGAGGGCGAGGATCGGCAAAGCAAGAGCAGTATATTTGCAACTGAAGAACATCTGGAACTCAAAACAATTGTCAACCAACACCAAGGTTAGAATTTTCAATACAAATGTGAAGACAGTTCTACTGTATGGGACGGAGACGTGGAGAACTACGGAAGCCATTATCCAGAAGATACAAGTGTTTATCAACAGTTGTCTACGCAAGATACTTCGGATCCGATGGCCAGACACTATCAGCAACAAGTTACTGTGGGAGACAACAAACCAGATTCCAGCGGAGGAAGAAATCAGGAAGAAGCGCTGGAAGTGGATTGGGCACACTTTGAGGAAATCACCTAATTGTGTCACAAGACAAGCCCTCACATGGAATCCTGAAGGTCAAAGGAGAAGAGGAAGACCAAAGAACACGTTACGCCGAGAAATAAAGACAGACATGAGAAGAATGAATAAAAACTGGATAGAACTAGAAAAGAAGGCCCAGGACAGAGTGGGTTGGAGAAAGCTGGTCGGCGGCCTATGCTCCATTGGGAGTAACAGGCGTAAGTAAGTAAGTAATGAAGGAAATCGAGAGCTCAGGACACTAACCAATAATATCTTTTTGGTTTATAACAAGAATTTATTCAGTATCAATACCACAATGTCTATAGAGACGACTCATAGACCTTTCAACTGAAAATATGTGCTCATCATCAGATCTAAAACTCATATGATCGATTTTGAGTAGCATTTTGAATACCGCTTACAAAAATGTCTCAAACTGGGACAAAAAAGGCGCTTAGTTCCTGCTAGTTACCGACTGTTCTTAGGTGTTTTTCTCAAACAGCTACAACTTCGCTTTCAAGACTCTAAAAAGGTAAGTACGATCTATTCAAAGCCCCCAACGGAAGCTCTAACTTACAAGATTTTGTTTTAGTTATTATACTTACGAATTATTTATCCAAGCCTAACTCATTAAAGCTTGAATTTAACTAATCTGTCAACAGCTTATAGAAATTGGATTGTAGTACCGATTACTACTTGGTTTCAAATTTATACAACTAATCAACAACTTGGACAATAAACAGAGTTAGTGTTTTCATAAAAAAGATCTCAAATTGAATGAATGAATTAATTTTATGGAATGGGATGACAACAATAACTCAAACAACAAAATCTCTTGTCTTTTAGCCTTAGTTAATCAGAAATACAAATCTTGTTGGGAAGGGCTAAAAATGATTCCATTTAAATCCACTTTAATTCATTTATACATCACTTAATTTCAATGATGATTCATTAGAAAGTTTATCTACCAAGCGGTCATCTTTTGAATGCAAAATAACGATGGTCTAATAAATACGATGAAATGCATTTCAATTCAATAAACTGAATTCATAAGTAATAAATCAATAAACATGGATATTCACTGAAAGTAAATGGACAGAATTCACATTAAAGGAATATATGAAATTTAAAATTCATTTCTTTCCAAGTGTTGTATTTAAAGAATTGACATCTCCCAAAATCACTTCCATTCTAGTTTAGCATAAAGATTAGAGGCTGATGGAAGTTGAGTAACTGTTAACCATTTTCTGACAACTAAAGTCGTCTACATTCTAATAATAACAATCAGATATATTTGAATACGATATTAAGCAATCCAACTTTAATTGTGTTTATTGAGGAGTGTTTTAAAAAATACGTATCAATAAATGAAAAACCTGCCTGCTGAGATAATTCCACTTCTTGTAAACTGTCTTAACCTTCTCTAAATAATGTTTTCGTCCTTCTTTTTTATTATCTATTGCTACTTGTATTGATCTCTACTTTTAGAATGATATAGGTAAATTTGATGCAGTGATACTAAAGATGATAGCGAATTCTAATGAAGGCATTGGACATCCTCGATCAATTACTCTAGGTAAGTTAATAAAAGACTAAAACACGAACCTCGAATAAAATATTTTATATGATATTGTTACTTAATTATTTACGCCTGTTACCCCTCGTGAAGGGGCATAGGCTGACCGTCAGCATTCTCCATTGGATATGCTATTATACTACTTACACGTAGTTAAAGTAGCCAGACGGTTTAAAATAACTTCGACAGGAATCTAAGTGATGAGATGTACATGGATGTTTTAGGTGATTCACTTTATAAACAGTCATATCAGCAACAAATATCATTATTCGATGCGTTTTACTTCGGGATAAAGAGATTATCCGGAAAAGAATACTCGATAAATTATTCTAGCGCGTAATAAAAGCTTTTATTCAGTGTACTCTCAGGTATTTGATTGCAATAAAGTCCTCCTGACAGTTTTTAAGCATCCAGTATAAGTAGCAGACTTATCAACTTTTGCAAACTTATATATTAAGTAAAATTGAATCACTCTATTTTTATCAGTCAAGAGAAATAGAAACAAAACATTTTAATTCACTCTGAATAGGGCCAAAATAACAATTGATGCTGAACAAGAAAAAAAAACACTTTGGAGTATTTTGTCGATAACATGTGCCAAATACTGTTGATTATTTCAAAAAAGTAGCATAAGAAACAAGAACTGGTTCCAAAAGAAATTTTTAAGACTAGAAGATATTTGAAAAAGGAAGGGAAAATCATACGAATAATCAGAAACTACCTAAATACGTATAATAATAATAATAATAATAAATAGGTTTCCCTGTTAAGGTAACCTTTTTAGACAAATAAGTCAGTCGTATTGTCCAAATAAAAGGTCAGACAGGTTTTTCACATAGAAATTTCTCCACATATCTTGTCAGTACAAATGATTGAAGTTAGGAAGCATTTTGAAGACAAAATGAAAACTTATTTCATTTATTTTTCTAGTAATTTCCAAAGTGGTAAAAGAGATTGTCATAATGTTGTTGCATCGCTAATTTTTACCTAAAACAAGGCGTACTGTTTAAGTGTGAAAAAATTTTCTTCATATATATATCACTTTTGAAAAACAACATATGTAAATAATAATTTAGTTGATGCCAGTTTTCAATACCTTGTAATGGTGTAACTTATTCCACCTTGGACGCATTGATCTAAAATAAGGGAATCATTTATTGAATGGTAGAAAGAATAAAAATGAAGTTTTGCCAAAAAAATTGAAGAGTGTGCCAAGTTCTGGTAACTGAGATGGTTAGAATATGTAACAAAACTAATTAAATTTCATTCCTATTCAAATAGTCAATAGTAGATGAAATAGAAGGGAATTGGTATGACGATGAATTTATTTAACAAATCAGTGGCTATCATTTTATGTATGTTAATAGGTACTTAACATAAATTCTGTAGTTGATCCTAAAATTCAATGACTGAAGTGAGTTCTGACAAAATCATATACTGATTAAGTGATAGATACTTCAATAATGAAATTTCAGAAACTTCTGACACTGAATACATTCGGTTAAAAATGTTAATTATGATTATGAGTCGGGAAAATAGGACTTTCAGATACATTTAAAATAAACTGGCATCTTATTGGTAAAAAACTCCGAAGTTAATTTTGTTATCAATATTAACATGAATTGTTTTTTTTCAAAATCTGTAACTCTAAATAAGGTTGTATCATCTAAGTTGCTTACTAAACGTAGATCTGTGACTGACGAGCATTTTGTCTTCGATGTCTAAATTTAGTTATGAAATAGCACTGATATCTTATCCCAGTTTGATGTGAAAATATCTACTAACCACAATATAAATTTCAAGAAACTGATAATCAACTCACTTCATATGCTGAGTAACTTACAAAAAATGTATTTTAAACCACAGTCTTGCCTGAATAATAGAGATAATTAAAAGTGAAGCCAATATATCAGCCACAAAATTATGACTGTGATGCAAAAGATGTTTGCAAAAACAAAAAAAACTTTGCCACGAAAAAATGGTTTCATTTTTTTTCTGCGTTAGTGCAATTTAAGATTGGTTATTTTCTGAAGCTGTATGGTATGTAGTAAGTATCCGAAATGTCTCTGGAAGGGATTAAGATAAAATCATCTCAATGCCTAAACTATCGAACACAAAAGTTGTATTAATTTATTTAAAACTACAACCTGTTCTCATTATGCGTATCACACAAACCAATACAGTACATCGTTCTAGTCATAAATGAATCCTTAATGCTGTATACGTAGAACTGTTATCACGACTGTATATCATAGCAGCAAAGACTAAGATCCATTATTGAAGTAAATTATATGTTGGATGAGTAATGTCAGATAAGAATTGCTTTATTAAAAGGTCAAACAGCTTTTGGATAATTAAATGTTCTTTTGAGTATTCTCGAAACATAAGAAACTCAAATTAGTGTGAAAGTTACACTAAATATTGATGACACGCCTAAAAGTTCACACTGATAAAAACATTTATTTGTAGCTTTTAGTCTTTTAAGTATAACCCTACTTTTGACTGATATAGTGCAATAAGTTAATGTGACCATGAACGATGAAATTTACCATTATTTTAAGTGTTATTGTAACCAGTCTTCCGGTTAGTCGATAAGTCAATTCAAAAAGTTGTCAGTTGATCGGTCATTCAATCAATCACTCAAATTCTTTACTTACTGTCAAATTTAAGAATGACGTATATATATATATATATATATATATATATATATATAGTTTACGGACGTATAGGACGATAGACATAAACATCAACAGTCCTAGAACAGATATAAACATTAATTTAAGTTTATTTTGAACTAGAAGAAGATGACAAAACGAAAGATACAATATTCAAAATGGTATTACTGACAGTAGTGAAAAGGTAGAAGACAAGTAACAAGAAGGTCATTACTATGATAGCAAAGTATTTTAAAAAATATTCTGTAGGATTTAGAGGGTAATCAAAGATCAATGAATTATATTTGGTGTTTAGGTTTACAAAATTGACATTTTGCTGGTCTTAGTTGTATAATTTAAAATCAGCAACTCTAATACAATAAAAGTTACGTATTTAGAGGATCTACTAAAGTTTCTGTCACTCACATAGATTAAGAGTTTTGATAGAGAAAACTTTAAACTCTAGATAGAACAAAAATCATACATCCTCAATTAGTGAATGTTTAGGCAACCAATCTTCTTGAAAATTCACCTATAAACATCCTGAAAAGAGCGTTTTAAGACAGTTACTATGAAATCTGTATACTCTGTGTCCGTAGCTGAATCCAGAGCTCTAAAACTAGCAAACTTAATGACTGCCTCTCAACGATACCAGAGTTTGAAATAATTATCCATGATCTTTATATTGAATTATTTTCAGCTTCGGTTGGATTAAATTCCCAAAACTTTTTCTCAATTTCTCGAACCTATGTTGTAAGTTTATTGGAGGCTATGAGTAGTACATGGGTCTTTATTGGATGGTTTTTTATTATTATTTACAGGTTTCAAATCACGTAACCGAGTTAATAAGTAACATATATTTACTACTGGAATCATATTTGAATAAAATTCCACAATAATAATTACAGAAGTTATTTTTTTAAAATTTTCTAACTTTAACGACCATATCTTTTGTCACTTTACTGCCCATTTCGTTCATTAACAGATTGTGGTACAGCATTCGATTTTCATCGTACTCAGAATCATATATTCCTTGTAGCGACAGAAGAGGGAATGGTGTTCAAATGTAGCAAGGCATATACATCTCAATATCTAGCCACTTATGAGGCTCATCATATGGCTGTTTATCGTGTAGCATGGAATTTGTTTCATCCTGATATATTTATTACATGTTCAGCCGATTGGACAGTTAAAATATGGGATCAGGCAAAAAGGTAACTCAAACATTTTTCTTATTTGAAAGTTTATTTTTAAAAGAAGGAGAAGCTAAATAGATTTTACTGTTCTAGTTTGTGACTATTTATTCGTATTAATTACCGGATACTTAGGGGATCTTCTGGTCAATTATTTTTACGATAATATTGAAATAGTGTCAATTTTCCTTATAAGTCAACTAAATGATATATTAGTCAATCGAAAGTTACCTAAAAATATTTGAATGAAAGTACTTTTGTAAAAATATGTACAAATCAACCTTTTCATTTCGTTTGTACTTTACAAATGCGAATTGCGAGAAATTTTTACTATCCCTTATAGTATTTTCGCAAATTTGATACACTGTGCAAATATATTTCCTCTCAACGTTCTAACCAGGAGAACAGAAATCTAGAAAAATCATCATATTCACCTTATCATCTAATTCATGAATAGTGAAATCACATACGCAAAGTCAAGTATGGTAAACCAATACCTTTGTAAAATATGAAAATCATGCATTAAATGCATCATTTGTATATCTTCCTTGAGTTGTCCTTTACATAATTCATCATCCTTCCAATCCTATTGTTATGCGAATTCCTCCTTGTTTCCCTTCCTTTTCTTTTTATTTCAATCTTCTTCTGGTAAACATTCTACTTCCAATTCCTGCACACTACAGTATATGTTCCAGCCACCTACTAAAGTATAAGATAACGATAATCAATAAATCCACAAAAAACATACACTTAGGACTACATAAAGATGTAATAGGACAACTATTTAATAAGTTTTTCTTGAAAAATGAAGCAAACTATGTGATTAAAATAATTTCGATGTTATCTAATAATTAGATCATTAACAATACAAATGTGTATACATAATTGTCTACATAAATGTCCAGTGAGATATATAAACTAAGATATCAACGTTTGCTTATGATCTGGTAATTTTTATATTGATAATAAAAGTAATTGAAGAAAACTAAGTTACATTTTGATTTGTAACGGTTTGAATTACCTCGATGTTGATATTCTGACTGAAATTTGAACCGTTTTGGTTGGTATATACGCATCCTGTGCGAATTGCCTCGATATAGACATTATGACACAAGTTAATATAGAATATCTGAAATATGACTAGTAGTAAAATCAAGGATGGGTGTTTCGTCCAATTTGAAACTCGTCTCATCAAATACCACCGCATTATCGACTCAGCTACTGAGTCAAGTTACTGAATTACAGACCCAGAGTGAACACTATCTCCAAGATTCTGGTATATCCAACTGACGAATCTCAACTAGGACGAAACGTTTGCCATGAATTCCACTGTTTTATTTATTTATTTAAACTCATAAATATTGGTACAAGGAAGCACCAGATACATATGCGCCTCACAAATCTCATTTTTTTATTTGTGTGGGGGCCCGGGTGCTCAAACTGAAGCAGGTGATTTTCTTAGGGGGCCACACCCGGAGCCTTTGACCTAAATGTCTGATCCACAAGGCA
Organism: Schistosoma mansoni; assembly: GCF_000237925.1. Lineage (NCBI taxonomy): Eukaryota > Metazoa > Platyhelminthes > Trematoda > Strigeidida > Schistosomatidae > Schistosoma > Schistosoma mansoni. The sequence goes on from NC_031496.1 coordinate 16,093,455, forward strand.
ATGGAGCATCGTGAGGAGATGCAGTCCCATAGTAGCCGGTGACCAACGATTGATTCATACGCCATTTGTTCCTTCAGGATGCTTGAGCCCATGTGTACCATTGGTTTGGAATGAGGGTTTTCCAACTCCTATAGGTGGGCTCGCCGTGTCCAAATATCCCATCTATTCCATATTAATTAAATTACTATTTTATTATTGTTGAAACTTAAATTTACTCTTGGATTTCAGTAGCAGTTATTATTCTCAGCTAAACCTATCAATTACACATTAATGCTTCAAACATTATTGAACAAGTCACTAAAAGGAAGTGGTCAGATTTGAATTGATGAACTATTTTTTCTAACTTAAATGTGGACGTTAACAGTTAATAGAATACGAACATACGAACGTGACAAATTTAAAATTACCTTATTATACCTAAAATTTTTTCTCTAGATATATATCACAGTAAGTTCATGGACAAACAAAGATAACTTAATCTAACCCATAAAATGGATAAAGAATTAACTAACATGTCTCCAACGAACATAAAATTAGCTATTAAATTACATTTTACAATTATATGGTCATTGTTTTAAAGAATAATATTTTAAAACATAAAATAGTGATAACAATAAAAGTGATTATAGAATAAGTAAGCACATACATCTCAATGTATTATACATTTTGATGAAATAATTCATAAGCAACATAAGCAACCATCTATTCTCTGTTAAATTAAATTTCTTGGATCCGTTTTATGGAGTTATATGTTTAAGTTTACTGAAGTTCTTCCCCTATTTTGTTTTTGAAAATTTCAACTTCTTAGTCGGGGAGCACCGATTAACTTTGGAAAATCTAGTTTAAAAGATACTCTAATCACTGTAATACTATGAAAAATTGTTAAGTCACATGCATGAAGATAATCCATACATTTGGGAGTTTCTTATCACAACTATTCTGACTATTTCAGATTATTCAAGGATCAGTTACGTGATAATATGTTCAGAAACCTATGATTACGAGTACTATCCAAGGTTAATCGAAAACTTAATGTTTTATGTTTATATCAGTGACAATCAAAAGTCCAGATTAGATTGATGTTTATAGATCCGGTGCCAGTTAAGCACAAGCTAATCAGAGACAACTGAAATTTATTTTCAATAATAGCTCTACTGAATGTCAATTATCCAACTGAGTATACAGAATTCTGTTCTTTATCTAGTACCGTTGATAGAAATTTATATTCGGTTATCATTATTTGTGTTCCGAATTTCTGTATCACATAGAAACATAATTTATATGAAAATAAGGTGAATAGCTTTCATTAAGCAGTGGATCTGGTTAGCGATATTGGACTTAATCTACTGTGTGCACTTTAACTGTCGTCGTTAATGAAAATAATATCACATCATCTGGATTGCTTTTGAAACATGGAAAGGTGGTCAGTTATTGACATGCAGATACGAAAACGGGTAATTTACTGATAAGTCGGAATATGCATTTAAACTGTGCTTGGTTGGGTGAATTCCTGTTGATCATGTAGCTCAAAATTTGAAATTTTACCATCAATAACACAGTCCACAGAAATCATTATGGAACTTCATTTTATTTTCGATGTGATAAATAAATAAAACTATCGTGTAATAAAAGCTTCTGGATTGTGCATTCTAAGGGTGGATCTTAATGTTTGCCTAATCACATTTCCAACTGTTTAAAACTAACCAGTATGGTTAAAACCTAGTTATAAAATAGTTCATCACATATCAGAACCTTAAATACAGACTGTGGCAAATTACAAAACCTTACATTGAAGAATTTTTTGAGTTATAACTGATACATAAACACTGACATTCTTCAGAGTCGTTCATTTAATCAAAGACTTATGTAACTACGATTTTAAAAAGCACCAATCACTTAAATAATTGTTGGAAACCTCAGAATACTCGATAGTTGTTTTAAAATTTCCTTGAAACTCATCAGTAGTGCGGATATGCTGGTCATCATAGGATCGAATGTGTCACTTTTTTTAGCAAATATTTGTTAAATAAACTGTTATTGTAACAGTGAACAAGTATTAGTTTCAGTACGTTCATACATGAATTAAGCACATTGTAGTCCCTTGCGACACTACTCTGTTTTTCTCAAACATATTTTGGTTCAACAGCATTTGAGCCAGGTTGTTGTCTCATATTATCCAGTAGTTCGTTTGTTAGTTCCTAACCTCTACGTAAAGTTCTCCATTTACATTCTGTAAAAAATGTTTGTATGTATTTAATGATTTATATCATTTAACTCTGAAAACATAAAAATTAGAGAGGAGTTAATTAGGTTATACAGCACATTAGACTTTTGTTTCATAGACACAAAATGTATGATTTAAAAGAAATATACAGACATGTATGAAACAGTAACTTAACAAATATTAGCTCAAGTATAAATGAAGAAAACAAATAATCTATTCTGTCTGACTTCATACATTCTTTCAGGATGTTTTCTGACACTGTTTTCGAAGTAGACAGAGCGAATTGTAATGAAACCTGACAGTTGTGCACATAGTTAACCAATACAAATTAAACAGACATTAGCTTGACATTGTTTAACTTTGATTCGTAGTACTTGTTTTATGTATGAACTAATAACCAACGTGACATTTTTATCAATCTATATAAATGCAAATATTAATTGTATTGCTTTTTTACCCGATAATATTATGAAAGTTGATACTTTGATATTTGATTGCTGTAATACCTATTAATCTATATTATAGAAACAAGATTAAAATCAAACTGTTTGTGTGCTAACTCTAGTTTTCTAACAGAATCAGCATCCTGTAGAACTTATATTTCCATAGTAGTAGATAAATATAATCTTTAAAAAAACTGTAAATCAAACACCAGCTTTCAGAAATACTATGAGTATAGGTAAATTATTTTAAATATTCATGAAAATGCATTGTTCATCATAAGATCCTCTTTCACTAAAAGGTACTGTTCTATAACAATCTGTATAAATCTCATTCCATACTTCGAACTATCTTACGTAAGTATGTATTATTTACCTCAGGGATAAGCTAATAGGTATAAAATGCAGGGGTTTATTAGGGAAAACCTTGGTGCAGTTGTTATTTATATATGCCTCAAATATCATTCTCTTCAGTTTATTACCAACTCCTATAAAAGGCTTTGTAACTAAATGAGTTTGGTAATATGATATGCGAACCTTATCATGAGAGATTATAATGTTCTACACGTAATTTTATTACTAATAAATATTGCAGATAATGAAAAGGGATTTGGAAATCGGTATAATCTAAACATAATAGTGATTGTTTGATCTTATTAATTATTCCCAATTCCTGTAAAAAAAAGCCAAGTGAACTGTATTATAGTTGGTTGGATTTTGAATGAAAACTTAAAAAGAAAACATACTCTGAAGCAGTTGCTAACGCATATTTGTTCAAATCATTTAGTGAAATATAGAAAAATTGTCCCAATAGTCTGACTGATATTTACAGTCTGTTTTTCATGGTTGACATAATGCGCTGAGAAAACTTTAGAAGTCCACAGTATCGAAATAACTGAAAAAAATGTTTGGTGGTAAATCAGTGTTATTATACTGCTACTACACTATAAAAGCATTCACTTAATACAATTTTAAAATCAAGATAGTTGAATAAATAACTGACAGTATCAAATATAGTAAAGTTTTCGAAATATATGACAATATTGTTACATACTTGTTCATGTGGTACGGTTTGCATTGACCACTGAACTACTAGAGGTGGTTTAACCGATGGATTTATACCATATGGAGTATTTTAAAAATCATTTAACTTTTACCTAGTTTCCCATTACCAATGTACCAGGACTTTATATGCCTGACCAACAGCAGTATTCCACTCTCTTATTTGAAGTGTATCTAGAACTGTATCCATCTGAAGAAAACAACCTGTAATTACCTAGAATTATTCGGACCACTAAAAAAACACGTATTAGTAGCTAGAAATATGAAAAGTATTCGATCTAAACAAAACTCCTAAATTCATAGTAAAATCCACTACTATATATTGAAAGTTAGAAGTTTTGAAAAAAAAATAATTCCCTTATTATTGATTGTTGCCGCAACTTAAGGAACATGTATTTATATTGTCTAAAGTGATGTTTATCTTTAAACTAAGATATTTGATATGCATGAAAATTTTAATTTATTCTAAGCTTTCCTATGTTTTTCTGTTTTCTTTCATCCCCCTCTCTTTCTTGCACTTATTTACAAACGTACACACGCAGTACTCCAATGTTTACATTTGATTTAGGCTCACCAGTGGGTGATGTTGCATGGGCACCTTATTCGTCTACTGTATTTGCAGCAGTTACAGCTGATGGGCGTGTACATGTTTATGATCTTTCAATTAACAAATATGATCCATTATGTAATCAACTGATAGTAACAAAAAAGAATACAAAATTAACGCATATTGCATTTAATCCACAATACAGCATAATTATTGTTGGTGATGATCAGTAAGTAATAATTTGTTTACTGTCTAAAATTAACTTCATTTACCAATCTATATGTCATTATAACTATTGAAAAATCTACTTAAATGGTTACTAGAATTGTCCTACAGAAAGTCAATCACGGGCAAAAAATTCCATTCAGAGTATCTCTAGGAAGCTGACTGACGTAAATTTGAAAGCAAACAAGAACATCACTTTCACCGAGATTCCAGGTACCCGTTGGTGACAGGTTGCAACTAACAAGTGATATAGGTCCACTTGTTAGTCGAGAAATTTCAGCTCTAAAACCTAGTACTATTGAGTTAATAGATAATAACTTTCATTATTATGACAAACAGTTTCAGTATGATTCATTGAAATATTCTAGTTAACTTAAAAATATAATTTGGATCAGAAAGCAATAAAGATTAAATGAGCATTTAAAGTGTAATATTATTAAGCGACAATATCTGTATCAAACTAAATACAATGAAAACAAATTGATCTGTAGTTAGCCAATGTAGTGTCAACCGGTGATCAAAAGCTAGTTCACTAAATACGGTGTATTGACGTTTCTCACGACTATTGAACTTGTGGGATTAAGGAGACTGGGACAGAAGATGAGTGCTTATAAAAACTTTAGACAATAAAAGAAAATCAAAAAAGTTTTTAAAAAAATCGGAATCACTGAATCCCCCCAAAAAACTGCGTGATAATGTGATTATGAAGGTAGTAGGTTTTACTCAGATTAAAGTAGAGTTTATGAGATGAAACGTTTCAAGCTAGATCAACAGTGTCGCTTGGTTTTTAATAGTTGTAAACCTATTGATGAAAACTCTTTTTTTTCCTTTAAACGATGTTTCCAGACCTTACAAAAGGAACTTGTGAATTCTTCAACAAAATAAATCATATGCGCAGACTTCATGAACCGTATTTTTATTGTCTTTACTAGTAATCCAGACCTCAATCAGTAGAATCCTACTGAAAGGTTCAAATACAGTAGTTATACTGTTGAAACTCTAACTAAGATGTCTAGAAAAAACAAGTATTGCATCATGAAAATACACTAAATAATGAACTTGGAAGTAAACAAAGCCGTCAACAGAATTTGAGTTTAAACATTACCACATTAATGATAGACAAGTTAAATTACTAATTTATTATGATTTTAGTTGCACTAATTTATATAGTTCAGGAGTTCACTAAATTTTCAAGTGGATGATTAAACACTTAAGGTATCAGTGTATTATCTCAATTGCACAGTGATATCTTACTGTCTAAATCCTAATATCTATAGAGATCTTTACAGTAAAATTTAGAAATATATGCATACATATGGACAATTACACACACACACACACACATGACTGTCAATTTTTTCATCAGATATGACTTATTAACTATGCTTTTTACTTCCGTTTTAGTGGTCAAGTGAATAGCTTGAAGCTATCACCGAATCTACGTAAATTACCAAAGGTAAATATTAATAAAATTTACAGAAAAACTGTACTCTTAATTATCTCATATTCTAAACATATTTTAAATCGAAATTAACTTTTGATAGGTAAATTGCATGATACATATAAAATTGTTGGGCGGTTATTTCTTAAATTTTAAGTTTTCAGCAGCTTTTGTTTCTGTAACGCTTCAGGACAGAATATTATGATCTTTAGATTTACAGATGAAGGTCTAATTATTTTTAAAAGTAATCATAACTTTTTTGGAACTGTTGTGATTTCTGAGCTAGATGGATTGGTTTAAAGCTTGCATTCTCTTCCTGAACAATATTATCAACATGTACTTTAAAAAGAAGTCGACCTACGCCATACCACTAGTGAGAACCTAAAATCACATGACGGTCGTTTTTTCCTAGTATAGGACTCCTCAGAAATGCACATACACGTCCCCGCACACGACAATTAAACTCTGGACCTTTGGCCTCGTGTGAGAACGCCTAATCTCTAGACCACTGAGCAGGCACCCAACGGTGTTGATGTCTGACTTCAATCAACCCATGATCTTGCTCAACCCTCCATCCATTATTTGTGGTGGATATCTGTCTCACACCATACATGGTTTGGACTCCACTGAACTTTGTGTTTTGTGTGAAACAGCTATCCAGCGACCAAGGCCGAAGATCTTGTGTTCGAGTCTCGCATAGTAGACCGTGCATACGCATTGTTGAGTTCCGAACTAGGACGGAACGGCCGTCCAGTGCTTTGGTTGTCTTTTAGCTTCTCAAATATGTCTGAAATCAACCGCTTCCGATCAAACACTCAATTACAACAACAACAACAATTACTTACTTACATATGCATGTTACCCCTCATGGAGAAGCATAGGCCGCCCACCAGCACCCTCCATCCAACCCTGTCCTGGGCAATCCTTTTCAGTTGTTATTCATCCTTTTCATGTCTGCTTCTTTTCCGACGTATTGTGTTCTTTTGCCTCTCAAGTTAGAGCTTGCCTCGTTATGTAGCTTGATGATTTCTGCAATGTATGTCCTATCCACCTCCGCTGTCTTTTCCTAATTTCCTCTTCAGCTGGAAGCTGGTTTGTTTTCTCCTACAATAGGCTGTTTCTGATGGTATCCGGCCGATGGATAACTATTTATAAATACTTGTACCTTCTTGAGGATGGTTGCAGTAGTTCTCCACGTTTCAGCTCCGTACAGTAGGACTGTCTCGACGTTCGTATTGAAGATTCTCACTTGGATATTGGTTGACAGTTGTTTTGAGTTACATATGTTCTTCAATTGCAGGAATTCGGTCCTTGCTTTGCCAATCCTCTGCATCAGATCCTCCTTTGTTCATCAATGATGCTTCTCAGGTACGTGAAAGTTTCCACCTGTTCAAGAGTTTCGTCATCAAGTGTGATTGGGTTGGTGTTCTCTGTGTTGTGTCTGAGAATCTTGCTTTTTCCCTTGTGTATGTTGAGGGATGCTGATGCATAGGCTGCTGCTACACTAGTTGTCTTCATCTGTATTTGTTCGTGTGTATGGAATAGGAGGGCTAGGTCATCTGCGAAGTTCAAATCGTCTGATTGTTTCTGAGATGTCCATTGTATTCCGTGCTTCCACTCAGATGTCGAGGTCTTCATAATCCAGTCAATGATCAGATGAAAGAGGAAGGGGGAGAGTAGACAGCCTTGTCTGACTCCGGTCCTTACTGGAAATGCATCTGTTAGCTGTCCTTCATGCACGACTTTGCACTGTAGTCCATCGTATGAGTTTTGGATAATATTGACAACATTCTCAGGAACTCCATAGTGTCGAAGAAGTTTCCATCAATTACTCCTATCCACACTATAAAATGCTTTCTCGTAGTCAAGGAGGTTGATACATAGTGACGAGTTCCACTCCACTGATTATTCCACGATAATCCGTAGTGTCGCAATTCGGTCTGTGCACGACCGATCCTTACGGGATCCAGCCTGTTGATTTCGGAGCCAGGCGTCTACCGTGTCTTTCATCCGGTTCAGCAACACTCTTTTGAAAACTTTTCCTGGTACTGACAACAAACTGATGCCCCGGTAATTCTCATATTTGCTCAGATCTCTTATTTGGTATATTGACCAGGTATCCTTCTTTCCAGTCCGTTGGCACTTGTTCCTCCTCCCAAATGTTCTTGAATAGAAAGTGAAGCATGTTTGCAGTTACTTCAATGTCTGACTTCAGTGCTTCAGCTGGTATATTGTCAGGTCCTGTCGCTCTCCCGCTCTTGGCCATCCTGATTTCTTCGAACGTTGGTGGGGTGACAGATATAGGAATGTCTGTGTGTGCTGCTTCGATGTTCGGTGGATTCGATGGAGCTGGTCTGTTCAGCTGTTCCTTGAAGTATTCTGCCCATCTTTTCCTCTGTTCTTCAATCTCCGTGATTGTCTTTCCTTCTTTGACCTTGAGTGGTCTCTCCGGTTTACCATATCTCCCTGCCAGTTTCTTCATTGTATCATATATTTGTTTCATATTTCCTTCTCTTACAGCTGTTTCAGCCGTCGTTGCTAGTTCTTTCACGTATTTCTACCTGTTGGCTCCAATGCTCCTCTTCACTTGCTTGTTCGTTTTTGTGTATTCAGCATGTGCTTTGACTTTCTCTGTTCTTATTCGGCTGTTGTTAAATGATGTCTTCTTGTTCTTCCTTTTTTTGAATCTTATCCAGGGTTCCCATAGAGATCCATTCCTTATGATGATGCTTCTTAGGACCCAGAACCTCTTGACACATTGAAGTTAGTGCTTCTTTGATCCCTTTCCAGTTGTCCTCTACCGTAGTTTCTAGTTCTTTCAGTAGATCCTGTAGAGCTTGGAACCTGTTGTTGAGAGTTATCTTGAATTGGTTGAGTTTGTTAGTATCTCGAAGGAAGGATGTATTGAACCTTTGTAATGCTGTTCCCCCAGTTGTCCAGTGTTTGTTTAGCTTCAGTTTCATCTTGGCCACAACCAGATGGTGATCTGAAGCTATGTCAGCTCCTCTTTTGGTTCTCACATCTTCCAATGTCCTTCGGAATTTTTTATTCATACAAATATTATTTATCTGGTTTTCTGTGGTGTGGTTCGGTGAGATCCGTGTAGCTTTGTGTATGCGTTTGTTTGGAAATATTGTGCCGCCTATAACCGATTTGTTGAATGCACATATATTTGCGAATCTCTCCCCATTTTCATTTCTCCATCCCAGTTCATGTCGTCCCATGAAATCTTTATATCCGGTGTTGTCCATTCCAAATTGGCTTTTAGATCTCCCATCAAAATGGTCAGGTCCTCCCCTGAGTATTTCGCCATAATCGATTTCAGCCTCTCGTAGAACTGATCTTTATCGTCGTCGTTGCTATCATTGGTTGGTGCATAACATTGGATAACATTCATTGTGATCCCCTCCTTTGTTTTGAATGATGCTTTGATGATTCTGGATCCGTGAAATTCCCATCCTATAAGTGCATTTCATGGTTCTTTGGACAGCATTTGAGAAACTCCCTGAGTATGTGGAGCATTTTCCTCTTCGTGACCAGAGTTCAGCAGCATCTCTTCCGTATCTAGCCCTTGCTGTCCAGCTTGGGTCCAATAGGTTTCGCTGATTCCGAGTACTGTCAAGTTGTATCTCCTCATTTCCGTTGCTATTTGATTGGTCTTCCCTGTCTCCCACATTGTCCGGAAATTCCATGTACCTATAAAAATTGTTGCTCTGGTTTCTAGAAGGAGAATCAGCCTCATGAGTTCCGAAGAACCTCGGCTTTCATCCTGAGGCGTCACAATTTTTTCTTAATTTAATCTGTTTAGTCTTGTTGGCGTTTCATTAGCAAGATTTTTTCTACGGGATGGGGTTGTCGACCTCATGTCCAACCCTCCTTCTTTACCCGGGCTTGGGACCGGCAGTCACTCTAGAAGAGCTACAGGCGGAGTTAGCAACAACACAGTGGACCACAAATTTTTATCTGTACAAGCACTGCTCAAAAGATTAAAGTCACACTGCAGCACAGCCCTCTTAAGGAGATATGAAAAAAAGTATTTCATGAATCTATTTCGAATAAATGGCTGCTCACAAAATTTTATCAAGAAATGTTTCTCAAACAGACGAATAAATACACAATCAACAACAAAGACCAGTAAATGGATAGTTTTAACCCATATGAAGAACATCTGTGGCATAATGAACGAATTAAGATCACTAGAAACATGTATAGCCCATAAGCCAACAAAATCGCTGACAACAGTATTTTACCATACGAAAGACATAATAAACGGAGACAAGCCAAACTTCATAAATTGCAACAACTGAGACGAACACTATATAAGACAAAGTAGCCTCCCTCTTCGTCCACTTCCACATGAATACCAGTTGACTGTTAAACGAAACAACATTGCTTCACTCATCAATGTGTATGGACAACTGTGGACATGAGTTTGACTAGGAGAAAACTGAAATATTCGATAAAGGGGACATAAACAAAACTAGAGGATTTGTAGAAACCTGGGACTCTGATCAACTATCAATCAATAGACACATCGAAATGGACAAAATTTAACACCCGACAAGGAAAAGGATTAACAGCAGCACGGTCAGGAGTGAAAACGACCAAAATCAAACATAAGAGCAACGACTATATAATTATGAATAACAACCGACCGAATTCCAAGCCAAAAGAACAAGATGTTAGTTAACAGTGGTTAAATTCTAATAACTCACTTCTCTCAAAATACTTGTTGATGATGTTATTCAGGAGAAGAATGAAAGTTTTAAAACCAATCCATTCAGCTCAGAGAATGCAACAACTCCAGGAAACTCGGCCTGACCTACAAACATTCTGCGTAATCTCACAGCTATATCTCTATTTTTCATGGATTTTACTCAAATATCTTACTGATATCTGAGTTCATGTAGTATCTTATTCCTCGTACATAAATCAAATTAACTATAATTTGAGAAACCATCATCTAGTATATTAGTTATTAGCATTAATAAACTGGAGGTTCTTAGTAAATCTAAGGTCAAATTTCTTCAAAAAACATGTTATTCCACCAACTAACTGACATAAAATAATTATCATGAATTTAAATAGAAAATTATTGATCATAAAGCTGATATTATTGTTCTGTAATGATAGATATATATCATGATTATCGATTATTTCATGCAATAACGTAAGTTAAAAAAAATCAATTCAGTTCTAGAATTAGATACTTCAAAAACCAGTGTGATAATCGATTATTCTAGAAGGAATTAATGTTTTATGGTGTAAAAAAAATTTTAGGAACTAATATCCAGTTCCCAAGTTTATTGTTATGGTCAATTGATCAGTAGAAGAAATATCGGGGAAGTAAAAAGAATATCTGCTTTCTTAGGAGAGATAGTCTACATATAAGCATTTTGATTGGTAATTCTAAGATAGTGAAAATCAGTTGTCCAGTACTCTTGAACATCCATGTACATTTTCAGCTAGTATGTAATGGTGATAAAAACTAAGCTAAGACTTGTTGTACCTCATGCGTACGTGCAAAAATACTTAAGCAAAAGCTATAAATATCAAGAATAACAGTATTAGAAAATCTTTTACCATTATAAACAAGCAATTTTTCGGGAAGTAACTCCATAAAGCATATCAAAGTTATTCAGTGACAATTATTTAAAATGAAAGGTTAAATGAGTCACAAACGGATTCTAACAAGTAGTCTAAACATGTTAGTAAGAAGTAGCTTATCATCCTCAACACCAGTCTTATCAACTTAACACTATATATATAAACCTATGATCTAGCAATCAGTTGATATACATATAATTATTCTTTTCTATATTGAAATAATGTGATCTAAAGAGAGGAAGTGAAAAGTTTAATTGCATGTGTAGATAGATATATTTGTATGACCATTTTGATCGGTAACTAAGAAAAACAAAAGAAAAGTAATGTGGAATATACACCGTTATTTTTTTTGTTACTTTGTCTTATAAATTATATTCAGTAATGATTTAATACTGTAACTGAAACAACTAACAGATGATTTAGAGTAGTATTTACATTTAACTATCTTAGTTCAGAAGAGGTTTTGTGGAGATTTCAGTATTTTCATAGTTGAAATCATGAGTCAATTGAAGCTAGACCACCATCAAAAATCTGAAAGCACTGGACGACCGTTTCGTCCTATTATGGGACTCCTCAGCAATGCGCATCCACGATCTCGCCTCACGAGATCTAGCTTCAATTGACACATAATTTCAACTATATTAGTTCATTTCAATTACCCAATATTTTTATTCATACTTATTTATGAAGGTATTTTGACAACTAACAATCTTTAACTTTAGTTTACTCAAGAATAAGGCCATACAAAAATAACATTTACATATTTAAAATGAAGTTTTATGAAAGAAAATAGATTGAAAATTCCCAATATTGTTTTCTATTAGATTGTTAAGTATTATTTTGTATAGGAAAGTAAAACTTGATAAAGGTCTTATTTAAAACAATATAGTTGTCTTATATGTATTGTTCTAAAATAAAATATTACAAATCAATAGAATAAACTTTTAAATGATTTCAACAAAAACAAAAACACTGACGTGGCCATAAAAAATTATGCGTATAACAAATGCGCGCTTTGTATGGTCAATGTAACCTGCTCCACAAGAGAAAGTAAACTGGTAAACTTAGTAGATGAATATCCGACTACCGCACTAGATGGTTATCTAAAGGGATATACAAGTTAGTCAACAGATCAGTTCTCAAATACATGGTCAATTTAAGTCATACCCTACCATGCAGATATGCTTTCAAAATCTTCCACAAAGCAAGAAAAACTGGCTCGAAAAAGGTTTGTATGATGAATTTATGAATAGCCGAGGCTATCGCAGTCCATTATTTTAAACTCGAACTCTGTGCACAGAAGAGTCACGTTCAATCCCTTATTCTCTCATGGTCTTAACATCTCTTTGAGTTTTACAAATTAAAATAGCTAATTATTACCTTTATTCTATAGATTATTATTTTTTATTACTTCCAAAACTATTAAATAACGTAAGTTCTTGGTGATTATTGATCGTTATCAGAAGGGGTTTTGTGGAGATTTTAGTAATTTTATAGTTGAATTGTTTTGTTAAATGATACAATCTTTTTTATCCGACACTTGAAAATTTTAATTGCATTGAAATGACACCCTTCCATTTATAAATTAATGTTCATTATTCCGTAATTTCCCCAGGAAAAGAAAGGTGCTGAACAAGTTAAAGGACCAGAAGTTGAAATTAAAAAGTTGGAGAAAATCTTATCTTTGGCTGGCTGAAATAGTCCATAAAAGAAGAATAATAATAAGTGGATGAAAAAACCCAATATTTCTCATGTAACAAATTAAATTCATAAAACTTAGTGGACAATAATAGTTTCAATTGTTTACTGATATATCATAAATTTGCATTGTACACAGAACTTCAGTTGATTTATTTCTGTTACACTTCAATGGTGGACAAACATAGCGTGCGGAATATTGATTGATTTGCTAACCAATTACTTTGTAATAAGTCTATACACGAAGCATTGAATGACCTTGGTCCAAATCTATAATAAATTGATTTTTATCAAGGAACCAAAACGAAATTCTTAGTCCACTGAGTTCTGCTGACTCCTAGTAAATATGTAATCTCAAGTGAAATGTAGCATAGCGTCAAATCGTCAAATCGTATATGACACTCTGTTTCCTAACTAGTTAACTTCGACGACCACTTAAAGTTAGACCATCGAATGACCGATTTGTACTGGTTTCCCGTTAGTAAATCAAACTGACAAAGATGTAATCAAAGGGTAAGTATACATTGGTGGAAAACGATATCTACTACATCACACTTTAAAACAATTGATGGGGTTTAAATCCGCGACTATGAAACTCTCCAGTTGGTAATCTTTGAGAAAACACAGACCTGAGTTTAGATAATGTAGGATAATAATCCCTAGGGTCAAAAATGGTAACGGAAATGCTCTTAGACCTCAAATGGAACATAGCTGTTGGTTAAACAAAACTCAGCAAACAAGACGGATGTCAAAATATTAATTAGTATTCTAATATTCCTCGGGTTCCAAAAAGCATTTGTGGAGCTGAAATCAACATACTAGTCCATAATTATCTGATTTGAAACAGTGGACGAGAAAGTTCTGAAATTAAACAAAAAGCCATAATCTTAATTCACCTGTCAGTATTTTAATCAGACAGTAAGGATCGAATATGGTTACTGATAACTTTGCAAACTGATAACCCCATACTTATGTGTATAACTTAAGTAAATAGACTATCTGGAATTAAATGAAATGTTCTTTAAGAAGATAATAATCTGTACAGTTTTTAATTGATAAGTTTAAGCATACAACTTATTGACTAGGCCACCTCTTACAAACTGGTATAATTGCCAGATCAGTTATTGCAGAGCTTCTATACCCTTGGTTGTATACAAGGATTCTGATGTATTGGCACCTCACTCTACCAGAAAATCAACGAAGAGATTTGAATAAGGTGGATGGTTAGTAAATAATACGATAACATTAGCTAGGAGTTTGCAAGACTGTGTATCCACAATCATATGCTTAATGACCTCTGAAGATCCATCGCACACTCTGCTAAGTGCCTTCAGCATTCTCCTCAACACAACAATATCTTTTCTCAAAAGCCTGGGAAATAATAGTAGGGAACATTAAAGAATAACAGGTAATATGCAATAATTCACAAATCGTAAGAGCGCATGTCGATTAATGCCAAAACTACGTAGCACCTTTATATCCTAAGTCAAAAGGAAAATTTTCTTCGTACCGATAAAACATGGGAGAGCAGAGGAAGAACGTACACTAAGATATGCAACATTTGAAACTATGTTCCCATTAGAGAATCTCCAATACTACAGAATTTATGAGATTTCAACAGGGTATCTAGGTGCTCTTCGTGTTTCAGGGTAAAATTAACACTTTGAATTTTAGAAGGACCAAGTGTAAGACTATTAACAACAGACCACTGCTCAATGAGCGACAAGAATTTATTCATTTCAAGGGCACGAGAAGAGGCACAAATCGGTGTTCATACAGTGGGATCATCCTCATATCGAACGATAGTGTTCTCCGTAGATAACAGATCATGCAGAAAAATAAGAAAAGAAAAAGGAGAACAACTCCATGTGCCACACTTTCTTGACTTAGTAAAAACGTCGGAAACTTTCCTCCAACTTAAGTACATTTTTCCCTTTCAGAGAGGCAAGAACACAGTCAGTCGGCTATCCAGTTGTCGGTGTTGATGTTGGTAAACTTGCTAAGCAGTAACGGTCTTGAAAAAGAGTCAACGGCAGAATTTTAATACAGAAATATGCACCGAGCATAATTCCCACAACTTTCCAAATTGAACACCATGTTATGACGCAGAATAACATCATACATACTTCATTTGCATTTGTAAGCAAACCGGTGTACGTCAATATGTTCTTCTAATTCATGTTGAAGTGGGAGTGACAATAGTTTTCTCATTGCTTTAAGAAGAGGAAAAGTTATCGATCTAAGTTAGAATTCTTATAACCAGTGACTTCCTTTGGCATTGTGATTATCTTTACCTTTCTCCACATTTCCGGTATAAAATTAGTTGAGAAGGATTCGTTAAAGACGGTTGTGAATGGATGACAAAGAAAGTCAGTATATTTCTTAAAAAGGAGGTTTGGCATTTCGTTTGGTCCTAAACATTGGGATAAGTTGACTCCAGACATTTACAGATATCAGTTTAAGTAAAAATTAGGACAAAAATATCCTTTAAACTAGTGGATGTCGGAAGCTTGATAGTAGATGATTGAAGTACAAAAGACCTATTTTTGTCACAAACAATCAGCTGGATATTGTCACTAATGTGTACTATATCCCTACATACAACCTTTTATATATTACCACCACTAAATTAACTACTTATATGAATCCGGTGTTCATCTTGTTGTACTAACGAGGTATGGCAACTTCGACTGATGCATATATGTGCCTCATCCTAAGTTGTGGCTGACTGACTGACCCACATTTAATCTCTTTAAATGAATTCCACTTATTTGGAGAGATTTTACAAGATAAAAGTTCCTGAGTAAAAATCGAATTCAGACCCTTAATTCCTTGGTTTGCAGGACCACTTGGCTTCCGAAATTCAGTGGAGCTTTTCTCCTTGTATATTCTTTCTCTTTCCCTGCGTGATCGTTTTAATTATAAGGGTGTAAGTCGATAAAATCTTATTAAATAGTCTCAGTGTGATAACATACATAAAGACAGAATTTAAGATAACAAGTAACAAAATCAACGGTGTTTTCCAATGGGTCACTTGCAAGTAAATTACAGATTGTCCTGCAGAACATATTATTGAGATCCTGGATATTTCCTTCGGAGTAATTCCTGTATTTAACTTTCTTTGTCTGATGTAAGAGGGTAGTGTTTCCAAGCTTGCTACCCACATACATTATGTGAAATACGAATAATACTATGATCACAGCTGTGAAATGGAACACTTTTGCAAGTCACATATATTCCCATTTCATTAGTGAAAACTAAGTCTAAATGCGCATAATTTATGGACGACCTTCGAACAACGTTAAAGTGACCTTGAGAATGTCCGCCTACTAACCAGGACTATGTGAGGGTTGTAAAACAGTGCGAGGAACCAGAATTATAGTTAAAGTCACTGGTTAGGATTAGGAATTATATTTAAGTTTTTCATTACGAACTAACATCAGCTGAAATGCCAAAACGTCATTTAGCCCAATGGATGAATGAATTTCGCGCCAAAATCCAAGTCCTGTTATCTTATATTTGAATAATTTGTCCATAAATTATAGTCTCGCAGAAATTTCTTTATATTACATTGGCTACAAATGAAAATAATGAGATCTTATGTAGTGTGAGTAATAGGTATTTATCTCATCCTTCGAAAGATGTTAATAACGCATTATTTCTCTGGTTATTCAAAATAATATCAACAAAATCAAGAAAAAAGATATATTTATATTGCTAAATCAACAAAACAGAATTAATAAAGGGCATGATGAATATATTCGAGTGTGATTGTGTACAAGATTATGTCAATTAGTAGTTATATTAAACTTCATCAGAAAACAAAAAAATAGCGAAATCCAACACATAATGTATGAGAAATTCCTTTTTAAAAAATATGTCAATACATCTTTTAGAATAACAAACATAAGAATATCACTGATGCATGTCACTGATATATGCTGTAAATCGGTGAAACAAAAATATTTTAGAAAATAGCCACATGTTCTGTCTACAGAAGACGAAATAAATAATACACAAAAGCCAGAAGTTAATAATATTAAAAAATAAGTAAATGCAAAGAATGATAAAGATAATCATCCAAACAAAGTATTTGTGATGAAAAGAAAAATGGATAAGATGCTTCTTGCCAGATTGATATTAAAAAACTTGAAGATAAACAGCGGGGATTAGACATGGAATTCATGAAAAGTTTCAAATTTATGATGAAACAATTATTTGTTGTGGTTTGTCAGACTTAGACCAAAGAAAATGATCCTTTTGAATGACAAAGTCTTTACAGGAAAAAGCTATATATGTAATAATATTATTACTTATCACGATACATTTTATGATAAAAACGAAAATAAAATTTACAGACCATCATTTATTCACATGAGAATAATATGACCTTTTATCTTTGAATCTGTTAATAGGTTGTTTAATTTATTGAACTTACACAATGTGAACACATAGGAGTGGAATATTAACTATTTGATCAGACGATATGCCACTGTTTACATGTCTGTAAAGACGACAATATAAGCATGCATAACAGACAAAACTGTGAGAACAATAACAAGCACAAAGTATCGACAGATTTACGAAAATGTGTGCTTTATCGTTTTGAAATAACAGCACATTAATATATGTATCAAAGCGTGATGAATCATCTTCCGTCATCTTATTTGTTTACAGTTAAGACGTTGATGAGTTTGTTCAATATAATCGGGGAGAACCATTGCGGACACAAAATCAGCCGATAAATAATCATGACAAGCGAATTTCCACGTCCATAATTTCGCTAATTCTTCGAACTGATACTTATCCCAATCATATAAAGCACCAATTACTGGTTCCATACAAACACGTGTGTGTGGATCAGTCAAAAGGGCTAAAATACTAATTAAAAGCTTCTCTAAACTCAATGCTAAACACCAATTATGCCTGATTGAATCCAATCCAACATCACCATGAAAGCTGATGTTCGGATGCAATATACGTGTAAGAAAACGTATTACAGGTGGTCGAAAAGGATAACTATCAGGAACGAGAATAAGAACGTGAAAAAATCCACCTTGATATGGGGACTGCGGTGGACCTTCGATTCCAGCCAGAAAATGAGAATATGTTGCCGTGTCCAAAGTAATAATTTTTATGCCGTAAGGTGGGTCAGCACATAGGTTTTCAAATTCATGTTTAATTCGTTTATATCGAACTTTCGGAGCTTCGATTGGGAATACAACTGGTAAGCGTAAACGTTCTAAACAAAATCTACAAGTAACACTCTCCATCATATTGAGGTAAAGAAGCCTCCAGCTTTCAACTCGGCAATTAGGATTAAAGAGTGGCCATCGAAATGATACATACGACTCCCATTGTTGTTCTGATATCTCACTATCGATTACCGCACGACATCTGGGTGATGCTTGACGCAGAGACCACAAACATATGTCGTCTACCATGAGAAAAACACGCAGTAAAATTTCAGTTGGAAGATCCTCAAGGCTCGGAGACATACATGAACTACAAGACTTGATTTTCCTACTGGAAACAGGTGATAGATAATCAATTACAGGGTAATTTGAATAGGGTGTAGTAACATGAGATTGTTGTACGGGACATGTAACTGGAAAAATCCGAGCACAAGACGGCCGAGATTTGACAGGCACACGATTTTGTGAAGTGACTTCTGAGGTGGAAGAACTCCAAGCAGCTCCAAATAAATCTGATACTTTATCTGGTTCTTCATTTCCACTATCATTGGATGCTTCTTTTTCTTCAAACAAGCGATTTTCAGTCATTTGTGGTAAACTAAACTCATAAATGAAAGCATGGCAAGATGAGCACACTGGTTGCTCACTACCGAAGTCATAGTACCCTTCACAAAATTTACAGATTACACTCTAAAACAAAAGAAATAACAATTATCTGAAAACCAATAATACAGTATATAATAGTCAAATACTGTGCAACTTAATTTTTAATGTGGTCGGACAGACAGACATCATCAACATGGAGCCCAACACAAATATGAGTTGGCCCAAGTTGTCATACCTAATTGGCACGAGATGAAAATAACAAAAGAGATCGGAATAATGTAGTAGCAGTCATAAGAAGAAAGAACAAGTTTTGGGAACATGGTTTTAAAACACAAAGTCGAAGGGTTTTCATGAAAAAAAGTTGAAGTTTCAGATATAGAGAAAGATAGACAGCGAATGCATCTGCATGTTTGTAAACGATTGACGTGTTAACCAAAGCCCTCAACCACTGATAATGGTTATCACGAGAACCACAACCGAGTAGTCTGAATCTACCAACATAGTCAATGACTTCACAGACTGATGCCACGCTCCACTTGGCCCGAGATAGCATATTGTGAACGTGAACTACTAACATTTGTGGCACATATCGAAGAAGTCAAAGACAAGAGAGGGTTGATAATGGAAGTAAGAGTAATATTTGGTGATGAAGATGGGGTTTGATTATGAACCCAGTAATCTCGCATGATACTAGAGAAATGAGAGCTATTGTCATGTTATGGTTGCCCACATCGAGAAAAGAGACTTCTGTTGAGAGGACTGGAAAAGAAATTGGCTTGGCAGTGATCTTATTGATGAGGGTGTGACCGCAGAGCCCAAGAGGCAACTTCATGAGGCCGATCACCTACGGACTTTGTATGATGAGTCCTTGATGTGCTAGTCCTGTACTTTACAAAGAGGTGTAGATTAGGGTGAGGAGTAACATTTTTTAAAACCTTTATCCCTTTCTGAGAGGAAAACATCTTACATTTACCTGTACAGTCAGCAGAAAAACTTCGCTATCGAACTGCATTCAGTCTTACGGAACTCCGACCAACCTTCCGGGAATGGAAAGATGTAAATGAATGTATCTCAGCCATTAGTTTGACTGGTTTATTACGATATCTAAACCCAGCCATCATCTCAAGTTAGCGGCTACGGTTGAGTCTCAACTTAGTAATAGTGAAAATATAGGCTGAAAGGAGATATATTTTTTTTAAAAATGAGTTAAAGGTACACAATGAGAGTAGCGATATTGTGGGCTTTTCAAATCCTTAAATGGTCTCATACGATCCTCTTTACATTATTGACTTCTAGTCATCAGCGTGAACTACTCGATTACAGTTGCCTTGGATTCATTTTTCTTTTACGTTGGAACCATCAAGTTAGCAATGATGAGTTTAAGTTTAATTTACTATATAGATATATTAAATGGGTCAACAAGGAAGTGAATGCACGCCGAAACACCCCTGATCTCGATCTTCCATGATGACAGAAATATGGGGTTGGAAAGCGACGTTATTTGTAGCAAAATGATTGTGGGAATAATTCAACAGCAGCTACTACAGTTATCCAATCTGAATACAACTGAGTAGTCGAAAGGACATCAACATCACTGATTAGCAGCTAAAAGCTTTGTGAAAGGTGGTGATAGTAAACATTTATTTAGAGCAAAATGGTTGACGCTTATTACTAACTTGATGGTTGAAAGTTAGTTACACTAACTACTTTGCCTATACCATGCAAAATAAGATATCTATCAGTTTCAGGTCCTGAATGGATCTGGTACATGGCATTTACTAGATAATATTATGTCTTCCAAATTCTGAAGAACCAAACAATCTACACATTCAATTACAACGCAATATTCTTGATAAAATGTGCTAACGAGATGCTTTTATGTGTCAAAAAACCTGTGGAGAAAGAAACTAAAAAATTCGCGGTAAAAACTGTCAGATATCCTTTAGCCGTCCAAGTGAGACAAGTGATAGTTTGCACAGATGCTAGGAGTTACATTTGGAAATCATATACGTGGAACAGGAATGGATACAGGATATAACATAACCGCTATCAAAAACCTTCACTTCACACTTGAAGATATCTATGAACTAAATGACAGAAGTAATTGGTTTGAAAATTCTTTCCTATTAGTGCCTTAAAATGACATGTTTTCACAAGAGACCGAATTGTTTCCACATATCACATCTCAAAATTCCGTAAGGTATAGGAAAACATCACCCCACAGGTATAAACTCACGTTTATTATGACATTGGTTGGATCTATTAGCTAAAGCTGAGGTAGATCATTTTGGTAGTTTCATCACCATAGACTACAAAATAACCTGTTTAACTGTGTGAAAGAATCCATGGGAGTAAAAATTGTACATCGTTATTTTTACAAGAAGAAACTAAGTCAGCAACCCATAAAAATTCGAATTATTCAAACAGAACAAACTATACTCCAACAGTTACGAATGTATGCAGAACAGTACTAGTTATCTTACTCCAGCGAACGAGACATTAAATTGTGTGATAGAAATCTTAACAAACACAGTACGTGTTCCTAACCTCATTCAGCTTGTAGTTCGTCATACTTCAAGTATGGTAGTAAGAAACTCAAGGAACCCCCATAATCCGCGAACTTCAAAACTACCAGACTACACCAACTACCTAAGGTCACTGTGTTCATTATTTCAAACAAATCAAAAAATACAAAAAGTGGCCGTGAATCTGTAGCCCACTTCCTTTACAAAGTTTAATACGCAGGCTGAATAAAAATGATGGCGTAATTTTATTTGTTTAACGATTAGATTGTGGACGAAACGACATAGATTTTATTGTGGATTACATTTAGATGGTTCAAATGGTTGTGTACGGAGTAGAAGAAGCTTTCAAGTCATAAGATACCAACGCTCCTAATTCTTTTTTGACTTGGGATATTGCTAGAGAGCAGTTACCTAAGTTGCAACTGAAGTCTTCAACATTTCGCAGATGGACTACTTCACACTTTGAAGTGTTAAAGGTAAGTATTTTGTCATCTGTGCGACTTTGATGTCGGATCAGATCCTCCTGAAGTCAGACGATACCTGTTGTGGAGGATCTTTTACATAAATCAAGAAGAGAAGAGGTTCTAGTATTGAGCCCTAGGGGAACCCACCCGGACATTCCGTAGCCTGAGAGAAAGTGAAGTTAGTCCTGACCAGAAATGCCGATTCTTCAGATATGGAGTGAGCCAGTCAATTAAAGGTGGTTTGATGCGCAGACGTTTGAGTCTATTGATAAGATATATGTGGTTGACCCTATCAAACGCTTTTGAGAAATCAAGGCAAATGACGTCAACCTTCCTCTTGCGACCAAGGATGGTTGTCCATTCATCCACCGCAGTCAGCTTGTTGGTCATACAAGAGTGACCCTTTCTGAAACCATGCTGTTGAGGTAAGGAGAACTTTGAAGATAAAAAGTAGTCGTGTAAACCATCTCGTATCAGAGACTCCATAATTTTAGAAGGCATGGAGAGAAGGGCCACTGGTCGATAGCTTGAGGGTTCGCCGCGTCGACCTCTTGTGAAAATTAGTGTGATGTAAGCCAGGTTCTGAATTTCCGGTAGTTTGCCTCGGATCAGCGGGTGTAAGAACATCACGTTAAGCGCTGTTGTCAGGATTGGAGGTGCTTCACTTAGTATAGCAGAATGAACCATATCCAAGCCAGGAGAAGTGTCCTTTTTGGGTGTTGCAGTTTACGGAGCACCAGGTCAGCGCTCAGATTCACTTCGGAAAGTCCTGTGCAGCTGCAGATGAAGCTTTCATCAATGTAGTTACGTGGGTCAGTTGAAATGTCCGAGAGCATTGTTCAGCCAAAAGATTAGCGGCGTCAGCGTCGATACTACTCGGACCATTAGATTTTAGCGGTTTGGAAACTTCAGTTTTGGCTTGTTGAAGAGAAGCTACATAACGATCGGGTCGGAGACAAATTTATCGGTGAGCTTGATCTGGTACTGAATACTGTCGTCTCTTATTGTCTTTGTACATATGTTCCCCATATGTTTCTATTGCCTGTATGCGCCGTTGTTATCAGTTCCTTTATATTCAGCCCAAAAGTGCTTTTGGCGGCTTAGCAAACGACGAGTGCGTGCTTGATGATTAGAGGTTGTTTGTAGCTTTTTGGTACCATTTGTAGCGCATACGAGCGTGCGCAGTAAGAAATGCCGATGAGCATCCACTTCAAGTTAAGAATGAACAACCCAATCTTCCTGTTGTAGGCAGTTTTCTAAAGCTGACACACCCAAACGTTAGAAATTCTAGCGCATGTTGTTGGTGGGATATCTTAGCTCAATTTTGCTGACAAACTGGAAGATATAATGGCGTGGTCGCTTTTCTCCGTGGAAGCCAGAATTGAGATTTTGTCGACTGGGAATCCTACATTTGTAAATACTCGGTCCAAGCGGGACGGCTTCTGACTGTTTCTCCAACGAGTCGCCGACTTCACATTTTCGATCAATCCCAAATCCTCAATGAGGTTGAAGAACCGAGCTTCAGTTGAGTTTTCACCTCGAATAGAGGTATGCTACGCGAAATTGATTCTAGGAAGACTGAAGTCCCCTAGAGTCAGGTTATGAGTGAATCCGAGACGAGTAGAGCAAGTTAACCCTTCCAGCATACGATTGTCGTACTTGATGTCAGCAGTGGGCTTCCTGCGGTTGACCTCAACTAGGCACCTAAAGGTGGCAAGCAATCTTACTGAGCAACACACGGATTCATCAAGATTGACAAACTCTTGGTTGTGAAGTTGTTGTACCTCTAGGCATGATCGTATGTATAAGGCTACTCCACCATCAATTCCTGTATTTCTGTCGTAGCGAAACAAAGACATCCCAGGTATTGCTAGCTCCCGGGCCGTTAACTGAAAAGGTATCCAAGTTTCAGATATTCCTACCAGATGAGCATTATTGGCATTGCTATGTTCACATAGCTCATCCACTTTATTTGGTAAACTTGCAGCGTTCATGTATAAGCAATTTAAGCTCTCAATTTGAAACACGTGAGCTTCTTCCTGTTTGTGTATGAGCCTTACGTGAATGGACAGGTAGCCTTCCTATACATGGTTTTTCGAGTTGATAGTCCCTATCCTTTATACGTTTTTTGTGATCAAGACAGTCCAAAAGTAAAATTTTCAGCTCCAACTTGCCTTTGTGCTTTATCCTTTCGTCATGTGGCCTATCCGGATGCATTTGGATTCCAGTTGGCAACCAACGTCTGTTGGCACGAAATGCTTCCAGAGTTGCAGCCGCCATATGGGGGGATGAGAATGTCATCTTCATTAGCCGGGGCCTAGAAACTCCGTCCTTCTTGGCGAGTCTCGTCACATGTTGAGTCAGTATATTTTTGAGCTTCAAGGATTGCTTGATGAATTTCCATTTCCTAATACCAGAGTTTGTTTGATCAGGGTCCGTGTTTTCCGGTACACATTACACAATGATATTTCTTCCGCCGAAAAACTTGTCGCGAGATTCTTAAGAGATGTTCCGGACGAGATTGCCTTCAGAATACGCCATGTCAGGCAGTTTTCCTACGTTCTTTTCGGATTTCAGTAAGTGACTAGCTAGCAGTACATCCTCTACGTCCGAAGTATTCTTGAGTGTTACATGAAGTAGCCTCAGGTGATTTGGATGCTTGGAGTCCTTTCCCCGAATGAACCATGTGACCGTCAAAGGATCCATTACAGGGAGTTAAAGCATCTTGTTTAATTCGCTCCGGAGCATCCTGTCGTTTTCGTCTTGCAAACTGAGGGAAATGTCAAGAATGTCTTTAATGTTCATGATCATGAGGTTTTTCAAGAACCGTTATTTTTTCCCCAGATTTTCCAATGCGTTCAGGTTTGGCACCTTGTAATTTGAAGGTCAAAACGGGTTTCTGATTCTCAAGTTATTTGATGACCGGACGGACATTTTTGGGGATAGACTGTGCGGCCAAGTCACCAGTCGATTTCTGTACAATACCTAGAATGTTCAGCTAGACGGTACTGCGGGGTTCTTTTAAACTCTGTCAACGTGGATTCAATCATCTACAGAGATTTTGGGAACCATATTCGCATTCAAAGACCCTGTTCGGGGAGACCAAGATTTCTGCGGGAGTCTGTTACCGTCGACGTTATGATGGTGCTGGGTTTCAGTATGTGAAACTTTATATTCGTTTGCTTTTTCACCCGACAAGCCGGAAAGTGTAATAGAGGTGTGTTCATAGAAGACAGATTTGAATTACCGAAATGAACTATCCCTTTTAAATTATGCTCTTACACACAACTCTCACTCGTTTTACGAACCAAAAACGTTCAGTAATGCTAGATATATCACTCTTAATGAAATCAAACAAAATGTGCTCAAATTCAAACAACAATAAATACCAAACATCTTTTCAAAATATGACATATCAAAGGTCCTCAAATAGCGTTGAAAGAGAAAACATTCGAAATAATGTGCTTATCGAGAATTCCTTGAATAGCACAATTTCAAGCAGCTAAAACAAGTTGAGCATAAAGACGCTACAGATATTCGGACTTTGATTACACCTTTACAGGTTAAACGTATACATGCATATATGCATGCCAACCCAGCCAAATCCGAAGTCAAAAGCGAAAAATTTCGAAGATATGTTTGAAATGCAATCAATATATCGGGAAGCGTCTAATCTAAGCCAGCTAACGGTTGTAAGAGATGCCTAGCATGGCGTATCTACCCGTGAAATGGCGCAGATGCGTGACCAAGCGCAGTCGAGTCACTGAATGTCAAACAGTTCTTCGATTTATGTCAACGTGAAAGACACCAAACGAACATCAGTTAATTGCACGTCATGGATTGGCCGACGCGGTGGTGGTTGCAACTTCTCTCTTGTATCTCATTTTGCCAATACGCTTCTGTCCTTTGTGTTATATGATCTACAAAGCAGCCATTGTACC
Organism: Schistosoma mansoni; assembly: GCF_000237925.1. Taxonomy (NCBI): domain Eukaryota; kingdom Metazoa; phylum Platyhelminthes; class Trematoda; order Strigeidida; family Schistosomatidae; genus Schistosoma; species Schistosoma mansoni. Next base: position 16,119,430 of record NC_031496.1, read on the forward strand.
TTAATACGACGAGGGAGTAATCCAAGTTTGGTGCTGACCGCTAGAGGTGAATGCGAAGTTAACTGTTGTTCTCACCATTCCCATCCAACAAGAGTAGGCCCCCAATCGTTCGACATAGATCCCCTTAGTTGGTGGTCTACACGTTCGTACGTGCGTAAAGACAAAAAAATGTGTAATAAAAAGAAAAATAAAACGGTTTGCACGTACTCTGTTAACATGCGATACTGTAGAAACTGTTTTCGTGCAATGAATTTTCGGATAAATTTTCGGAAAAAGATAGATAAATATATGCGCATATGTATGAGCAAGTCAGACAAAATGTTTGTTTTTCGTTTTATTTGACACAATAATGCAAATATAATCGAGACAAAACAACGTGTTATGTATTATCTTACGTGTAGCAATCGTTTAAGTATTCCGAAAACGTTGCGTCAGGCCACTTTCCAGATACGAACGAGGTTTCTTAGTGACTGTTGATTATTGGATGGGGTATGTTAAGTGTGAACTTTGAATCGTTCAATTGTTCTGGTAGACACTTAACTATATAAGAGTCTCTTTCTAAATACGCGGCTTTGAGACGATCGATCCTGATTTTATCATTCGTTCTGTTCATACCGATGACATAGTACTGAAGTTTACTCTTAAAGACTTTAAATGGCCTTGCGTATTTTCAAGAGCTCGTTGTAATGGGTCGCAACGTACAAAAAAACTTGCGTACTATATCACCTAATACTCATTCACCACTACAAGCACAACTGAACATATACGGGATTCGTGATAAGTGTGAGTTCAAAAACTAAGCAGTCATAAGTTAGCACCAAAACCACCGTGACTTAAATTTTGAGCCCGGATTTCTGTAAACTATTGTGCGTCTTCGCTTTAGGTCCATTGTTGTATGTGACTTTGTGTATCGGGTATAAACTGTTTATAGTTAAAAATGTGCTGATTTGTGTTTGAAACAACTACAGAAAGTGAAAAAGATTCATCTGGGGCTTGGGGTTGTATTTGATCATTATATAGGATATATGTACCTGAATTATTGGAATCTATCACTGGAAACATGGATTTTACAACATTACTGTTGCTAATCAAATATCACTTGCACAATGACACAATCTATGTAGACTGTTGTAGTGCGTGTTCCAAATACGGCTCACCAGTTTGTAGTGGATGTCGAGTCGAGGACGGACTATGATCACCACTACTATTCGATTACGCGCCCAAAAACGACTTGGTTCCTTTGATAGCTCGTAAATCAGAAGGCTTTATTAATCCAGATCAAGTATATTTATTGACGATCTCATGGTATCGAAATAATACCGAGACGTGCCAAAGAGTACAGGCAAAATGGGCAGTGCGTGAGCAAGTTCGAACCAAACCAGGCGGATAGCGAAACAAGAAGTGAAACTGATACAGTTAAACAAATACAGTAAAAAAATCTCTGGTACAATTGGTTACAATAATAATAATTGTTTCTGTCATTCCAATCGTGTTCTTATCGAGACTGGCCGGTCACTACAGGAGCCCCCCGCTAGAAAGGGTTTACACTTTCGATACGTAGCAGTTTCGTTCGTGGGAATGATCGCGAAACGTGCAATTGTAGGACGAAGGCGTTGGCAGAACAGGAAGCGATCGTTGATCTTCGAGTTGCCACCAAAAGTCTTTGACGTAGAACGGTACCAGGAGGAAACGTACTGTATTGATTGCTTGGGTTAGCATGCTACACCAGAATGGTTTGTATCCAGAATCTGAAGGTTGCGTTCGTAGAAGTCCGGACCAGAAACGCTGCAGACATAGGACGAAACCAGATTGAGCCAAGGAACCAGATGCGACCAGGATAACCATGTTCGGGACCAAATGTATACCATACGTATTTGGAGCCAGAGAGATCGACTGAGTGCGTTGACTAGAGCGTGGGTGATCAGGCCAGCTTTCGCCAAGATTGACTGAAGTCGACGATACCAAAACGGCGATGGTCGGAGGCGTAGGCTCGGGGTAAACAGAAAAAATTGAGAGAAAAAGAGAAAAGTGTAGCATTCGTGTAGTATAGGGTTAGGGTCCTATACTGTATCCGCAGTTGGTTATGAGGTTAGTCGCGAAAGCGTACGGGTAAGCGTACTCGGCGACCGGAACGTGAGACGATAGTCTCGTTCGAACCTCGTGAGCCTGCAATCTCATCCGCAGTCAAGGGCGGTGTGGTCTGCTAGTCTGGACGTGAGACGAAAGTCTCGTCTGTAGACGGGGCAGATGACACGTGCTGTTGACTGGGACGTGAGAATGAGGTCTCAGAAGCATCTAGCGTGGGACCCGAAGTAGATGTAGAGATCCCGCTAGGAGCTTTGATGGGTCTAGCATTGGGTCTCGGCTTATCAGGTAGGGCACTGTCATCGACGTGTGCTGGCATGAGACAATCAATGCTGACTACTTCGACGTGGCCATGTCGATCAACCTCGAAGGTCTTTTCGTGACGGAAAATCATGCGAAAAGGGCCTTCGTAAGGCTGTTTGCTCAGATTGACCGTAAGTTGTCGTGTACCATAGTTAGGAATGACTGAGTCATCCGCAGCGCGTAGTCGAAGCATCGTAGCTTGAGACTTATAGTTACTGATAGGTACGACAGAAACTTGGGCACCTGTATCCACAAGGTACCTAGCGTTAGTGCGATAATCGTGCACGTAAAATAAACGGTCAAACTGAGGTGAAGGGCCGGTGAGTACGGCCGTATTTACTCACCGGCTCGGGAAGTTCCCTCCTTGTATGAGCAGGGAGCTCGACAATGACGGGCACCGGCCCCGAAGGCACGGTGGAACCAGCACCAACTCGGACTCGCTTCCGAAACCGACTTTTGGCGTGGCTTGGAAGATGCCCGCTTGGGGCGAGTCGTTACGGCCTTACGAGATCGTGACCTGGGTCGGGGGACGTAGGGGGCTGGCACATTTGAGCGGTCTCGGAAACTGAGACGAGTATGGATACATCTGTCCCTATCCCCATGAGCTGAAGGTCGTCTAGCATCGAAATCCATGTTTGAACGAGAAGTAGAGGCAACAATATAGTTGTCTTTGGAGCTAGTTCGTGCTAGAATTTTGTCTGCTATGAGGGCCACCTTGTTGAGTGGGGCGTCCTCGAGCATGGCCGTAAGAGTTGGTTGGATACTCGCTGGTAATGCTTCGAGCCATAACTCTTTGACTATCTCGGAGTCGGCTGTCGAGTTTCCTGCAAGGGATTGCAGGCGCGTGAGGTGGTGGCTCGGCTTAGCATCACCCATAGGGTGACGTGCTAATAGAGTCCTCAATCGTTCCTCTCTTGATGGAAGGAAATGTCGAAGGATGAAATCCTTAAGACGGTCGTAAACGTTTGGAACGTTGGGATTGAGGACAACCTCACGAACAGCGGTTAAGTGATCCCCGGGCAATGATTCCAAAGCATAGGCGTACTTTTGCCTTTGGTTGGTTATGCGGCGGATCTCAAATTGAGATTCCAGTGCCGCGAATCACGTCGGGCTCACCAGTTTGTAGTGAGTATTCCAAATACGGCTCACCAGTTTGTAGTGGATGTCGAGTCGAGGACGGACTATGATCACCACTACTATTCGATTACGCGCCCAAAAACGACTTGGTTCCTTTGATAGCTCGTAAATCAGAAGGCTTTATTAATCCAGATCAAGTATATTTATTGACGATCTCATGGTATCGAAATAATACCGAGACGTGCCAAAGAGTACAGGCAAAATGGGCAGTGCGTGAGCAAGTTCGAACCAAACCAGGCGGATAGCGAAACAAGAAGTGAAACTGATACAGTTAAACAAATACAGTAAAAAAAATCTCTGGTACAATTGGTTACAATAATAATAATTGTTTCTGTCATTCCAATCGTGTTCTTATCGAGACTGGCCGGTCACTACAGGAGCCCCCCGCTAGAAAGGGTTTACACTTTCGATACGTAGCAGTTTCGTTCGTGGGAATGATCGCGAAACGTGCAATTGTAGGACGAAGGCGTTGGCAGAACAGGAAGCGATCGTTGATCTTCGAGTTGCCACCAAAAGTCTTTGACGTAGAACGGTACCAGGAGGAAACGTACTGTATTGATTGCTTGGGTTAGCATGCTACACCAGAATGGTTTGTATCCAGAATCTGAAGGTTGCGTTCGTAGAAGTCCGGACCAGAAACGCTGCAGACATAGGACGAAACCAGATTGAGCCAAGGAACCAGATGCGACCAGGATAACCATGTTCGGGACCAAATGTATACCATACGTATTTGGAGCCAGAGAGATCGACTGAGTGCGTTGACTAGAGCGTGGGTGATCAGGCCAGCTTTCGCCAAGATTGACTGAAGTCGACGATACCAAAACGGCGATGGTCGGAGGCGTAGGCTCGGGGTAAACAGAAAAAATTGAGAGAAAAAGAGAAAAGTGTAGCATTCGTGTAGTATAGGGTTAGGGTCCTATACTGTATCCGCAGTTGGTTATGAGGTTAGTCGCGAAAGCGTACGGGTAAGCGTACTCGGCGACCGGAACGTGAGACGATAGTCTCGTTCGAACCTCGTGAGCCTGCAATCTCATCCGCAGTCAAGGGCGGTGTGGTCTGCTAGTCTGGACGTGAGACGAAAGTCTCGTCTGTAGACGGGGCAGATGACACGTGCTGTTGACTGGGACGTGAGAATGAGGTCTCAGAAGCATCTAGCGTGGGACCCGAAGTAGATGTAGAGATCCCGCTAGGAGCTTTGATGGGTCTAGCATTGGGTCTCGGCTTATCAGGTAGGGCACTGTCATCGACGTGTGCTGGCATGAGACAATCAATGCTGACTACTTCGACGTGGCCATGTCGATCAACCTCGAAGGTCTTTTCGTGACGGAAAATCATGCGAAAAGGGCCTTCGTAAGGCTGTTTGCTCAGATTGACCGTAAGTTGTCGTGTACCATAGTTAGGAATGACTGAGTCATCCGCAGCGCGTAGTCGAAGCATCGTAGCTTGAGACTTATAGTTACTGATAGGTACGACAGAAACTTGGGCACCTGTATCCACAAGGTACCTAGCGTTAGTGCGATAATCGTGCACGTAAAATAAACGGTCAAACTGAGGTGAAGGGCCGGTGAGTACGGCCGTATTTACTCACCGGCTCGGGAAGTTCCCTCCTTGTATGAGCAGGGAGCTCGACAATGACGGGCACCGGCCCCGAAGGCACGGTGGAACCAGCACCAACTCGGACTCGCTTCCGAAACCGACTTTTGGCGTGGCTTGGAAGATGCCCGCTTGGGGCGAGTCGTTACGGCCTTACGAGATCGTGACCTGGGTCGGGGGACGTAGGGGGCTGGCACATTTGAGCGGTCTCGGAAACTGAGACGAGTATGGATACATCTGTCCCTATCCCCATGAGCTGAAGGTCGTCTAGCATCGAAATCCATGTTTGAACGAGAAGTAGAGGCAACAATATAGTTGTCTTTGGAGCTAGTTCGTGCTAGAATTTTGTCTGCTATGAGGGCCACCTTGTTGAGTGGGGCGTCCTCGAGCATGGCCGTAAGAGTTGGTTGGATACTCGCTGGTAATGCTTCGAGCCATAACTCTTTGACTATCTCGGAGTCGGCTGTCGAGTTTCCTGCAAGGGATTGCAGGCGCGTGAGGTGGTGGCTCGGCTTAGCATCACCCATAGGGTGACGTGCTAATAGAGTCCTCAATCGTTCCTCTCTTGATGGAAGGAAATGTCGAAGGATGAAATCCTTAAGACGGTCGTAAACGTTTGGAACGTTGGGATTGAGGACAACCTCACGAACAGCGGTTAAGTGATCCCCGGGCAATGATTCCAAAGCATAGGCGTACTTTTGCCTTTGGTTGGTTATGCGGCGGATCTCAAATTGAGATTCCAGTGCCGCGAATCACGTCGGGCTCACCAGTTTGTAGTGAGTATTCCAAATACGGCTCACCAGTTTGTAGTGGATGTCGAGTCGAGGACGGACTATGATCACCACTACTATTCGATTACGCGCCCAAAAACGACTTGGTTCCTTTGATAGCTCGTAAATCAGAAGGCTTTATTAATCCAGATCAAGTATATTTATTGACGATCTCATGGTATCGAAATAATACCGAGACGTGCCAAAGAGTACAGGCAAAATGGGCAGTGCGTGAGCAAGTTCGAACCAAACCAGGCGGATAGCGAAACAAGAAGTGAAACTGATACAGTTAAACAAATACAGTAAAAAAATCTCTGGTACAATTGGTTACAATAATAATAATTGTTTCTGTCATTCCAATCGTGTTCTTATCGAGACTGGCCGGTCACTACAGATTGATTGTAGGACAGTTGCTATGACTTCATATTTTAACGGAGAGTCTTTCTACCAACCAACTTCGAATCAGTCTCTGATATCACAGAAGGCTCGGAATTTCTATATTGTAGCAGAAATGCGCCTACACTCCCCAACAGTTCTACAAATGCAGAATCAGAAATTTTGGGATAAGATATCTTATCCTAGCAGCTGAGATAAGTGTACCAACAACGATGTAGACCACAATGATACGAGCTTACATTATTCTTCATTACTATTTGAGACCCTATCCATAATGAACACCCTTCACAATGCTTAGAATGTGAAGCCAGTGCTTAAAGTTGCCTATCCACCTAATATTTGACTTTATTGTAACCCTTGGACTATCCACCAGTATCCTTTCTTTTGACAAGTGCCTGCCTAAATACCAATTTTCCAAACTTGCGTGAGTTTAGATTTTAAAGTTTCCACAATATTACGATCGTTTCAGATAGTTAACAAGTTAAAGGTCAAGAATTTATTCGGACTTTTTTTGGATTTGTACTGAATCAACCGAGTAATTAGGTTAACAGCTTAATGTATACTGAAGAATTATTTACAGTGCCTCCCGTCTGATGAGTCATTTTGGATCTACATTATCTGCCACGATTGGCATTTTACACAAGGAATCAATTCGGAATTCTTCGTTTGTAAATATGTAGTCTAAGCTGGAAAGGTTATTTTCATTAGCCTTGGTCTAGAATTCTCGTTTTTGTATGATTATCGTACCACCCTAGAATATCACGTTCTTCACAACCAGGGTTCATGTTTCCTGGGACGCCTTGCACAATGATATTTCATCCGCGAAAAAACATCTCGCAAGGTTCCTTAAATATACTTCTGACGAGATAGCACTCAGAAAATGGAATATTAGGCATTTTGGTAACATTCTATTCCGATTTTCGCCAGTGATTAGTTAGCAGAATATCCCCTACATCATCAGTGTTGGTAAACGCTACTCAAGTGAGTCTTTGATGATTTTGGTTATTGGAATCCTTCACCTAGGTAGGTCATGTAGCTGTGATTGTCTTCATGTATGTTGCAAATAAAGTCCTTTTGTTTGACATTCGGATTGCGTTTCGGATAACCGCGCCATTTCTGACTGATTGAATAATCTAAGGAGTAGGTTGGACGGCCAAATTACTAGTTGACTTGCGTATAAGACCTTGTCTAATCAGAATTTTAAGCGGTCATATTTGGTCTTTTTAGGTTGCTTTCATGAGATCTCCGTGACCATTATGGTGTATCAGTTGTTAAATAAACCCTAGAAAAAGTTTAAGAACTTAAAAAAACAACCAATGCATTCTAAACAGATAAAGACGGTTGGTACAAAGGGTTAGGAAATACAGAAACTAGTATCGATGTGGGAAACTATGGAGACCGAACAGCAATCTGAGTCAAAACCTCAGTTAACTGTTAAATCGGATAAACTGAAAAAGGAAAGTAATCTATCGAACAATAAGCTTAGAACAGATTCCTTGAACCCAATATGGTACTTTTGTTGCGCTAGGACACATCAAATGTTTGAGAAGTTCAAATCACGTTAGACCTAAACTACCGTTCGTAAAGCGCGCGTTTCCTTCCTCGGAAGCCTCGGAAACATGAGTTTGATATACCTAGTATTAATAAAACTAGATTGGTATATGGAGCTACCTATATACTATCAAGCGAGATGAAATTTTCGATGTAGACATTTAAGATGGCTGAAGAGCCTGTGAATTCCAAGGTTTGAAACATTATCTGCTCTGATTCATGATTTCACCTGAAGATACGACTAGTTTCCTAGATTGACAACTAGCAACCAGTAACACCTATATTCGAAGCTTTCCCCAACCGAATGGAATCAGAAGTCAGATGCGAAGAGATCGGAAAGATATATTTGATACGTTATCAATATATCGAGAAGTGTTTGCTCTAATCTGGCTGGTGAACGTAGGAGCTGTGTCCCACACTGGTTCGTAACGTGATCTGGTACGGATGCATGACCGAAAGCCTTCAGTTAAAGAAGTCCACTTAAGCAAATGTGGTCGTCATCCAATGTCGAACACTTAATGAGCTATTGATTTTGGGGAATTATTCACAGCTACACACCGATGCTTCAAAGCTTGCATATGATTTTGTCACACATATTCCTTGTGCTCATCAATTGAACTATTCTATACCAGGCGGGGGAGAATGTTCAGGAAACGTCACGTCTGTTCACTTACGTGTCTGTCTATCACAGCCGTTCATACTGAACTGGCTTATTCTTTAGTCATTGACTCATTTTTATTCTCATTATCAAGGTTTATTGACAAAAAGGGAAACCTGAGACTCATTTTTTAGCGACAACGTTTTGAACTTTAAAGGCGTAGACGCCAGTTTAGAGCAAAACAAGACAGAGGACAGCCTCACGTGATGTGGATGTGGAAAACGTTCCATCCCGCCTTAGTGACCTATGAAGCTTTGCAAATGTTTTTTATCAAGGCTGGAACGACATTGAGCAGCAGATCACTAGGAAAAACAATGGATGTTTCTAGAGCCCTAAAGGCTTCTATTTTGAATAAGTTGTTGTGGATTTATAAAGGATTATCATTCCATGAAGTTTCCGCAGACAAGACTTTATTATGCAATAGAAGATGGGAAGAAGCGCAGAGGTTAACTACCATATTTTGGAACAGATGGATACGAGAATATCTTTCGACACCTCGAACATGGGACAAACGGTTGAACATATGAAAATATCTATAACTAGGTGACTTAGTTCTCACTAGCAATATTCAAGCAAGTAAGAGTCTATGGGCTAAGGAAATTGTCCCGCAAATAAGTTACGGCCCTGGCGGATGGGTTCAAACAGAGAAATTTAAGACGTTTACCGAAGAAATTATTCAAGATCTACGAAACTTCTGCTGACTTGAAGAAGCTACTTGTTTAACGACGATGACCCCGGACGGTGTATGTTTGAAATGTAGTCTATCTAATATGTGCAATTATGATAATCAGAAATGACTGAATTTAGTAACTCCCGAAACTTTCCAGCTCGTACTCCAATAGTCAAGTGTAAATCACTCTTCCGCTCAATGAGAACTACGCGAGCACAATCTAAAGTATTGTGTTTGGAATTCGAACCAGGCGCGAAACCATGCAAAAAGTAATCAATTATTAACGCAAACACAACATACATTTAAGGTTGCACATCCATTAGAATGAGACCTGATTTTCTAATTTATATAAAAGAAGAGAATTTCGGAAAGTGTTTTTTATGATGCCATTTACTTAATTTGTGTATTCGTATGTACTAGTTAAGTTTTACACTCACTAGTCCATAATAATGTTTGGTAGTGTTGCAGTGTAAAAATCTCTCTGCAATAGATTATAAGTAACATGGTGTCTTTAAAGATAATAAGACGCACTAATTTATAGGAACGTAAAAGATAACTGATCACTTTACAAATATAAAGAAGACAAGGAGTATGCAAATAAGTAGTATTAACTATTTATAAAATCAGGATTATGTGGTGTTTGTATGAACTAACGATACGTTCGTTCGTGCTCATCTAATAATTCTTGGTTAAACTGAGTTATTCTTGGGATTCCTAGTCTGTATAATGATTCAAATTCTCCCAATTATCACAGATTACCAAGATCACATATTTCTGTTTCAACTGATTGCGCTTTTCAGATAAGAATGAAGCTAGTAATGTGAGTGATAATTTGTTAGGTTACTCAAGTAATATAATCTGATTTCGGAGATTTATTCTTGATTTTATCAATCTATAACGCATTCCTTTCTGCTCATAAGGTAGACAGTACGTTACCATCCATTAATGCTAATAAATAATCAGTCATCGTTATAAGTGTGTACAATATAAACTATTAGTTGTTATTTGCTTACATTTTAAGTAGTTTTTCAACATCCATTATAAATTCCACCAAAATGAAACTGTAAGGATGGCTAGTTGGTAAACTCTAGGAAACCTCAAGAAGCCCAGAAAGAGCCGAAGACGTTCCATCCAATCACTGCTAGGGGAATGATCTAGAATGTCGACGTGTAGCTTCCCTATTGGATGGACAAGAATGACCCCCTACGTGCCTATTGGCTGCCTGAAATGATGATTTATTTTCAGCAAAAAACTATAAATACATGAGATTTTTGTACTATATTTTGACACTGTTTTGGGGGATAAAATTCCTACTTACTAGTCTTCTCTCTTGCGACGTTGCGGGTTCGATCGTTCAAGTATTCTAGTAGTACGCGGCATAGTAAGAATCAAAGCTCCATATATAACAGAAACATTATGAAATATTTACATTATATTAAACCATTTATTATATGATGTTTTATTTCTATAATATAGAAAACAAAACGTTTAGTTTCTGAGTATTTTAGATAAAAGAATTTCTGGGATTTTAAAGAAAACGATGCAAACAGAATTAATAAAAGATAAGTTTATTTCAGTGTCGAAAAACTGGAAAAAATTACTCTTTTCTTATGATTAATGGATTGTATAAAAAGTCATGATATCAGGATTTCCAAAGTAATTATTATTATCATTATTTGGTTGATTTAACAATAAAGAAAGAAATAAGGATCAAAACATTGTAAAACCATCAAATATAACATTAGAAATGGTATAATATATAATAAAAGATGAGAGTCGAATAAATGTTTTCGTAATTTGTATGTTCGCTAAGGAAACGTCTGATGAATAAAGGAGCTTTTTTAAATAGGATTATCAGCATTAGAATACGAGTTGACCCAGTTTCAAAAATTTGGAGAAATCTTAAATTGACTCAATATGCTTACTCTGAGTTAAGTAAATATAATATTTTCATAATCAATACGGTACTTTGAGGGCTGTGTAACTACATATTTCCATCTGAAGAATCAGTGATGAAACACTTCTAAAAGATATAGATGTGTTATATAATCGGCAAGTGTTAAACACATTTGAAAAAAATCTCACTTCAACTAATAATAGAGAGCCCAAATATTAAGAAGTTCCATGAATTATCTTTATCGGAAGGATTGTGAACGGAATAGATGGATGGTGAATTAGATCAAGTAAACAAGAATTGTACAGTAATCCCTCTCCATTAGTTAGTTGGCAAATTGTTATTTGATCTATTCCCCATTACATTCCTTTCATAGGTTTATCATGGATAAATATTACTTAGCTATATCTGTTTTTGCAACCACTCTGTAGTTTACGATATTTATTTTGGAAACCTCCAAAGCTTATTGTAATGATCAGAAGTATTTAAATTAGAGTATAAACTAGTAGTCCCAGCAATGACGTAATTTAATCAAGAAGTATTAGATGAGCACGAACGAATGTACTGTATTTGGAATTCAAAATCAAAACAGTCATCAATACAAAGAAATCATTGATTCATATAAACACCATACTTTTCATGAATAAAAGTTAAAGAAATATTTTCTTCAGATAGATAACTGCCGAATAGATGTTTCTTTGTAATAAATGGCTTTTTTTCTGTAGCGTACATTGTCAAACTTTTACGACATTAAAAATTCATTCTCACGAAAGAAACTACCTTCATTTGGTTTACTTGATTGTGATTCAGTGATTATAAGTTTGTTCAAATTTGTACATATTGTAAAATTTATATATGTCGTCTTATGAAATTTCAAGTGAGAAAATCTAAGTATGACTGGATGAATAACTTACTCAAATTCGTATAGCTTTAGTAGGAATCAAATTCGGACACACACACACATAAACACAATACCAAACGTTTGGCTGAATTAAAAATATTTATTTGAAAAATCTCATGACATTTGATATTATGTTGAATATTACGTAATGACTAAGCAAAAGTAATCGATATTGCAACGTTTAATTTTTCACTCTTATGGTTATCAAAACTTGAAAGTTTAGGTTTAATTTGTTATTATTTTAGAAAAGGAATAAATCAAAATCATTTGATGATGTGCACTTTTCATACGGAAGCTTTTATGTCCTTCTTGAATCTATCTTAATAACACTTGTGAGCAATGAATAACAGAGAACTCCAGACTCAAACGGTCGTTTCTTATTTCTCCTTAGTGTCTAAAACCTGAGTGAGAATAACAGACAGAAGATAGAAAAATTATTATCAGAATTAGCATGTGATATCGGTTAGCGTCTCGAGTCATAACACTCCAGAATGTTATTCATCAGACCTGTGCCTAATCAAGATAAGAAAATATTCAGATACAACTACATATAAAGTGAAGGTTGTTTCTGATTGTGAGCTTCAGTTTTGTAACTTGATATTAGACACGGTCATAATTCATTAAAAAAATATAACTTTCATCATACATTCTCAAGAGTTTGCAACTTAATATCGATCTTATTCTGCTTCAATACTTTCTTTATTTATGAGTTTTTTGGTTCTCTTAACATGAGACAATTGGATGTGAAAAGTTATAACTTGAGGATTCAAAAAAGGATAATATTTTTCGAGTGATCTCAACACTTCAATTATGCACTTTTATCAATTTTAAAAATTGTAAAACTGTTTTAGTAGTAGTCAATGCCTAACTACTCTTGTTGTTCAGTAGTGTATATATTTGAAAAACATTACTACTAGAGCCCATTAATTACTTCATTTTGAATTGGTTGTTTGAATCTTATCGTTGATATTTAGGACTGCAATCAATCAGTCTATAATTGGCATATTCGCATCCTGAATGGATTGCCTCGATATTGCCTTAAGTTACAAGCATTATAAACAAAGATGGATTGTGACTAGCAGTGGAATCCAGGACGAAAGATTGGTCCTATTTAGGACTTGTCAACTGAATGTACCTGGATCCCAAAGTTGATGTTCACTCGGTTACTCACCCAGTACCGTTCGCTTCATTAATTACTGTTACATTCTTTATACTGAAGTAAATTTGAGTAGAAATTCACATATTAACACATGATAATATATAAACTGAAACTATGATTGGGTATACTTACATTCATCAAATAGAAGATGAGTGATGATTCTTACAAAATTAATTAGAATTTTTTAAAATCCATGAGTGTTCATTTTGATGTACGTTACTACAAACATATTTATATGTGAATAAATCCAAGCTAAACAGCTGGATATGCTGTCATTTATGCTAAGGTAATATCGATTATATTATTCCTGAAATACTTCATTTAAGAATTATCATTTTTAATTGATGAATCACACTGTTAAGTGATTCCAGCATAATGAAAAGGAAGCACTTTCTCTAGGTCTTAATTTCAACATAATAATAAGCAGAGATAATAGCGGCTAGCGGTGAAATCCAAGACGTGCGTTTCCACTACTAGCTACCACCATCTGTGTGTATAACCCTTGTGACTTAGGGCAACATTGTGAGAATCTGTTCAAGATGCAAATATACGGATTAGAAACTGATTAGTTACAGTCCTAAACATCAACGGTAATACCCAAAAAGCTATTTCAAAAATGAATGATAATAGTTTAATAAACCAGTGCCGTATATATGTAAACAATGGTGAATTATAGACTCAACAATTCACATCAAATTCTTGTTAGATTTTATATTTAGTGGAAACAATTTTTAAATAAATTCTTCTGAACCAATAAGCGGTTGAGTCTTGTTTTATCTTACTGGTAAAAGTAGTAATCCGTAAATTTACTTCTAGTATATATCTATGGAAATTATTTACAATTTTAAATCAAAATCAATTAAGATTGGTCTTTGAATTTTATGGCAATTTTTCAACTACATTATTACAAAAAACGAAATAAGTATTGTACTTACTAGAATAAATAAACAAAGGGTCACAAAGCTATTGAAATACTTTGAATTCTTTAAGAGAACTCATATTGATTATTAATTAGTGGAAAAGAGACATCGTTTATAAATTTAAAAAAAATTCTGTGTTTATTCAGCTTGATGATATTTATTCAGATGGAATTCTATCTATCTGTGGATAATTCTCCTTATACACCAGAATTAAATAGGACGTTCTTGCTCAGTTTATATATTATTAACAATTAGTGTAATGTTTACAATTTTCAGAATTGAAGCTATAAGGTAAAATGATCATTTAACAATCATTGATAGGCTATATATTTCTTTTTCAAAAAAAAATAAATTATTAAGTGAAATAATACAATCGTACATTACTATAAATGATTGAGATCCTTGAACTCTATTGATAAATTATAATATATTATTCTTTACTTCAGGACAAACTGACGACGAATCCTAACGTTGTCTTTTAAAACTTTTAAAACGTATATCTCCAACAGGTAGTTTGTACCCAGCTACAGGGCTCAGTCTAACAGTCAGTAACTCCACACACTGATACCAAGTTCTACTTGAACCCCTTTGTTTTTTTCTAACCTACTTCTCCGACGGCAAAAATAGCCTATCGAAGTAGGAGACAGTTGGTCATATGTAATATTTGTTCCAATCACCCTATTTGAAGATATATAACTTCAGAAAACGACCTGCCATATTTAACATGTCCCTAGAATCTACCCTGAGCACTGCTCACTTCCTCGTCTTAAAATCTCAGGTTAATGCTTCGTAGCTGAATAGTATTCCTTTATTTTAAACACTACGTTACATAGTCGCAAAGAGAAAACTATTAACAAATGAACACTTCGCCTACGCCGTAAGTAACTCAAGTTGGCAAAAGCTATCCAAGCTTTTTAAATCCATGATTCGATTTCGTCATACATCACTTTCTACATAAGTGTAGTTGATATGCCAAGCTAGGAATTTATTACATGTCCAAAAGAGATATTATTAGACTTAAATGAAAACTAAGAATTATATGGCACACTGACATTTTATTTGTTATTGCAAAGTGCATACACTTCCATTTGGAGATGCATGTTTTATACTTTGTGTTTGCTAAATTTTTTGCTGCTATCCCCTGTAGAAACAAGATACCTTGAGTTGATACGTGTTTATTTTGGTCATTTCATAGAATTGCTGAAACGGTGCAGAGGTAAAATAAATAGTACTAAAAATATTGTTTCCTTTGTACTATTTAAACTTTTGTTAACTCTGCCTGGAGTCAATCTGGGGAAACTGCCTGTCCCAAGCCCGAATAAGGAGGGAGAGTTGGGCATAGGGTTAGCAACCCCGTCCCGTAGAAAACTAACTTGCTAAAAGAACGCCAACTAGAAAAAAGTAAGTAATTTATTCCGGTTATTTGTTTACTCTGAAGAAGTGGCTAACAGCAAGTCACGAAACGTTAGAAATACAATTCTTCTGCTCATTGGGATATAACCAGAGATACATTTATTATGTATGAAAATGTTCATCTGAGAAAAATATTTTTATGATATGTCAAGAAAGTATAGTGCGAGTTAAATATTGATGACAAATAAATACACCTTATTGTAATTCATATATATCTATCTATTCGTAAGGTTTAGATTTATTTAGAACATCTAAGTCAATTACAAGTTTTAATGTTTATTTAACCAGGTTATGATCAAGTGAGCTATAGTAAAATAGCTAGATACTAGATTGTTCCTTTATACTTTAGATTATTGCATCTCAAATTATTTCTAATTAACCTGTTATACAAAATTCACTACATATAAGTGAAACTTTAGTAGTAAAGTCAAGACTGTCGTAATTTACGTTAATGGTTCATAAAAGTTTACATAATTGTGATTGAAATAAATCAAAAAAGTCACGTATGGTTATGAGACACTTTGTTCTGCATAAGTAAACATTATCATATGGAATTCCATAAAACAAGTTAGACGGAGATCATAAAGTAATGAACGAGAACACAAACGGGGACAACCAAATGTACAGAATCCCTGAATTAAATCTGAGAACCATACAGTAAATACATTATTTGCAAAATGTTTCAAACTTCCTTTTTTCTTCATTTCCATACCAATCGCTCTCTGTTACCGTTTTCTTCTATTTCATCTTCTCAACCTTCTGCTACCAGGCATTCCGCTTAGGATTAGTGTTATTAAAGAGGTTCCTATCGGTGATTTTATTCGATGAGTTAAGCAACATTGTATCTGCCAAAATTTATTGATCATCGACAACTATTTGTTCGGAATACAATAAAGTAATAATTATTAGTGGTATTCTGTATTCACTATTCCAATCACCAATAATTTTCAACTGAAATAAACTAGCTGTATAACTGAGCAAGATTTACAGTAGGACTAGTAAACAGTCATCTTTGGAAACCAAGTTGAGGGTAAGGTGTTATATTCTAACGAAGACCAAATGAATGTTAACTGCCAGGAATTATTTATAGAATATTATGACATATATATTCTTATTGGATAATTGTTAGGTAAATAAATCACATATATTTATATCCTCTTTATCATAAGCTATCATTTGACCATATTAACTACTATTATTCTACTAACCATGATTAATTTATTCCCAATCCATTAGTTACAGTCTCCCACATCTCGCGGACACCTTCGACTTGATCTTGTATAATTGTTATTTCCTATATTATGGTGTGATGAAGTCTGGTCTGCCTGCGTATAAACGGAAATATGTTATTCATACAATGGAGGCTGATTTCTGTGTTCCGGGCTCAATGGGCAGAGAAGCTACCGAATCGGGAACTCGTAAGAGCTCACCGTTGATTCAAGGTTATCGGTGCTGCACGAAGTCCAGTTAGTGTTTTTGTCACATGATATGAGGTATAATACAAAAGGTTGGTAATTTATCGAAATTATTAAATCTTGAACACATCGGTAACTAAACAATGTGCAAAGACTAGCATACATTTAAAGGAATATCAATAGTCTAATTTAATCATGAAGAGTTGGGATTGTCATTAAGAAAGATGAAATAATCATCTGCCACTCACCAACATTGATTGATGATTCATTTAGGAGAGAACTCCACCACGAACAGCATCGGAGAGTTTTTTAACTGTAAAAATAGAAATTATTCTTTGATATTGGTAGTACTTTTTTCCTGATATTCTAAAAAGTGGGAGTTGGTTGAGAATCTTAATAAAGGAATTTTATAAACATAATAGTCCAAACATAAAAATTTCTATATTTTCATTAAACAATCATGTGTGAGTTTCACAGCATAGTATGAGATGTGATAGGTAACCGGCATATTTAAATACTATTGATTTCTACGAATAAATCACATTTAAGTGTGTCACTATTCGACATATGATTTTGTTCAAATTCTCACTATTTAAGTCACATTATTGATTACCCATTCACAAATGCACAACACGGAATATAATCAATAAACAGGTCACACCACTATGAGCTGGCAATCTGCACTAAAATTCCAAAAAACAATTTTTAAGCCTTGGTTTAGCATCTGGTTAAATAAAAAGTACTGACATGAAGCTAAATCCATTCATTCTTTTAATAAATATTGAAGTAGGTTTCGTACTCTGTGAAATTACTTAGTACTAGTATTTCTATCTGAATTTACGTGCAAAGTAAACCAGACGGGCAAAGAGGTTCACTAAGTCAGAAGAATTCAACAAGGAAGCGAATTTAGTTTGTTAATGAGTGCAATCAAATGCCTTGATACGGTCGAGGGTTGGGAGAGTCCACTCTCCACTTCTAAATGCTCTCATTTGGCCACACATATATAGCCACTATCAAGGAAGGTCTACTCACTGATTTCTCGTACGTTATTTACAAAATTGAGAGTGAAAAAGCAAATGTTCGGCGCCTTAACCCGGTTGGTGGATATGGAGGATCCAACAGGAGTTCGAAAACTCTGATTCCAAAACCAATGGTGCATATGGGTTCCAGGATCCTCAGGGAACGAATGGCGTATGAACCAACTGCTGGTCACCAGCTACCACGGGACTACATCTCGTAACGTTCCTCCACTGCCTTGGGGATAGACCTCTAGGTCAAATGCTCGGCAAGTGGCCACCTAAGAAAACCACCTGCTTCCGTTTGGGAGCACGGGCAGTATTCTAGCTCTTACACGAATCAAATGATTAAGTGTGACGCATATGTATTTGGTCCCCTTTGTACCAATATTTATGTTTCGATAATAAGTAAATTATTGGTGAGTACTGTTCACTAGAAATTCCAGGAGTCTATGAAGGTCATGACCGATAGTATGATTTGAGATGTTATTGAGTCGATTAACTTTAAGTTACATCCAAAAAAGATGACAGATAGCGTGGAGGTAGCACACAATACTAGGTTGTATGATATTTATTTCGATAATTCATAAAAGTGCTTAAAACTACCATATCGATAATTGTTGTATTAAACGTCAGAAAATCCTGATTCAGAAGCTTAGTTCAAAAATCGGGAAGAGCGGATTGCAGCATTAAGATAAAATTAGGAAACGCTTTCTATAATGTCATTCAATGAGACTATGCAAACGTGTTTATGGCCTCTTTAACACAGATAAAATAGATAGGTATTCCGTTATCTACAGCTGTTTAATATTTGAGAGCTGTATTCAAAGTGAAAGTGGTGATTTTTCCAACAGAACCTATGAAACAACTATAGAGCAAGAATCTAAGATTTATAAAACAAATGTAGTTAATAAATATTTAACGTCAGATGTTTGTGGCATATCTCTCGTTGATTGGTGAAAGTGTAGTTGAATCGCATGACTCCTGTCAACTATCTTGAATTTTAAGATGTAATCTCCGTGTTAACATCAGTAAATCAATGTAATAGAAGTAAAAACATATTTGAAAATGAACTTTAAACATGAAGGGCAAACATTAACCAGTCGAAATGGAATAATTTGTTCTATATGAATAATAAGCACGACAACAAACTAATTAATTTGAGAATTAAACTAAAAAATAGTTCAACAAATGACTGGTACAAGTATTTCAAACACGTAGGAAGTTAGGTGTGACTGGACAATGTAAGTAGCAACGTTTTTATCGTTGGTATTAGATACACTAGACTCGAATATCGGGATTATGAATTCCCCCTGAGAAATGCTAAAAACCAAGGAATATAAGTTCTTGTTTGTGGCTCTGAAATGCACTCCAGTAACGAAGTATATATTTGTGTACTAAGATTTAGGAAATTACTATGACGCTAGAATAGATGATGAAGTGAATTTCGAAATTTATTCAGTCAGTCACGTGCAACGTAGAATCTGGCACACACGCATCCCTATAAGGAGACTTCGGAACTCAAGTCTCAAAGAAAAAAAGAGAGTGGACGAACCCAGAGAATTGACAACAATTCTAAGCCACGTCCCCAAAGTCTCTAGACAAGTTTCCAACCTAAGCACCACTAGTTGAAATTCACTTCACTGTAACTTTAACGATTTGTACTAAATATCTTAGAAAAAATAATTGAAAAAAGGTTAGCAACGTAAAACTTTGTGCCAATATATCTATGGTACTTTAATTTAAGTAAATTAATTAAATAATTCACCTCAGATAAAAGGTCCATTGAAATAACAAATAGTGTCTACCACTCTATTTGTTTACGTGAACAATATGCACATAAGTGAACAACAATATCGCCTTGTTAAGTAAGATCGATAGCACTGTTTTGCATTAGTAAGTTAACATAATAAGTGACCCACAAAATACTGATTTTAATATTGATATATTACATTATATATAAAGAGAGAAAAAGACTTTATATTATTGCAATTTATCAGTCTTGCCTGGTAACCGAGTACAGATTTATGGAATTCACGGTGAACTATAATTTCTATATGAAAACATACGATACTACCCAAAATAAATTAAGTAAAGGGTCCAAACATGGTATAGCAGTAAGTGAATATAGAATTTCCAAACCTATAAGACTATTTCTTACTAAAAGTTTTTCCCCTTACAACTAAATTATTTTGCTCATTAGTTGTGTAGACTAATATTAATTATAATACGCTTTACTGCGTAGCACAATTACAAATAAGAAGGGTCATTTATTGTATACAGGAAACAAGGCTGTAACATGGAATTTTATATACACAATAAGCTGTTCTCTAGATAACAAATTCAACACTTACATTGTCGATATACCTTTGGTTCAAAGTGGAATAAATAAACTTGTGCTTGATAAATGAGTCACATAGTTAAATAACCCTCGTGTTTCTTTTTTATGCCAACGGGACGAACGATTTATTTGAGTACATAATTTACTCAGTCTATACTAGATAGTCAGCGAGCGATATTCTACAAAGTTTCATTATATGCTTAATAATAGTAGAGTCAATTGATACATCAAGTCCTGGGGTCGGTTACTCAAAAAGGCACTGAAGACTGAATGCTAGATACACATTGCTCCAACACATACTATGTAGTTGGATCTAGAAGTGCTTCATTTTCGATATTTTAACATAGTCATAAACCTACCGCTCATCGTTGCAAACTTAAGAATAGTACACTCCGAATGGTGAACTTATGTTGTCCTTATCCTGTAAGGCCTCCCATCTTCTAATTGTTGATTGAACAAACTGATTTATCTCCATAAGCATGTCTTCTTCCAGACACACACTATGCAACAGTGGATAACGTGACGACAATAACCCAACAGAAGATAGTGGGACATTATTGCTGGAATGAATTTATATAACGGCAATATTGACAATTATACACTACTTAGAAACAAATCATGAGCCAACCAAACGATAGGAAAAGAAAGTCACTGAAAATGTATCGAGTTATTTAACAAATAGCATTAACAGTAGGATTTTTAGAATTAACAGCAAGATCACCGTTTTGTAAAGAAAAAAGAAAGGGGAGAAAATAAAGGAACAAGGCCACATTTGTCAAGGTACTAACATTACTGTTGAACACATTATAATTGAGACTGTGAGTGGTATTAGCAATAGTATCAATAAAAATTAATGATTATAAGAATAATATGGAGATAATAGTAGTTTGTAAGGAATCCGACTAACAATTTTGCTGATTTTTCCATAACAAGTTTAATCGGCAAAAGGACCCAGTTTTCACAGTAGACAACAACGTTTGTTCTTACGATCTGTTGGAGGTCGCAGAGCAGCAAGGATAGCTTCGTCGAACACATCTTTCAAACCTTTCTGTAAAGAAGAAGAATATATTTGATGTTTGTAACAATTAGGAAAATGAGAAAAAAGTCAAAAACACAAGTATGTAAATTAAGGGCAAATAAATATATGTTTAGTTGATAGTGTGACTGTTTGAGTAGAACTTGTTTTAATGACAAGGAAATTTAATCGGAAATTAATGCTGTAATTCTGTATTAATGAAAAGCCCATCAGAAACCAGAAAATTTTAATTTGGATCAAGCTGCTGACTGTTCAGCTAACAATGATGATGAAAAAAGTGAAATCCACATCGTATAGAAACGGTAGTGGTTATGCAGAGATCAGTAACGGCAAGTAGTTACGTTGACGAAAACCACAGCTCTTCACTATGGACCGAATTACTGGGACATACAGTAAGAATGTTAGCAAGATATAGATTGGATTAATGCATGTTCCATCCAAGATGATGTTGGGGTACGCTGATTGGGACATTTTTAGTCAACCACTGCCAGAAGACCTTAGAATATTCCTGAGTATCAATGAAAAATTGACTAAGTTTTCAAAATGTGATGGTCACTCCCATAAAACTTGATTTGAAAATAGAGAAAATTTTCTTCGTCGAATTCTCTTTATTCTTATTCAATGACTTGATTTATATGAAACATAATTTATTTCCTGCTAAACCGTGAAGGTAATAATGAACGCCTTTGGGACGAAAGTAAGAAATTTAAATCTCCACAATTAGGCTGCAAAAATACGAAGTTATTTCTGGGGATCTAACACACTAAACATGCTCCATATAATAAAAATTTGACTTTCAGTTAGTCAGTGTTAGCCATCAATCAATATACACATCTGAGGTGTTAAATAAGTTGAACCTATTACTGGTTATCCTCAATACTTCAAAAGTGATAACATGAATCCCGACTATAGCTGCTACCTTGATATGGTAGTCGAACTTGCCTGTCGTCATGACTCAACTGAGTTACATTAGCTGGAACACTTATTACGTTAGGTCGTACCATGCCAGGGAGGTTGGTTGAAGTTCCGTAAAGCTGAACGCAGAAACACAAGGTAAGTAGTGAAGTTGCATTCTTAACTGTAGAGGGATACGGGATCGCAGTGGTGTATTATTGTGATTACCTGGTCTAACGAGTGGCTGATGCCTATCAACGCAACAAAGTGTGTCTCGTGAGAGGTAAGCTTGAAAACTGCGTTCAGGCTGCAAGCCCCTGTTTAAAAGATGGCTCGGATATCCTGGAAAAAGTACAGATGGCAGTTACCCGTGTAACTCCAGAACTCCGGGGTTTACCATACAGAGCGGCTTGAAAAGCTAGGCCTCTTTACTTTGTCCTACAGCAGATTTAGATGCATAGAATACTAAGAAATGATTTTAGACCTAATATATCCTCTCTTTTTCCTTCCACTAGATCGGGACATTTCAAGGGACATAGAAGGAGAGTAGAAAAGTCAAGAACGAACGAAATACCCGTGGCATACAGGTATTCACACAGAGTCACCACCCGAAGCAGTGGTGTCCACACCTTCAGTCAACTCATTCAAGAGAACAATAGACACACAGAAGCATACTAGTGGACTGCCATGTCGGATACCACTTGAGGTTGCGATACCAGATGACAGTTCACCGTAAGCTCTCACTCGACTGGTAGTGTTCAAGTAAAAAGCCTTCACAAGGTTTATGTACTTCTCAGGTACACCTTTCAATGACAGACACTGCCAAAGAACCTCTCGGTCTACAGAGTCAAATGCTGCTTTTAAGTCAAGATCTGACGAATGGTGAACATGTGATCGATGCATTCACGACCAGGTCTGAAGCCAGCCTGATTTTCTCGTATTTGCAATTGACGGGTCTTTGTTAAGCGTCTGAGGCTAGCATTTCAGATGCTATACTAGTTAAACTAACTCTGCTATGGTTATCACAGGATGATTTTGATCTTTTCTTATATATTGGGACGATCAGTGATTGCGACCAATCAGATGGGATTACGTCTAGTTCCCACATTTTATCTAAATTATTAGTCAACCATCCCTAAAGACCTCGCCCCGAAATGCACTGGTATGGCCGAGAGTGGGGATAGTCCGCTCTCCCTCTCAAAATGCTCTCACATGGCCACGCGTATACAGCCACTACCAGGGAAGTCCTACTCACTGCCTTCTCGTGGTATTACTGTTGTTCATGATATTTAGAGGACGAAAAGTGAATGTCTAGTACTTTGCCCGGATTGGTGGATACAGAGGATCCACCTAGAGGAGTCGGAAAACCCTGATTCCAAACAAATGGTGCATATGGGCTCCAGGATCCTGAAGGAACAAATGGCGCATGAACCAACCGTTGGTCATCGGCTACCATGGGACTGCATCTCGCAAAGTTGTTTCACTGTCTTGTGGACTAGACCTCTAGGTCGGAGGCCCCGGGTGTTGCTCCCTAAGAAAACTACCTTCTTCATTCTTGGCACCCGGGCAGTATCACAGACTATACACAAATCAAGTGACTTGTGTGGCGCATACGTATTTGATGCCTCTTTGTAACAATAATTATGTGTTCAAATAAATAAATAAATAATGGAGCCAATCCATCCGGAACAGCTACTCTTTCTCGTTTCAGATTAGCTATAGCTTTCTGAATTTCAATTAGAGTCGGGGGGGGCTATTTCACTGTTCCATTCAAGCTGTTTGGAAATGGTGGTTTTTGTGACCCTTTGGTCTAAATCACTAATAGATGTCTCTACTGTTTTCACAGCTGTTCGTATATCTTTTCCAAGCAACATCTGGGTCAGACTTGTTTTCGGAATTGCCTAAGTGTGACTTCAGTTGTTCCTGGCAATTACTTTAGGCTTTTTTGTCACTGAGTTCAATCTTAATGGGTCTTCATAGTATGGTTTTTTTGCGTCCAGTGGGATGCAAACAAATGGGTGCTCGTATTAGAGCGTGATCAGAGTCTAAACATGTACTTCACAACGAGCTTCAGTCTTCTTTCGGGCCTCTCCGACGATGACTCATGGCAATATAGTCTAGTTGAGTCAATCGTTGGTTTGGTGCACGGGGGTCACCATGTTAGAAGATGTCTCCTTACGCTTGAAATTAGTGCTTGTTAGAAATAAACGATTGCCTGAGCGGCTGCTTTTAGTCTTATGACTCTTCAACCAACCTGTCTGATATGGTAGGACCTGGAGGAACGCTTGTTCCAGCCAGTATCACTCGATTGGTTCGTCACGATAGACAAGCCCAACCATGGCATCAAGAGAGCGGCAGAGGTCGGGATTTTTATTTGATGAAGGCATTAACAAAATGAAGTCTTCTGACTACCCTAAGCAACGGTGAAAGCATGTTTGGGATATAATTCTCTTGCTCTTAATACAAAAATTTGTTTAAGGACTAGCCTACGTTAGTATCAGAATTAATGATAGGGAGTGAAGTAGTTGAGTGTATTGTACGCTTCATTTATCTTGGGGGTCCCAACAGTCATAACGGGTTGGCGTCTGATAAAATCTCGACAAGGATTCAGAAATTTTGACTGGCTTTTGCCAACTTTTGGAGTAGGCGAGGCATCCGTCTCCCGACTAAAGGAGTTTACTAAAAAGCAGTTGGCCCCGTTCTACTTTAAGATGTTAACTTATAACGAATAACCGGTAATTTCACGTAATTTGCGAATATGTACACTGAGGACAAGTAGGGAATGAAATTCCTATAGAATTGTATTCAGTGTAATAAACGACACTCAAAAATGACTAGCAAAATACTGTGAACTTGATTAACTCTACGGCTGATCTTGAAAATTTAGGAAAGATGTATCATTTTATCTGAGGTATCTTCTATGCATCAATGGTTACTTTAACAGAATCCTAGAAATATCTAGATTGTAAACAACTCAAAAAGTTCCGACTAACAGATATTATAACTGGTTTATCAGGTATATGATAATTTTCAAGCATAGAAAATAAAAACATAATCCATGTATTTATAACGTATACGCGGTTTTTCAGCGAGCATTTTCTGCTGAAACGGAGTTAGTCTGACATGATACATGATTGGTAGTCGACCTATACTTGGACAAATTTTATACATAAATGTTAAGTGTGATAACTAACAGGTGGGGTTGCAAACAGATTAAGGCTGTTAAGATAGTCCCTCAAGTTAGTTATTTTACTAACAATGAATAAGACTACTTAAATCTAAGAACAGCTCAACAAAGGCACATCTAGGTCAGAACTAGACTACAAGGAAACGGAAATCAACCAGCGGAATTATCTTTCCAAGTGTTACAGTTATCGTTTTAGCTTTCAAATGTGACGGTTAATTACCAAGCAAGCATCACAAAACTATTTATGGAGCGCATGATATTCAACACCATTAAAAAACAACTCTATTGTATGGATAAAGTAGGAAAACAAAAGCTGACCTGGGTAAGAGCTGAACACTCCTGATACTTGACGGCTTTTAAACGTTCGGCGAGTTTTTTGCCTTGATCACTACTGACCATTTTCGCTTTGTCGTTATGCAAGCGGGTTATTGTAGCACCTTCATCGCGAAGATCAATTTGTGTACCAACAAGAAGAAACGGCACCTTGGGCGAGTGATGTCTTATTTCCGGGACCCACTAGGAATAAACAACAGAGCGCTTGTATAGATTAAGACAAGATAGCTTGCATGAATATGAAACGCTATAAGCAAAGTACCTGGTGCAAACGTTTATGATGAGCTAAAGGATGATATCCCGTCTCCCTGAAAGGGAAGTGAGACGCATAGTTACATAGTAAAGGGGAGATAAAACCTACAAGTACTACGTGCAAGCCACTATACATCGCAGCAGCATACTAATAGCTTCAGACCACCACCTAGTGGTGGCCAAGATAAAACTGAAGCAGAAAAAACACTGGACAAACAGCATTACAGAAGTTTAATATAGCCTTTCCTTAAGATACTGACAACCTCAGCGAATTAAGGATCGCTCTCAACAACAGGTTCCAGGCCCACAGACCAAATACACAGAAGCAAACAAGCGTGACGGGGAGCATTACAGATGATAATCAGAAATACATGGAAAACCCGATAATGACAGGAGAAAAAGCTGCAAGAGAAGGAAATATGAAACAATTGTGCGATATAACAAACAAACTAGGTGGGAAATACACTAAACTAGAGCGACCAGCCAAGAACGAAGAAGGCAAACAATCGCTGAGATTCAAAAACACCAGTTGAAGCAGTAAAGTCAGACACAGAAGTAACGGCGAAGATGCTTTACATTCTCTACAGAAAGATTTAGGAGAAAGAACAAGTACTGACAGATTGGAAAGGAAGATACCTCATCAGGATACTAAGGAAAGGAAGTCTCAGCAAGTATGAGAACGACAGAGGCATCACATTACTGTGAGTAATGTTTTTAACAGTGTTGCTGAGCCCAACTTCAGCATCAACAAGCTGGATTCCGTAAGAGTCGGTGTTGTACCGACCAAATAGCGTCACTAAGGATTATTGTTGAATAATCAACCAAATAGAACTCATTACAACAGAAAAAATTCCTTGACTATGAGAAGACATGCGACAGTGTACATAATAGAACCTTATAAAACCTTTGACACTGATGTACCTGAGAAAATTGTCACCGCCATACACAATCCTTGCGACGGACTACACTGAGGATCTAATATAGATGTGAAGGGACAGACTGGTAAAACAAGGGAAGCATTCCTACAGTTGACGAACATCTGGAACTCGAAGCAACTATCAGCAACACCACTGCCAGAATTTTTAACACAAAAGTCAAAGTGGTCCTATGGTACAGAGCTTAAACTTGAAGAACTGGGCTACACCATATCGAAAATGTAACGGGTATTATTAAATAGCTGTCTACGCAAGATACTCCAGATCTGTTGGTCAAACACTACCAACAAATAACCTATTGTTAGAAAGTAAATCAGAAATTACAGAAAGACGTTAAAGGTAAATAAAACGTCAATGAAATCAAACTGCATCACAAGGCAAGGCCTAACTTGGAATCCTCAAGGGAAAAGGAAGAGAGAGAAACCAGACAAGGTATCCGACGGGAATTAGAGACAGACAGAAAAAAATGAGTAGCACTTGACAGAAACTGGAAATGAGTCCAGGACAGAGAACCCTGGTCGAGGGCCTGTGCTCCACAGGAACTGAAAGACGTAATTAGATGTACCTACTGAAAGAATCGACAAACGGATCCTACGAAGAACAGAAAATCAGTAGGTGCTTGACAAATAACTCGATAGTTTGAACATATTCAACACTTGTGGTGCCCGTATGGAATCATCAGTATTCATATTACCATTGTGGAATTCATTCTAATGCATTATTTGCATAAAATTATTGATTTGGTTGCGATTTTTATGTACAACAATCCACTGTTTACATCAGCACTGAGATGATTGGTATTTTAGCACTGACATGACAGGAAGTCATCATATTTGCTACTTTGGAGCACCACTTGTACATGAATCAATCATTAGGTCAGCGATATTCATGATAGTCGAAGTGAGAGATAAATCCTGAGGCTCATTAACGGACTTGGCTGCACAAACCCAAACAACACTTTAGTCTCACCAGTACAACTGTAGCCCAAAGGCGAATACAAGCATTTGCATTTAGTTTTTCTCTCTGATTATTCATTAAGCACTTTAAATCAATGTATGCATAACTCGCTGTTAGAACGTTAGATCAATACTTTAAATAATGCCTTTAAAATGAGACGAATAAATGTTAGGTCGATGTCGCTACCACAATCAGCCGCATGTTAGGTAAACACCGACTAAGGTTTTATAAGGAAGAATGATAATCGGATAGACGTAGAACATGGTAAATCGAGTCAATTACCACTTACGTTTGAGCAAGAGACAACCTTACATTTAACTAATTTCGCATCGGAAAAGAAATGCATAACCAAGCATCGGGCCTATTGATCATTGTGTATCTGAAGGCCAGGGATACAATATAACTCTACATAACACTTAACACACTCATATTTTAAAGCTAAATTTCAAACCTAAACTCCGTTTCAACGCCTTCTGAAACAGAAGGAGAGGACGTTAAAATAAAAACCGCCAGGTTAAGTTTACGACAGTATATAAACAGGTATATTGAGAAGAATCAAACAAGAATCATGTTATCTCTGTAGATTTTTGAAATCACGATCAATAAGCATCATCAGTTTCCTAAATAGGTGGTGGCTGCAGCTTTTTATAGCGAAAATGGTTTACCGCTGAAGCTAAGCTGGTGGCCAGAACGGTAATGTCGGAGTAGAATCCGGGTGGTCAGGTAGGGAGACAACAATGGTGACTCAGCCATATCGTTTAAAAACAATTGTGCGTATCCGACCAATAAGCAAACCTCTTGTGAACTGTGTGACTGGATTAACGCTCCCAAGATATTTCTTGTAATTCCTGACATTAATTTATGTGTAGTTACGGTAACTATGATTTATGGACGAACCAGCTAGATCTAAAATAGCGGGTCTTGGACTTCAATGTGAAATTCATTCGTCCACAAGAGTGCATATCATTTTGACATTACGGCTGATATCGGGTTGTGACGAAAACCATAAATTTATTTCCTGGCTCTAATGTCCAACTGTACAGTTGGATTTACGTAAATCCAAATTAAATCACTGGGTACTTCCGCGTTCTCAATAAATAATAAATAAAGCAACTGAGAGTCTAAGAACATTAGGCAGGCTATGGTATTCAAAATAAAGAAGTATGACTATGGTTTTACCTTTTCCTCGACGTTCACGAAAGAGGTGGCGTTGACCACAGAAAAGCAAATTAGGTAAACATCGGTTTGAGGATAACTAAGAGGCCTTAAACGGTCATAATCCTCCTGACCAGCAGTATCAAAAAGTCCCAAAGTGTACGGTTCCCCTCCAACCATAACCGTTACAGCATAGTTATCGAAGACCTGTATGTTTTATGACAATATAATCAGTGATCTTACAGTTGGAACATAATCCATCGGAAATTTGTTTGTGGTGTAGGATATAAGTAAACAAGTTTTTCCAACAGCTCCATCGCCAACCACAACACACTTAATAGTTCGCAAGTTATCAGTCATTAAAAAACAGAATGCAGATTGAAGATGTACGGATTAAGTTTAAGTTCCGCCATCAAAACGCCTTGAAACAAACTAACCGAGAAATAATGTGTATGAAATTACTGCATTTTTCGAGAAAAATTTGTATAAATGCGTCTTTATTACGGTAAGGCAAATTGATGCACAAACTAAAATGGCGGGAACTACAAAAGCACGCCAAATCGGCAAGTTCTGATATAGTTTTATTTATCATGTGATATTGCATTGTTTGTTTCGCGATCACAATAAATCAAATAAATCTGTTTGCTTTACCTTAGTTTTAAAACGCTCAGTCGCCCCATCGTGCCTGATTTGAAGGAAAATTTTGTTGTTGATCTGTTTGTAGACGAAATGGAGATTGTTACTGTATTGAATGTTTTTACTTGCCTGTAAAACTAACCCGCTTAGTGACTTTTAATATTCAACATTTGTCTAGTCGTTCAAGAGTTTCTGATTTGTAGTTCGTGGGAATACAGATTCGTGAAGTAAGAACAGAATGACTATCGCCTATGCTCTTCTTTTTTCCAGTATGTTTCTGTGTCTATTGTTCTCTTGAATGAGTTGACTGAAGGTGTGGACACCACTGCTTCGGGTGGTGACTCTGTGTGAATACCTGTATGCCACGGGTATTTCGTTCGTTCTTGACTTTTCTACTCTCCTTCTATGTCCCTTGAAATGTCCCGATCTAGTGGAAGGAAAAAGAGAGGATATATTAGGTCTAAAATCATTTCTTAGTATTCTATGCATCTAAATCTGCTGTAGGACAAAGTAAAGAGGCCTAGCTTTTCAAGCCGCTCTGTATGGTAAACCCCGGAGTTCTGGAGTTACACGGGTAACTGCCATCTGTACTTTTTCCAGGATATCCGAGCCATCTTTTAAACAGGGGCTTGCAGCCTGAACGCAGTTTTCAAGCTTACCTCTCACGAGACACACTTTGTTGCGTTGATAGGCATCAGCCACTCGTTAGACCAGGTAATCACAATATTTAAATCTGCCTGAAGTGTGCATGCATCTGCGTTTTCCGTTATTTCTCGCCAGATGTTTACATCATTATCGTATGATCACATTGGGGAGTCAGCTATGCTTGGGAGGTCATTTACATACAGTATAAAAGGTAACGGACCTAGGACAGAACCTTGCAATACTCAAATAGGTACTGGTTTCTAAGTGGAGCACTTGGAATTTAATCTTACTTTTTGTTTACGACCTACCAGGAAATCGTTAAACCATTTTAGGAGAGGTCCGGCAATGCCTAGATTTTTCAGCTTCAAGAGCAGTCTGTTTGTTGACATCTTATAACATGTTTTGCTAAAGTCTATGTAGACAACATCTACTAATTCTCCATTGTTTAGAGCCTCTATCCGTTGCTCCCTTTCTATAAGGAGGTTTGTTTTGCAAGATAAACCTTTTCTGGAACCATGTTCTTCACTTTATTTTAAACGTCGTAGATTAAAAATTCTGTCACTCCAGTTATGTATTTTCTTTGATAATTTAGTTCGATTGGAAAATAATACTTAAAGTAGTTCGTTCTGTTCTACTTTACGGCTGCGAAACGTGGTAAACAAGAGTATAAGATACTCGTATGCTACTTGTATTTGATCACAGGTGTCTTAAAAATATTGCTCACATCTTCTGGGATCACTGGCTAAGTAATAGTGAGGTGAGGTTAGACACAGGGTATTAGGGAATGATGGTAAATCAGTTGATGAGGTTGTGAGTCTCACCGACTGAGATGGTTGGGCCACGCATTACGCATCCCCAACCACCGATTGCCACTGCACGCAATGCTGACTAGTGTTGGAGATGGTTGGAAGAGAAATAGTGGCGGCCAAACCAAAACTTGGCATCAGTCCTTGAAGTCACTAACTTCTGGTCTGAGCCATGTTGGTAGATGTGTGTCGCATATATATCTGGTGCCTCCTTGTACCAATATTTGTGTTCAAATAAATGAATAAATGTAGGTAGATGCAGACTACTTGGTTGGGATCCGCTTAACTATTGTAACGAGTGGTTGGATACTGGGTGACATGGCTCAAAATCTATCATAATGCCGTAGGTGTACACACTCTGTCTTCGCTTAAACCGTGAGATTAAAATTACTTTATGCCCTTCTTTCTACGAACTAGTTCTTTCCTCCTGTATCATGTCCGTATATGCAATCTTTCTTTTATATATTACTACCATTGAAGTAACTGCTTTATGAATTTGGTGTTCATCTTGTTGTGCTAATGAGGTGTGACAACTTGGACCGATGTATATACGTGCCTGGTCCTACTTTGTATCTGACTGACTGATATCATTGTGTTTGTTGTACAATATGTGGTTTTGTAAATAATGTTTGTAACTCCATAAAAGAGACCAGTCAACCGCTTAGCAGCAGACATAGTGATCAATTAAAGTCATTAATTTTATGTCACTTTAAAATTGTTCAGTTTACACCATACTTTATCAAGTTGGAGAAACCTGTAGTGTGTAATGTCACTGCTGTTGCATATTTTATTCGTTTGGGTTATTCTCACAGAGGAAAAGCTTTCGTCTATGAACACGCTTTATTTTACTTGACTAATAACTAGTACGGTGATCAAAGGGTGATGCAGGGTATTGAATTGTTGCGATTTCTTTTAAAACTTAACTTCGTTATCATATTATCGTGACAATTACGAGACATTTTTTTTAAAAGAAACGTTATTAAGACTCAGCCGAAACACTAGCAACTGCACGATGCGTATTTGAAAGGTCATTCATAAATCAATCAATTCCAAACCTCGGTATTATGTTTGATTTTTGTCTTTTCCAGTCACTGTGTTTTTCTACACGTTTTATATTTTGGGGTTTCTGATGTTTTATATACCGTATAAAATTTACACCCAACAGATATTTTTTTTATCTGAAAATAGATTTTTGTGATTTTTCTTGCTGTGTTTGGATTACTAATTAATTGCGAAAAATTTTTGACTATTTAGAGGCATTAAAATGCATGCTCAATCTAAACGCCCCTTTGAATTCTTCAGACGGACCACAATGGAAAGTGAGCACTTAAAATTGCTCTAAACTCTTGAATATTCTTATAGATCTTGATATACGACCAACTGGGAAGAGATATCATCTCACCGTTATTAACAGTCAAGGATTTACGTATGCTTGGTGTGACACTACATTTGTAAGTGTTAATACTGAATGTATATAATCATGTTTGTCAGAATGTTGCATTCGCCACGTGAACAAATCCCAGATGTTCCCGCTGTTTATTTCGTTTATCCTTCCAAAGAAAATATCCACATTATATGCAAGGTTGGTATGATTTTATATTTAAGACTTATTGTCCAAAGGACTTTGAGGCAGGTAGATACGATTCGTATTACCTGAATTTTATCAGTCCAATATCACGCGAATACCTTGAGGAAATAGCTCAAACAGCATTATCTGAGAACTGTGTTCATCAAATCTCGAAAGTTTTTGATCAGTATACAAATTTTATTTGTTTGGAGGATGATTTGTTGACTCTTAGCTCACCCACTGATGGTCCTTCTTCCTTTTATGGTGAGTTTATTACCTCATATGTAACACATTGGTTCTTTATAAATCAGTTAACATATTCGTTTTATGTCCAGTATAAATTTATTTGAAATGACGGTCATTACGGGATAATGATTAATTACCTTCTGATTCTTGATTTTATACGTGATTTATTCATTTGTTAGTTGATGTGTAGCTTAGATCCAGACAATCTTAGTTAGATCTTTTGTGTGTAAGTAGTGTATTAAATTCCGTAAAATATATGCATACATCCAGTTTGCTAGCAGCTGTGTTGAAATCGATTTTGATTCTAATATTACGTACACCACAGTATTATTGTTATCTGCTTAATAAAAATCTCACCTTTTAAATATGACCAAAGTTTATGATTGCATTACTGCAACGGTAAGTCACACATCAACCAATGCAAGCAATCAAAATCGTGCATAGTTGTCAGTTTCTCCTTCCATAATATTGTTAGTATGAGCCCCCTTAGGCTTGAAAATATCCAGATAATCCTAAAAATGTTTTCATTGTAAGGTTATATTAACTATCTTGATAAAGTGTGGAGAAAGATGACTTACATTACCGTGTCTTGGAGCGATACACTTTTTACATTTTATTAAATTCCATAGATTGATTGATATTGCCTTCTTATTTGATATTTAGTCCTATTGTACTATCTATTATCTACCATTTCGTTTTACAGCCCTTAATCGTGCGAAAGCTACAGAAGTGGATATGGAAAATTTAATCCACTCGGTTGTTGATGGATTATTTTCAATTTTTGCAACACTTGGCTCAATACCTATTATACGTTGTCCTCGTGGCAATGCTTCTGAAATGGTAGCATGCCAGTTGGATTCTAAATTTCGTGATAGCCTTCGAGATTCTAGGAATTCACTTTTTATGAATAATACAGCACGCGGTTACGGTATCACTGCAAATGACGATTCGTCTGGAGAACGTCTGGGATTGAACTCTTCATCACCACTTAGTCTTTTAAACAGGAACTCTCAAATGAACTCACCACCAAACTTATTTCAGCGTCCACTTTTGATTATTTTAGATCGCAGTTTAGATTTGGCTTCTCCATTACACCACGAGTTGTCCTACCAAAGTTTAATCCATGATATCTTTGTAAGCCATGAATTATTTGATTTATGCTTGTCTCAAATCATGGACAGAGATAATTCATTGTACAATAATCAGTTATTTGAGTTATTTTTATTAGATACAGAATTATGTATACGTACTTCCTGTATTTAGAGGCATATTAAAGGAAGTTTATTGTAAAGTAGGTGACTGTAATTGTTTCCATTATGATAAATACTTTCACCTGAACTATCTGTATTGGGATTTCGTGGAATGGTTCATTTCCTAAACTGACCAAGTTCATACACTCTCTACACTATACAAGAGAAAGTGAAACCCAAACGCAGATGCCATTTTTTCCTAGAAAGTAATAGTAAAATCAACCGTGCTATATTTAACCATATAATTATTTCAAACAAAATATGTGTACCTGTTAAATTTTCGTATTTTCATTTACTCTACAAATATCTATTGTAGCTAGCGTACTGAAGTGGTCAGTCAGTCACAACGTAGAACTTCGTACGTATGTATATCAGTTCGAGTTGGTAGTTTATTGGGTTCTAAAGCAGTCAAGCAAATAATGTGTTTAAATTCTCTAACTTGATTTAGAAATCGTATGTATAATTGAGCCATTGATCCTAATCTTCTTTGGTCCGACGACCTGAATCCACAAACTAATATTCCCAACTCAAAAAACTTCATATTTTTATCCATTTGACCCATAAAATATAGGATGACAGTGTAAAAAAAAGTCTAATTTTACTGAGTAAATGCTTTAAGCAATATAACATTATAGAGTTGAGATCATGAGTCAATTGAAGCTAGACCACCATGGAAAACCTGGAAGCACTGGACGGCCGTTTCGTCCTATTATGGGACTCCTCAGCAGTGCGCATCCACGAACCCACTCTCGCGGGATTCGAACCCAGGACCTACCAGTTTCGAGCCGAAGCCCTTAACCGATAGACCACATTAGACTCAATAAAATATGAAGCAGACAATCACATTAAAGTGCTGAATACAAAAATATAATACCAATGAAAAGTGTCCAAACCGTCAACGCTAATATTGTAAATTTATTCTACTTAGTAATAACCTCATATGTATCCAAAAAAGCTTCCAGATCACTTATATGAGGAAAATATAACAAGGTTAGGGAACCCAACACAAAGGGTAGACAATTATCAATATAGTGTCATGCAAACTCAGGTTGTTATGCATCTTTTAATTTTTGCTATATAACAACTACTGTGATCAGCGAAATTCTCTTTGAACACATACCATACGAATTCTATCCTCTTTTTTCACTTGCACTACATGAGAGGTAGTTTGCACGTGTGTGACTCAAACAATTTAACTAACTTATAATTTACAATCATCAGAACCATTCGACTAATTTTTGTTAGCATTAAAATGCTTAATTTTAAGACGTTATGCTCTGGTTACCAACTTTACATCGACATCGCATATTTCTTTAAAAGCAATTTTTTACCGTATAGAAAACTGTCCTAGCTCATTGGTTTAAATCAGTTATAATAAGTGGTTAACTGCACTCAGTTTACCTGATTTATATTTAAATTGCATCTAATCTCCATGGTTTATTTTTTATTTCTTAAAGAATATTCGTCTGAATCGTGTTCATGTGAATTTAGATTTGGCTAAACCTATTTCAGATGATGAAAAATCCAGGATACCAGAAAATAATAGTAAAAAATCAAATTCCAAGACAGTTGAATATGATTTAACAGGATCATGCGATCGTATATGGAGAGATTTTAGAGGTGCTGCATTTTCTGATGTTGCAGAAGCTATACATGAAGAAGTCACAATACTAAAAGATTATGATAGACGTATGAGTGAATTGAAATCATCACTTGGTGGTTCAACAGATATAAATATACTAGCGAATTCATCAACAATGACGTTTCTAGATGATAGTACAGCTAAATTAACAAATGCTATCAAGTTGGTTACCTTCTTTGAAATACTAAATATCTACTTGTTCTAATCCTGTTTGTTTTCTACTGTTTTAAGTAGTCAAGTACCTCCTAGATTAAAAGCTTGTGCGATATGTCTTTGGCTTATATACCCAAATCATTTCACTCAACTTTTTTGTATATGCAAACATAATTTGAAAACTCAGTTACTACTCATTTCAAAAACCTGAACGGATGGTTTATCTGCAGTTCTAAGTAAAGTTAAACAGTAACAAGCAATAAACTAAGTCTCTCATTTGCATTATTTGATTAGTGATGAAATTTTTATTCATTAAAATTGAATTGAGCTATTCAAGGTTAAACTTACTTGTTAAGTGACAAAAAGTTGACTAATGGATTTAATCAGCCTAACTAATCATGGAACAAAAACAAAACGATTTGCTCAATACTTTTCTTGAATTCTAATAATGTTACAGATTTCAATGTGTTGGAAAATAATACTTAGTTCCTATCACTCAAATGTTTCCAATAGTTTTATGCATGTACATTGACAACTGTCTATGTATTTGTATTTATTATTAGCTGAATTCACGAGTCGATTTGAGCTAGACCACCATTAAAAACTGGGTGGTCGTTTCGCCCTAGGATGGGACTCCTCAGCAGTACACATCTTTTGCTTATTTGTTAGGCTGTTTTCTTTAGATCAATTCATAAAATAATTACCCGGTGTTTGATCAGCATAAATCAATAATTTCACCCTATTAGTGTTTAACTATTATTATGTCCTCTTGAAAAAGGAATACATGATCTGTTGAAATTCCTGGGCTAATTAACATTTATTATTACATTTAAAAAGATAATAAGTTGTTAGTTATGTTTACTTACAACTTAACGTTCCGATAAAATAGGATTGTGGTGGTGTGAAGGATGCATTTCGTTGATACATCTGCCACAGAACTGTTGTTGTAACGACTTGGCACGATAAACTTCCCTTTCAACAGTAATAAAAAAGTATGAACAAATAACTTCATCTCTTAGTCCTTTAATCTAATATTGTGTTATATCCCGATAAGAATAATAAATGGTAACTTTTGGGATCTAATAATGGACCAATGCTATGCATATATTTTTATCGTATAGTTGTTAAATAACTAAACTATTCATATTCATATCCCCCATACTATGACCTTTATTTTGACCTATGAACTATTATTATACGATTTACCATTCTTGAGTTATGCCCTGCCTATCAATTACGATCTCCCGAATTCACAGCCACTTTTGGCTAGATCTTATACAAATGTTATTTTCTATTTTATGGTACGATGTGGTCTGTCCGGCTTGTATATAAACCCAGTATGTTTGAAATATATGATTCATATCGCGGAGGCTGAGATTTGTGTTCTGGAATTAACAGACTGGGGAAAGGACCGGTCGGGACTCCAGAGTGTTCGTTCACGTGTATGTTCGTTTGTTGGTCGTATAAGTCCGTGTGTCTAAATCTTGGCAATCGTATTCGCGGTAATCGTATAAGCTAAGGACATAACAGTAAGAGTAACCGAATTTAATGAATTGGTAACACTTAGTAATAAATACAGTTTGTCAATAGCAAACTCAATTATTCTAATATTTTCATTAGGCCGTGTAATTGGGATTAAGATAGTTTCATTGCATCCGAAATATTTCTTACTTTCCCCAATAATTCCTTTTATTTAAATGTTGTTCTTACTATCTTGTTTTTCAATTTTATTGATTTTCTTAGTTCTTTACCCCAATTAATGGAACGTAAACGATGTCTTGATATGCACACAAATATTGCAACTTGTCTAGCTAATGTAATCAAAGATAGGCAGATACATTCTTTCGCTGAAGAAGAAGATCATATTCTTGCTAAAAACAGTCCATCCACGGTATGTTTTATGCATTCAATTGTGTTACTAAAACAGTAGTTTTGTATCTGTATCTGTTATTCCTTAAATAATACTATTAATGTGTTCATTGATGTTTAACAGCTAGTGCAATGGACACTTTCCTGGATATGAGACGATTTGTCAGGCTACGGCAAGTTATTTTGTCCTCAAAAACCAATTATTCGGCACCAAATATTTTGATTAAATTGCACTTTATCAAAAGGGTCAAGTGTAAATTTATTTAATGGATCTATACGGCTTTAGTGATGCTGTTCGTAAAGGAGTACAAAATTCTCTCTTCCAATTATTACCAAAACGTAAATTGTATCAATATATTTCCCGAGTTTGATAATCATCCCATTTGAATGATAAATCAAACATCTTTGAAGCTAGTTAAAGGGTCTACAGACAAACTTTTCGTGCTTATAGTCGAATTCTGGAACATTTATCTACTTACTGACATTAATTTATCTGTATTCCATCCAGGTTTGACGTTTTTGATTGGAATTGTCCGCTATCAGTATCAATACTTAATACTATACCAGCTAGCCAAACCAATTTTGTTATTATCGCTATTTTTACATCCTCATTATTTCATCATTTAAGTATCTCTTTATCTTCAGTCTATAGCTTTGTGGAAATTGTTGAATGTTATCGGGAACACAAATCTACGTAGGTTAGACAACCATTAGAACTATAGACCACTGGATCTTTGTTTCGTTCTAACATGGGGCTTCCGAGGTTTTGTTGAGGTCTTGTGACCAGTAATTTTCAAATGTGTAGAGTGTGAGGCAGTTACCTATCGAAAATATTGCGAATCAATTAAAGTTAGACATGTTAACCTTCGGAATCTTATTCACAAGTCTAAAGGTTAAACATTCGCAGAGAGAAAAATGTCCCCGATCCAATCGCTGAAGGAGTCTTGGGTACACGTTGCTGATGAGTCCAATGCTAAGATGAAACTGCTGTCCAGTGTTTCTTGGTTTTCTATAGTTGTCTAACTTAGGTTGGTTTCCAATCGCAATTTTTTTGTTTATTGCTTCGAATGTAAATTTTAATTACTGATCAGTGCGTTAATTATCCATTCACTACTTTTTCCAACATTTTTAAAAGGAACAAAGTTTAACCGAGCTAATTAGTAATCCATCAATTGGTACACCTGAAGATAAATTACGCTTGCTTATTATTGCTGCTTTAGCGGGTACCAGTAGAACTGGTACAACCACTGGTAATACATCAAGTAGTGGATCTGGAAGTGCATTAAATAATTTTAATTCAAATACTAGTGGCATTGACTTTTGTTTATCCGATACAGAAGTTGATCGTTTGAAAGCACTCTTACAAAACTCCTATCCTAATCTCGATATGAGTCCTGTGAATTATATTCAACACTTTAGGTAGGTTTTTTTGTAGGACTATTCGTGTTCGATTTGTTACAATGATTTTTTAACAAGGATATTAGTAATGTTAAATATGGGGATATTATGTTGAATTGATTAAACTGACCTGTTTTTTTTCGAAATTGTATATGAAAATGATAATTAGTACAGAGGCCTATAAATTGTTTGTATACATAATTCATTTTATCTTACATCATTCCCTCTTTTGAAGACTTTCAAACTTACAATTAACCATATATATGCTGAAATTAAAGTACGGTTGTAGGTAAACTTACAATATGATGTCATTTCCAGAAATCATACGTGGTTTATATGCAAGCGAACCGGACCACATCATACCATAAATGTGTTATATCTTTTGGCCTGCGTGCCCTGCGAATGTATAACGTGACGATGTAGTGAATTATCGATCGAACCAATAACACACGAAACCCGTACGAGCAGTCCAGAGTTCTTATCGGTCCTGCTTCCTGTCTAGCCCAGCCAGTTAAGTCCAGAACACCAATCTCAGCCTCTGTGGCATGAATCATTTATTTCAAACATACTGGGTTTATATACCAACCAGACAGACCACATCATACCATAAAATAGGAAACAACATTTGTACAAGATTTAACCAAATGTGGCTGTGAATGTGGGATCGTGACAAATATTAATTTAATGATTTTATTTGAAAATTAATTTAATCATGGACATAATTATAAGCGTTATTCATAGTACATTTTCCTGAAAAGATAAACATCAGCATACGAGTTGCTATTATTTGATTGAATGATCAGTATTTAGTATCAGGTCAAAAGTTACGCCTATCTTAAATAATTCCCTAATATTTCGTCTTAACTGAATTTTCTCTGATAATATTTATTTTGGGTCTTTTAAGCAAATTCTATTCTGTAATTAATTTACTTTAAATTGATAATAAATAGGAGAATTCCAAAAGCTGGTCAACTGACTGATAATATAATGGAAAATATTAAAGGAGCTGGCAGTCGAAGTGTGCTTAATAAAATTGTTTCACATGGTTCAGCTATATTGCTAACTGGGATGAGACATTTGATTGGTCAGAAATCTGTAAGTTGAATATTTGTAGTCTATGTTTACTGCAGTTTTTGTTAATTTTCAGTAGGTTATCATCATAAACTGACATCGACTAATTAATTCGATTGGTGTTCACTTAACCTTGATAAAATGCTTCTTGGTTTAATAGTCTCTTTTTAATAAAGTTTCTTAGTTTATTATATTTATCCCTTGTTCCCTCTGCGCGATTATTGTAATCAATGGTTAAAGATTTCGAGTGGCATGGCTCAGTCATTCAAAACAGCTCAGGTGCATTTACTCCTTCTGCCGAAATCTCTGCACTCTTCCTTCTTTTTTTCTATACCTAATCTTTCCTACGACTACTGATACTGTTACTACCTCTACTATTCTTAGATTTTTAATGTTAATTTATCTTGCTGTTCTAATGTAATCTGGCAACTTGAGCCGATTCATAGATGTCTTTGCATATAACTGGCTAACTGACTATACTTTATTGATAGTTATAAATAATTTACTTCAAATGTTCTACTCCTTTCAATAGAAAGACATTTTTCCCAGTCAAAAGTTCTTGTCGGTTCCATCCACTAATAAATTAATTCCATATTTCTGTGTGTTAGTGTCGATAGCCCACTCTCATACTTTTAAACCAGACTTACCGTTTAAGAATGCGCGAGTACCATCAAGTTAGTCATGCTAAAACTAGTAGTGTTGTTTAGCTTTGTAACTCTAATAGTTGTAAGTTATGTTCATTGGTTTATACCCAATCCATGTTACATATTTCTGTAGAAAATCCCTCAAAATTGTGTTTATTATTAATATCCGTTAAATTCTCTTATCTTCTATCTAGTCGTAAGTCAAAAACCTCTCCCAACTTTTCTATTTTCTAGTATGGTTAACTTTTCAATTGTTTTAAACAGCAATTTTATATACCAATTAGTTATACAATAATTTTTATTCCAGTGATGTTTTTCAAGGCAATATGTAAAGATCAGTCATCTCTATAACTCTGTAGTGTCACATGTCAGTTAAAGTGCTGTTGATAGTGGTTATGTTCTCTATGTAATGTTTGCAGTATATATCCATACCTTTTATTTCTCTTCATGCTGTCCTTCATGCAAATTGTAGCAATATTAGACTGGAATTATTGATCTACATTTTGTTCTAACAAATTTAGTGACTTAAAATGTTCAGTTATTTTTTAACTGCTCTATTTTAACGGAATTGCGTATGAAGATTGATTCGCTTCTTAGTTTCTGTGTTCAAATGTTTATATACATATATGGGTCAAGTTATTTTTTAACTTATTTTCAGTACCTCCCGTTTACTCGCATCGTATCTCAGTTAATGGAAAATAAAAGTGGTTCTGAATTTGAAGACTATCGCTATTTTGACCCGAAATTGTACAGGCGTCAAGATACGTAAGTTGATTCGATTCATGTTCATCAGTTTTTTCTCTCGTTTGAATTACCTGGTGCATACCCAAGTTTTTTAACCTTGAGAGCTACACTTCTTTCAGTGGTCTGCATAAGATCATGCTTTCGTTTACTGTCGTGCACTTCTGTTTGAAAAATTAGCCCTCTGATGATAATAACGCTTTAAGGGAAAGACGTTAATATAAACTGATATCGTCTGTAGAGATTCAGTTTATTACTTAACAAAAATTATTTTCAGTCTACAACCTTACATGTGTTTATGTTACACATGTGACAGCAGAGTCGTAATTGAATGTTCTAGACATCCCTATTTTAAATATCGACAGTTGAGTAGTAAACGAATAATGCAATAGAAATTGTTTAATTACGTACTCGTGCTGCACTTCTAATTTATGTTGTTCACAAATTTTCTGGTACGCATTCAGAGCAGATTTAAGTTTGATGAGTTTTATACATCCTTTTAAAGAATATATATACATATTTATAATTTGGACAATGATCTTTTTTTATTCAAAACTTTTCGTGATTATCGCTTTGTTTGTACTTTGTAAAATGATCATAATGAAAATGATTCATTTATTTGACTATTTCTTTTTTGTCGAACAGACAATTAATAAAGTACCGATACACCAAACTTGATCAGAACTTAAGTATTATTATTTTGAAGATGTTTCTATGAATAAGTGAATAATCATATATTGAAACAGAAATGTTTAGCATAAGGACAGCTCAAAAATAAACTGTATTATGTTTCAATTTTGTCAGAAGTAACAGACTGCGTCGGCGACTAAACTAACTCAAATAGTTTTCTTGGAGTGATACTTGCCAACTATTGATCGCCAACTACAGTTGATTATTGAATAGCGCAGATAGCGAAGTTACAAGCGCACCAAGCGAATTTGAACAGAAAGGTAATCCGCGCCAGCAAGCAAGTACGAAGGCGTATTCTAAGCCGAATCTGATCGTTTCAATTATTGAGATTCAAGAATGCATACATATGTATATATGGGAAAGTGATATTTAAACACATAAACATTGGTACAAGAGGGCACCAAATACATGTGCCCCACACAGTTATCATTGATTTATGTGAAGGCTGTGATATTATCCGGGTGCCCAAACCAAAGCAGGTAGTTTTCTTAGAGGGCCACACTCCGAGCCTTTGACCTAAAGGTATGATCCACAAGGCAGTGCAGCAACATAAGGAGATGCAGTCCCATGGTATACGGTGACCAACACTAGGTTCACATGCCTTTTGTTCCTTCAGGATCATGAAGCCTGTGTGCACTATTGGTTTGGAATCAGGGTTTTCCAACTCCCCAAGTTGGATCCTGTGTCCACCGATTCGGGTAAAGTACTGGACATTCACTTTTCGTCCTCTCAATTTCATAAACAACATTTCCACCATGAGAAGATAGTAAGTAGGACGTTCTTGGCGGTGTTCGTACGCACGTGGCCATGTGAGAGCATTTTTAGAGGGAGATCTGACTATCCCCACCCACGTCCATACCAGGGCATTTGGGGTCGAAAAAAGATATGTGCGTAGGCTGTCACATATGATCAAGCATACGCGTTTATTCAGACACGATAGTGATCATAATAATACAAAGAAATAGACAAATTGTTACTGTTCCAACAACACTGTTGCTAAGTTTATTGAAGGGCTTGACAGAATTAACCGTAAACAATCTTAATTTTAGAAGAGGTGTTGTAATAGTAATCTCCCCAAGTTAAAATCTCCAAATATATTGTGTCTATCTCTTTGAAAAAACATTGAGGTATGTAACCCCAAGAAAAACACTGAACGTTGAGAATTAAATTCCAAGAATTAATTTTACTACCTATTTTGTTTAAATAAAAGCATACAATGTCTGGAATTGTGAGCGATGAAGTGCTATGAACAAACACTGCTAGTTTTTAATTGGTCACTCACTGATCTGAGTTGCAAATTCCCAAATGATTACTATCGTTAGATAAGTGTTTGCTAAAGAACATGAGTAAATAAACTTAAATCACTTCATAAAGATTTTTTTGTGTTTTTATTTGTCTCAGTAATATGCCTCGTGTCAAACAACCTTTCGATGAAGCTTTTGTCTTTGTCGTTGGTGGTGGAAGTTATGTTGAGTACCAAAATCTGTTAGATTGGGTTAAATCAACTTCTTCCACTACATCTGGCACATCTAATGCTTCGTCAACATCCTTAACAAATTCTGTTAACGGAATAAACAGTCGTTCTGGCCCAGGAGGTCATGACTCATCCGGTGCTCCTAATATCGGTACAGCTTATTCGAAACATATTACTTATGGCTGTAGTGATCTCGTTAGTCCGAGTGAATTTTTATTAGAAGTAAGTTCTGTTTGGGTATAATTGTCGTAATCTTCTGGATTGTTTCTCGATTTTTGCTAAAGTCCGTTTGTCTATGGACGCAGGTTAATTAAATAAAAAATTACACAGATTACCTGCATCTATGAAGCTTTCTCGAATTTTACTTTTTCTTACGTTATTCAAAGGTCAACTAGCATATAGTAGTTTCCTTTATATATTGATAAAGTTTACGCATATATAGTTTGTAAGTAATATGTATCTATCATAGCCTCGCGGTGGTTTCCTTCACTAGTTTCAAAATTATGAGGGCTCTTTAAAAAATGCACTGTTTTAATTTCTGATTACACTGAACCTTT
The DNA here is from genome assembly GCF_000237925.1 of Schistosoma mansoni. NCBI lineage: Eukaryota > Metazoa > Platyhelminthes > Trematoda > Strigeidida > Schistosomatidae > Schistosoma > Schistosoma mansoni. Next base: position 16,163,790 of record NC_031496.1, read on the forward strand.
CGTCTAATTTCCAAAATAGCGGTGTTGAAAAACTCTCGAAAATCTAACTACTAAATTATAATCAATTTATATTACTTAATGTTGTAGTGTAATCAGAAAACATTGTTTCCTAAATTGATTCTATTTATTTATAAATCTTTTCAATCATTGAAGTTTAAGGTTGTAATCCAAAAGTATCAAAGTTTTATATTTATAGTCTGTTCCTCTTTGAAACCATCTGGACCAAATGTAAATGGCACTATAGTGTATTCTTGTAAACAATTTGCTAGATTGAATTTGTCAACTTATGATACGTCCTAACAAATAATCTCCTTGTTTTTATCTTGGTTTCAGTTGGGGAAACTTGGGAAGGAGTTGTAACTTTACATTTATCAACAATTCTGATCGTCCGACTAAAGATGTTCAGTTACCTCTTAAATACAATGGTTGTTTTGGATTTTATATGCTCTGTAAATTTCTTCTTCTGTGATGATATTTCTTCTAGTATTTGGTCTGTCAGTTATCCTAAACGTTCATTTACACCAAACTTGATTTTTTTTGTACTTCTTGTTACATATTTATATCTCTTATTGAAATTTTTTCTGATATATCTATGTTGAAATCTTTCGAATGTATTCTAATTTGTATCCATATTTTAGATTATTTACGACGTAATTATATTGTTCATTGAAAATTGTTATGTTTGGAAATATAAATTTTCTGTGATTTAAGATAATTTTGTTTATTGTTTCATGAAGGTACTAATTTTTATACGTGTTGAAATATGTTTTGTAAGCCGTGTATCTTAAGATATTTACCTTATTCATAGTTGAGATCCACACGGGTTACTGGGATTTCCCACTACTCTAAGTTCCTTTTTGTTAAGTAAATGTTATCAGTTAATGAAGTTCGATATTTCGATTTCCTTTGCGAAAATATTCACGTGAACTAATTTGCACTTTAACCCATATATCGCCCAAAGTGCTTAGGATTATGGTTTTAACAAGCGCGTAAAAATGAACATGTCTATCATGCCAACCACCATTTATAATTGCATTTTTAAATAAAATTATTGCACGGTATAAATTTCATCTAGTAAGCCATCATTTCCGCTTAAGGCTAAGCCATACTAGACAATGATACCTGTTTGAGCGTGTGGACACTAAATAGATTAAAGGTGGGAAACATAGTAACGATGTCCAGCTGATTGTTTGTGACAAAAATAGGTCTTTTGTACTTCAATTATCTACTATCAAGCTTCCGACATCCACTAGTTTAAAGGATATTTTTGTCCTAATTTTTACTTAAACTGATGTCTGTTAATGTCTGGAGTCAACTCATCCCAATGTTTAGGACCAGACGAAATGCCAAACCTCCTTTTTAAGAAATTTACTGACTTTCTTTGTCATCCATTCACAACCGTCTTTAACGAATCCTTCTCAACTAATTTTATACCGGAAATGTGGAGAAAGGTAAAGATAATCACAATGCCAAAGGAAGTCACTGGCGATAAGAATTCTAAATTAGATCGGTAACTTTTCTTCTTCTTAAAGCAATGAGAAAACTATTGTCACTCTCACTTCAACATGAATTAAAAGAGCATATTGACGCACACTGGTTTGCTTACAAATGCAAAAGTATATAAGATTTCGTTGTTATTCTGCGTCATAATATGGTGTTCAATTTGGAAAAGGTTAAGAATTACGTTCGATGCGCAATTCAGTATTAAAATTCTGCCTTCGACTCTTTTTCAAGACCATTATTGCTAAGCAAGTCTACCAGCATCAACACTGACAACTGAATGCCAGACTGGCTGTGTTCTTGCCTCTCTCAAAGAGCGGATTTTACTGTACTTGGATGAAACTTTCCGACGTTTTCACTAAGTCAAGGTGTGGCACACGGAGCTGTTCTTTTCCTTTTTTATCCACTTCTCTTCATGATCTGTCGTAAAGAACATTTACTTTATACGTTCTTGCCCGTAATATGTTTGTTAGTGCAAACGCACGCTTGACGAGCAGGAAGTACTAACTCAAATTGGTTTATCTTTTTGCTGTGTCATTACGCAAAAATACCATTATTGATCATAGTAATCTTTTATTCGATAGATTACTCTTCATTTAGGCTTTATTAAAAATATCGTCAACTGTGATTCTGCATAAACTTAGTGTTCGATTTTTACAGGTCTTTACGTTGAGAGACCATTCTTAGTATATTTCAAGTAAATTCGTTTCCTACATTTTGAATACATCGTATTTTTCTCAGAATTATAAACTTCTTTCCCGATTTCCTTATTAATTTACATTTCGCCGTGGTCCCTAAGGAGTACATGTAAGCGATCTTGCTGCTACTGTTGCTGTCAGCTGTGGTACTTAGTGTGACAAATGTTAAAGGTGGTTTCTGTAGGCGTACACAGACGTTACAGCGACTGTATTCAGCACACTCAGTGGATTAGTTCGCAAGCAGCCGTGTAACCCCAGCATAATAGATGCTCTGAAAATGCTGAGTAATATATTCAGTCTCTTTACGGGTTTGAGAAGAGTATTTTCATCAGCCTTTAAAAAGCAGTCCCGAGATGGATAGACAAACAACAACTCTCAGTAAGAGGTAGAGCAGGGTTTTCGACAACATCAGGAACCAACATCACATATGATATGATGAAACGTAGCGCCACTATCACGTCGAAAGTGTTATACTGCATCATAAAATTTTTTAAACCCCCAGCAAACCTGCCACAAATGCAACTATGGTCCTCAAAACTCCTGCTGCAAGGGACTGGACTACTGTCAACAGGGCCGTACAATCTACTCCCTAGATTGTCTAACGGCCAACAAAAGAAACAGGAATTCGAACCGCAGCACGATTGTCAGGAACAAGCGACCCTGACCTTAAACCTCGGAAACGGGTCAAAGTTTGCGAACCTTGAGGAACTGCTATTATTGTTCCCTCAGTCTGCGGGACAAAACTGTGAGGTGATCTGAAAGATTGACGCAGAAGGCTCAAAGTTTCCGAAATTGAACGACTATCATTCACCCAACCTACTCGAATAAAGAACATCAAACCTTCAAGTCATACAAGATGTTATTAGAACTGAGAAAAATTGACTGAATGCAAACTGGTATATTTAATGTTAATAATTTCACTTTTTGAATGCACGTGTTTTGCTTAACCTTTGAACTTGTTCGTTCACAACGTTGACTTCGGACATTTTGGTTTCACTCTGCTCTCCGTTTGTTATTGTGGAAGCTTTCCTTCGAGGACCTTAAAATTAGAGGTTTATCTTGTTATTGTGATGATTATTATTAAAACGTTATATTTAGCTTGATTATTAGTAATTTACGAAAACATTTGTGTACCTGAATTGAAATTTGGTTCTAGTGTTATTCGGGTTCGGAATTTACGAGTGTATCAACCAACCGTGCTTCAATAACGGACTACACTGAAATTAGAATGTAATAAAATATGTATTTACAATGTTTTTACTGGCTAGTCACTCTCTGACTGGGGGTGAGAATGATATGCCATACCCTGAGCAAATCTCAGCTGGAGTATCCTCAAAAGAATCTCGCAACTCGTTAATACACGGATAAAATATAATTGTGCAGCATGTAACAGAAAATGTTAACCCTGATTACGCAGACTGCGACATTGTGGAGTGAAAGTTGTTAAAGAGTTCTTCGGAAATTAACAACATATCGACTCAACAAGTCGTATGATTTGCAAAAATGAGCGCAACTTCTAAATCCTGGCTAGTGAAGATAGCCTTCTTTTCTCACAAAATGGCGGCTGCTCTTATTTTTGAAGTGTTTCGTGACAATGGACAACTGACAGCAGTTCATTTTCATCCGGACAGGATACATGACGCAAGATTTAAGCATTAAAGTTAATTGGAAATGACTATTATACTTGTGAACCAGTAATGACATCGGTAATACGTGGAAGGGTTAAAGACTATCAAACGGGAAAACTCTGTTCAGGTAGTTAGCCTGTGCATTCACATGAGGTCCATCTAAACAAACACAGAGAGGGCGCTCACTTGTTTCAATTCGAAAGAATCAACTTTTCTTTTGCGAACTCTGTGAGTTACTTACCTACTTACTTACTTACTTACTTACGCCTTTTACTCCCAATGGAGTATAGGTCACCGACCAGCATTCTCCAACCCACTCTGTCCTGAGCCTTCTTTTGTAGTTCTATCCAACGTTTGTTCATTCTTCACATGTCTGTTTCCATTTCTCGGCGTAATGTGTTATTTAGTCTTCCTCTTCTCCTTTGACCTTTAGGATTCCATGTGAGGGCTTGCCTTGTGATGCAATTGGGTGATTTCCTCAATGTGTGCCCTATCTACTTCCAGCGCCCCTTCCTGATTTCTTCTTTCGCTGGAATCTGGTTTGTTCTCTCCCACAGTAACTTGTTGCTGATAGTGTCTGGCCATCGGATCCGAAGTATCTTGCGTAGACAACTGTTGATAAACACTTGTATCTTCTGGATAATGGCTTCCGTAGTTCTCCACGTCTCCGCCCCATACAGTAGAACTGTCTTGACATTTGTATTGAAAATTCTAACCTTGGTGTTGGTTGACAATTGTTTTGAGTTCCAGATGTTCTTCAGTTGCAGATATGCTGCTCTTGCTTTGCCGATCCTCGCCCTCACATCTGCATCTGATCCACCGTGTTCATCAATGATGCTGCCCAGGTATGTAGAGGTTTCCACATCCTCCAAAGCTTCTCCATCAAGTGTAAATGGATTGGTGCATGTTTTATTGTATCGGAGAGTCTTGATTTTCCCTTTGTGCATATTGAGACCTACTGCTGCTGAGGCTGCTTCTACACTGGTCGTTTTCTCCTGCATTTGTTGTTGCGTTTGTGATATAAGAGCCAGATCATCCGCGAAGTCTAGATCGTTCAGCTGCATCCTACCTGTCCACTGAATCCTGTACTTTCTTCCAGATGTTGACGTCTTCATGATCCAGTCGATCACCAGGAGAAAGAGAAAGGGTGAGAGTAAGCAACCTTGCCTAACACCGGTCTTTACCTCGAATGAGTCGGTAAGTTGTCCTCCACGAATGATTTGACAGTTTAGTCCACCATAGGAGTTTCGTATGATATTGAATATGTTCTCAGGCACGCCGTAGTGTCGAAGAAGCCTCCATAGTGTTGCCCTGTCCACGCTATCAAATGCCTTCTCGTAGTCAATGAAGTTGATGCAGAATGAAGAATTCCATTCAACTGATTGTTCCACAATGATCCGTAGAGTTGCGATTTGGAACTCTGTGAGTTGCTTAAACTAAAATATGGTAATAATATTCATTTATAGAGAATATCTGAAACTTGAGGGTTTTAAATCACTGGCGATATCCGGAATGTCTTTGTTTCATAATGGCAGAAAAATTGTAGTGAATGGAATGGATATGGGTTCCTGAGGAATAACAAATTATCATCTCGAAAAATCTGTACGGTGTTCCTTGAGATAATCCCACACCTATAGCAAAGTGTGTCAATCTTGTGGTGGAGGTATTTTCCCATTCTGTTTGTCTCTGATACAGGTAAATTACAGTCATCAGTGGTAGCCGTTAAAATAGTCAAGGAAATAATGTATATGGGCGACAATAGAAAACAGGCGATAATATCAGATAGTCGAAAAATCTGTCTTTTTTATGAGAATTTTATTCCGTTGTGAAGCTCTTATTAGCAAGCGAAACCTGGAGTTTCCTAGTTGATGGATCCAAACGGCCCGACAAACATCGATGGCGATGACACAGAAATGACGAAACCGTTTTTTTCAAAGATTTCGAACTTCACGCACAAATAAGATAAACGGGCACTTCACTTAATATTGAACAACTGTCTCAGAAGTAAATCTAAGAGCTGGAAAAATGAATAGAAAAACTTTAGCTTTTAAACAAGAATACTCTCTTTGTGCTGAATATAGTTCATTCTGATATACCGAGAGGAGCTGATTCAATCATAGCAACATCGCAAAATATAATGAACTCACACTCGCTAGGTCAAAGCATTATCCAAGCTTATGCAAATCTGATGTATATCTGATGTTCGTATGATTTAATAATTGTTTTGTACTAGATGAGTGCTTGATTTTGAATTCTCAATACAATACGTTCGTTTTTGTTCACCTAGATTTATTCGGCATACATTACACTGTTTCGGGGATTGCTAGTTCGTATAATTAGTTAAAACACTTTTAAAAAGCACAGTATACTTTGACATTTTTTTTAAAGGAGGCTGACCTAGTCGAACTTGATGCTACCGACCAATGACATTTCTCATAATAGCCTCAAACGTTATGGAATGCTTGACATGCGATGGTTTACATGACAACCCGTACAAATGCCTCATATTCTTTCCAATTTATAATAACCACCTTTCACAGCAAGTATCGTATTGTTTATTACATTTCGCTTTCGATATGAAACTCTGGAGAAATTTTTGCAATAAAGATGACAAGCTGTTAGGCAAGCGAATAGGATTTGATAGGACTTCAAAGTTGATCAGATAACAATAGAAGGATTTAAATACTTCAAAGTACTTATCAGTCCAACTTGGACATCTTACAAACTATAAGCCCACATAAATCCCCCGTCTTGAGTTAGAAAAGGTCCAAGACTGTTGATTCTCTATGATCTGAAGTCTTATACTGACTGCGACAATGATGCCTTTCTTGAGTAGACTTTGTACTGATAAATTTTAAACGTAAATTTGGCCATTTTAACGGCAGAACTCTCCAATTATTTCCCGAAGGTTCAAAAAGACCTAATCAATAGTTTGGAAATATAGTGTTTACTGCATCAGTCCAAAAGGATAAGAATAAATTGGAACGTATCCGAGAAATAGTGAAGATACCACCAGTATTGTAGTTTGACAACGCTTTACGAGTAACACCTTCTATAAGCAAATCGCGTCCACCTAGTAAAATCAAAAGTCAGAAGCGAGGAGGTTGGAAGATATATTTGGTGGGTTATCAATATATTGAGAAGTGACTGATCTAATCTGGCTTATGATCGCAGATGTTTCTCACGCCGTTCTAAAACGTGATCTCGTACGGATGCATGAGCGAACGCCTTCAGCTAAACGAGTCCACTAAAACTATTGTGGTCAGCATCAAATGTCGAACACTTACAGTGACATTGATTTTAGGGATTTATTTCCAGCTACAATAGGTTCGAGGGCTCAAATCCAATCTTCATGAAAAGCGCCTCAGATCACTGAGTCTTTTGTCATCAGAGTATGGATATCTCAATAGGCGAACTTCCAATGACTTATTAAATTCTAAATACTTAAAACATCCCCCGAACCACCTACGTAGGCTCAGTCCCAAAATAAAGACATAGCAGAATAGCTGTCGGTACATGTTTTACCATCTATGAGTAGTCGTTAAATACACCAAAGTTCCTGCTTGAATATATTTGCTTACTTGTTGTTGCTAGATACGGAGGTTCGTTAAACGGAAGCTTTTACTCTTCCATTGTCAACCATTTGAATCACATTGGAACCGTGAGTGGCGAACTAACGAGCCTAATTTAAATTCAGATGGCCTTGAAACTCTGAGTGTTGTCACTTTGATTCGCATGCATGATATGGGTTCCTCATCATTGCCTTCCGCGTTTGCCTCCAGGATTTACATTTTTGCAGTGGGTTGCTTACGGTCTACATGAAAAAACAATGAATTCGGTTTTAATTTTTTTTTCTCTAACAATTAGTATGACATCTTATAAGATATATATTTCACTTTTTTAGCAAGACTATTGTTTTTAGATAAGCTGATCAGATTTAAGTTGGCGGGTTTGTGAATTAGAAGCGTTATTCATTTATTCATATTTCTATTCATGTATTATAACTTATGCGGTTTCGTAATGTATATCCGGTAATACTATAATCTATGAGTGACCTTTGCACGACCATAAAGTGCCCTTGAGAGTGTCCACCTAACAACTAAGACCAAATGAAGATTATAAACCTGTATGAGATATTAGAATTATGATTTACAGCTGACAGGGTCAGGAACACGATGTAGAGTTATCATCACGAACTGGTATCAGCTATAATGCCAAAACGATATTTTGCTAAATAAATGAATGGATTTCGCGCTAAAATGCAGGAACTATTATTTTGCTTGATTGGTCCTTCCATAAATTATAGTCTCGCTAAAATCCATCTCCATTTACAATTACGTCGGCATATTGTATGTTTTTGTTGAGTACTAAATTGTGAACCAGCATGTGTTAGTTGATGGCGAATTCTTAAGTTTTAGACAACGTTTACAACCTGGCTTTTTGGGTTTCACGTTGGTAGAATATAGTTACTGAAACACTTAGTAGATAAGATGTTGTTGCATTTTCTTACTTGAAACATACCTATGGGTATACTGAACTCTTATTTTCATATTATTTGTTCAATGATACGTAATATATTTTCACACTAATGTGCTGGATCTCCATCGCCCGATCAACTGCTTAGTTCATTGTGCTCTATAGTTCATTCTTGCTATTGTCATCGTGAAACCTATACTCATTGTCTCTAATTGGTAACGTGTACTCTGTTAAAAGAGGTGGTTGTTTCACAGCTAAAACTCGAGCTGACAGAACGTTGAATTGAAGATTGTAAGTAATACGGTGAAAATTAATACACAGAGGGTCAGATGCATTCATTTTTTATTTTTCTCTGAATGATAGATGCTTAGTTGTACTGCCGGCTCTCATTTTCTTTCCTTAACTCTATTTTTACTCCTACCTTACTAATTTTGTTTCTCTCATTTATTAGATTCAGAATGTCCCTTGACTTCTGTCTATTAGTGTGGCGTATATCATACAAAATCACCATTGATTTAGTTTTACCTGTATATCGTTCCCTTTCTTTGTGTATTGTCCGGAATGATAAGAACTCAGGTCAATAAGATATCGTGTTTGTGCTATATATTGTCCCATAAAAACAGATAGATAGTATTTATATGTTTCGTTTGACAGTGGTTCGAGAACAACATTTTCTATTACTAATCTTAAAAATGGTACACTTGTAATATATCAACTAGACAGAGATAATATTTTCAGAATTCTTTTAGAAAAGTGGTCCATACTAAGTCTATTACTTGAGGTGCTACAAATTTATCGTTTCTATTGTAAGAATTCCACACAATACTCAATTTAATTCAAGATTATGAAGTCAAATCTTGGTGATGGTATTCACTGATAATTTTCGTTTTTTACTGAGTGCGCAAGTATGTTCCAACTATTTCTGCTTCCCTCAAATATGTATATGTATTTTATCTCTTTCAGTTATTACAGTTGCAGCCAGTTGTACAGTAAAACTGAAATTTGCACATAGAAATGGGTGTCCATTCATGTTCATCTATATTTGAATATCTCAAAAATGTTGGTGTTCATATGCTTGACGAATTGTACACTCATCCTCCAACATGTCTTGTTGTTTTTAGAGAATTACCTGAACTGGCGAAACATTTTGTCATGCGACTTTTATTTATTGAACAACCGATACCGAAATCTATTGTCTCTGGGTGGGTTGAAAAGGGTTCTAGTGCACTTCTAAATGACTCATGTAAAGCTTTGACCGATTTAAGGATATGGCATTCTACAGACAGTAATGTTTCTCGAGGCTCTTGGTCTTTAAATAAAAGGTACCAAGAATCTATTCGGATATCACTATTCGGAGGGTAGTCATTGTTCATTTTCCAAATCTTTATGATTAAATTACAGTGGAAAACCCTTACTTGGAGATTTAGGCGTTGTGACAAACGATAAGTACTCAAAAAGCGTTGACTTTTTAAAATCTTATGCAGCTGAACGATGGGATGTGAGTTTATATGTGAATTAATTTCCTTTCTCGCAGGCTATACTTCACTTTATGGTAGGTTCTGAATCAGCGGAAGTTGGAAGTGTTGTGAAGGATGTCCTTTTATTGTCCAATTTAATGAAATGGTATGTTCAAATTACTAACTGTAGATTTATTTTCACATATACTAACTATCAGTGAAGGTAATGATTGTCCAATCGGTATCACAAAGCACGGGTTCCATTTCTTGCTTATGAGTCGACAGTTCCAGGTGCTAGTTTTCATCTTGCACTACTTTGACTACTTGAAGGTAATTCAGCTACTAACTGTGATCTACTGTTGTTTTTTTATCTTAACAGGAAAATAGTAAAAATTTAGTTGGAGCCCTACAGTTCGTCTTCCAACTTAGTTTTTTGTGTCCGACAAAGGTGAGCTTAAGTGCATTTGTTTTATAAGGTTAAAATGCACTGGACCCAGTGACTGTGCACACTTTTCTGTCTTAGGTTGTAGGTCACACTTGTTATGGGTTCTCGTTATGTTCATGTACTAGGTTTATATTTCACAACTCCAACTTCAATACAGTGAATAAGACTACTGCTATCCTCTTCTTCCTTGCCCTTATAAGTAGAGTAAGAAACCTGGTTTTTAATAGAAGCTTTGTTGATAATGACCCCCATTGTAACTAAAAGTACGTGTAAGTTAATCGGTTTTATATAGATTACAATGATTATAATTTACTAGCGGAGTAATTGTCACCAAAAATATATCATAGTGAAAATATATTGAAAGTTCGTAAGGTAATGTAACGAAAATGTGCTGGAATTTGACCTTACATCCATTTTGAATCGATATTGACGTTCTTCCTCATAGGTTGTATTTGGGTATTCCACAACCTTAAGACTAGGCAAATTACGTTTTATTTGGAATGGCTAACGTCAAGTCCCTTTGCAGCCCAAATTAGGTTGAGCGAACTTAAAATCTTTGAATGCATAAATTACTGTTGAAGCTTCATACCATGGGAATGTTTGCTCTTCTGTTTATCTTTTTCTTCAGTAAGGTTCTTTTCCACGGGATAAGGTTGGTAATCCCTTTGCCAAACCCTCTTCATTTATCTTTGCTTGGGACCGGAAGCAACCTTAGAGAGGTTCTAGGAGGAGTCACCATTGAATCGAGGTTTCAACGTTTAAATAATTATAAGCGAAAAATTATACATATTCCCCCTTAAGTTGAAATTTCATCAGTAGTTCATTAGTTTCTTAGCGAAAAGCCAGTATATATCTTTTACAAAGTTGAGTGGATTATTTTCTCTCATTGACATTAATGCGATCAAGAAGGCAATTGATAATAGTTTACGCGCAGCAAAACAAATGACGGATAATTATATTGGTACCAGTACTAATGTAGAAGTTGAGCTTTTGATGAAAATCATAAGGTATGAATCCATACATTGAAGCCAAAAATAAAGCCGAATGCGTATTTGGAAATTACATACAATGAGCAGAAATTTTATTACGAAGACAGTCACGTGGCATAAGTTTGAGCTCGTGTACCACTTAATCTATTGTAAAACCCCCAAATGCCCTGGTACAGCCGAGAGTGGGGAGGGGCCGCCTTCTCAAAATGCTCTCACATGGCCTCGCGTATATAGCCTCTACCAGGGAAGTCCTACTCACTGCCTTCTCGTGGCACCGGTGTTGTTTACGAAATTGAAAGGACTAAACGCGAGTGCCCGGCGCTTTAACCACGTTAGTGGACACGGAAAGTCCACGTAGGGGAGTTGGAAAACCCTGATTCCAAACCAATGGTGCACATGGGCTCCAGTATCCTGAGGGAACAAATGGCGTATGAACCTATTGTTGGTCACCGGCTACTATGGGACTGCATCTCCTTACGACGCTCCACTTCCTTGTGGATCAGACCTTTAGGTCAAAGGCTCCAGGTGTGGTCCCCTAAGAAAACCACCTGTTTCAGTTTGGGCACCTGGACAGTATCACAGCCCTCACACAAATCAAATGAGATTTGTGAGGCGCATATGTATCTGGTGCCTCTTTTTACCAATATTTTTGTGTTTAAATAAATAAATCAATATTGTACAATTCTACAAGTTATTGTTATAATATTTAACAAAGAATATGAACACAACATTATTGTAACTAAATTGTTAGTTTTAGAACAGTTTGAATGGGGCTGGCAGGTAGCCTATGAAACCAGATATTCACAGACAGCAAGGATTAGGTCATCGATGTCTTGGAGCATTTCTCACCGTATCATTGGGTGATTAAATGAGAAATCTCGAGGTTAGGCGTATATCTTTTACCAGAAGGTTCACCTATTGACTCAGAGTATGTAAATGACACTCTTGTCTGGTGAAGACGCTGGTAAAATGCAGAGTCTTCTGTTAGCATTGAGGAACAATGTCCAGAGTTTTGGGATGCGTTTCTCTTCCTCTAAATGCAAATTGTTGCTTCAGGACTGGTCTGCGTCAACACCTGGACTAAGGATATGGAGTGAGGTGATCGAACGCGTCGATAACTTCACTTATCTTGGAAGTCTGATCTGCCCTAATGGGTCGATGTCTGACGAAATCTCTCCACGGATTGGGAAAGCTCGCTTGGTTTTCGCCAACTTACGTGACGTATGGTGAAGGCGATATATTCGTCTGTCAATTAAAAGACGAGTATACTGAGTAGTTCGTTCTGTTCTAATTTACGGCTGCGAAACGTGGTAAACAAGAGTATAAGATACTCGTATGCTACTTGTATTTGATCACAGGTGTCTTAAAAATATTGCTCACATCTTCTGGGATCACTGGCTAAGTAATAGTGAGGTGAGGTTAGACACAGGGTATTAGGGAATGATGGTAAATCAGTTGATGAGGTTGTGAGTCTCACCGACTGAGATGGTTGGGCCACGCATTACGCATCCCCAACCACCGATTGCCACTGCACGCAATGCTGACTAGTGTTGGAGATGGTTGGAAGAGAAATAGTGGCGGCCAAACCAAAACTTGGCATCAGTCCTTGAAGTCACTAACTTCTGGTCTGAGCCATGTTGGTAGATGTGTGTCGCATATATATCTGGTGCCTCCTTGTACCAATATTTGTGTTCAAATAAATGAATAAATGTAGGTAGATGCAGACTACTTGGTTGGGATCCGCTTAACTATTGTAACGAGTGGTTGGATACTGGGTGACATGGCTCAAAATCTATCATAATGCCGTAGGTGTACACACTCTGTCTTCGCTTAAACCGTGAGATTAAAATTACTTTATGCCCTTCTTTCTACGAACTAGTTCTTTCCTCCTGTATCATGTCCGTATATGCAATCTTTCTTTTATATATTACTACCATTGAAGTAACTGCTTTATGAATTTGGTGTTCATCTTGTTGTGCTAATGAGGTGTGACAACTTGGAACGATGTATATATGTGCCTGATCCTACTTCGTAGCCAAGTGACTGACTGACAGGCCGCAACTCTCTTGATGAATGTAAAACTTTATCGAATGAAGTTACTGTAATATAGTCTCTAATATATCTCATAACTTAATTCTATTTATGTCGTTCTAAGTATTTTTCTTGTGTTTAGTCTTCTGTTAAAATGAATGCTAATTTTTCCACTGCATTTTTTGGTTTATTTCTTATTTTACGTTCTGGTGTGGTGTATTTTACTTAGATCTATGAACATCTGTTCCATGACTTATATTGTTCATGAGTAGTGATTAACTAGTATATTATCTAGTGTCAGTCGTATTTAAGTAACTTGATGGAGTATCCAATGTCAATTTTTCCACAATTTACTATCGTTTATTTATTTTATTCATGAAGTAATTTCAATAATAAATGCAGGAAAATTTGTCGCATTTATTCGATGTTACTACTTGTTTGTTCTCTTGTCTTCCTGTGATTCTTTATCTGTTTCTCCTATGATTTACATGGTACTGTGATACTACTTTATTTAATTCTTCCCTCTGTATCTACCTTGCTCAAAGCAATATTTTCAGCTAGGTCAGTATACCCCTTAATAGTTAAGAAGGACACAGTTGGATAAGTTAACTGCTAGAAAGATTGTTACGTTCCTAATAAACCACTGTTAACCATATTATAAATCGATTTTCTCCAGCCTCTTCCACAAACTGTTCTTCATTTGCTTAGTTTCTTAATCTAGATTGTTACGTGATAATATCCTAGACATATGAGACATTTTTACATTATATCGTTAACTTTCATCTAATAAATAACAATACTGTTAACTTTTTGGACGCTATCCATCTCTCCATCTTAATAATTAATATTTATTTATTTATTTAAACACATAAATATTGGTGCAAAAAGCACCAGATAAATATGCGCCTCACAAATCTCATTTGATTTGTGTGAGGGCTGTGATACTGTCCAGGTGCCCAGACTGAAGCAGGTGGTTTTCTTAGGGGGCCACACCCTGAGCCTTTGACCTAAAGGTCTGATCCACAAGGCAGTGGAGCATCGTGAGGAGATGCAGTCCCATAGTAGCCGGTGACCAACAATAGGTTCATACGCCATTCGTTCCATCAGGATACTGGAGCCCATGTGCACCATTGGTTTGGAATCAGGGTTTTCCAACTCTCCTAGGTGAACCCTCCATGTCCACCGACCCGGGTAAAGCGCCGGACATTCGGTTTTCGTCCTTTCAATTTCGTAAACAACACCGGTGCCACGAGAAGGCAGTGAGTAGGACTTCCCTGGTAGAGGCTATATACGTGTGGCCATGAGAGAGCATTTCGAGAGGGAGAGCGGACTCTCCCCACTCTCGGCTGTACCAGGGCATTTGGGGGCTTAATAATTAATAGTTGCCGTAAAGTTCTTAGATTACTAGTTTATGACATGCCTAATGTATTGTATAATTATTTTTTCATATTTTAGAATCAGTTTCTATAATATTGCGTTTCCGTTCGATTTTTCCGTAGAGCTATCCAGTAGAGGCACTGAGTACTGCCCAACAGGAAGTATTACAACATATGCGCGAACTCGGTTTAGCTTATCAACGAAAACGTACAGCGCCTCGTTTCTATGTAACTCCTCTTGCTTTGGATTTCGCTGGAGGTCATACTACTTTCTTGGAAAGTAAATCAGGTGGATGGGGTCCACAATCGGGGGTTATTCCTACTGGTGTCTCAAAATCAGATCCCACCGACAGCAATAAAATGTTTTCGCAGATTTCAGTATCGAATTCTTCCGATGTTGGTTACATTTTGCTCGAAACCAATTTTCGACTATACGCCTATACAGGTAAGCAAACAGTGTATGTTGTTCAACTGCTTAGAAAATATTGTGTTAGAAAAGATTGAATTGTACTACATTTCTTCATATGAATTGCGAATAGAGGAGGTCTCTTAACACTTGTGACAGGTAATTTAAGGTCTCCCACCTGATCAGTATTCATTGTAATCAATCATCATTATTTGTCCAAACGTTCCACGGACATTACGTTTGCCTCCATGATTCTCATCAAACAATGATATGGATATCTAACTGTTGTTTAATTGTTAGTAAGAGCCTTAGACTCGTGCTAAAGTTTGTAGTTGCTTTTTACCTTTTTCAGGTTAATCATCTTCATATACGGAATATTCACACCGCCACTCTTTATGACTATTATTATTATTACTAAAATTGTTTGTTAATTGTGTTATACTATGCTTTCATACACATGCCAGAATTTATTTTTCTTTTTTAGATTCACCGCTTCGTACTGCTCTTCTTAGCTTATTTAGCAAAATACGTGCACGTTTTCCTAATCTTGTTGTTGCTGATATAACCCGTGACTCAGTTCGGGAAGCATTAATTCGTGGAATAACTGCAAATCAGGTAAGTTTTACTCATATTCACATTTTAATCTTAACTAACTTAATTACTTCTACAGATCCTATCTTTCTTAACAGCCAATGCACATCCAGATATGTTACTACAGGTAAATTTTGTTGATTGTTTTTCCCTACTGTAAGTTATTTTCTATGTTGTATCGAAATCTCAAAACAAATAGTTAACCATGTGTAAATTGTCAAGTGTAAAGTTTAGTAGTTTTAACTGCATTCTTACATTCTCTAAAGTTTTATGTGTATGTTGTAGCAAGGTAGTTTTGAGTATTTATGGAAGAAAAATGGTGTGTATAATAGTCGGTTTTCAATTGGTTTTTAAAATTAACCATCTAATGTATAGAGATCAATGGTTTCTATGTTGGTTGTTTAGAGACAGTCGGTAAAGAGCCCCGGACTAGTTTACATTTATCACCAAGGATTATCTGCACTCTTAAGTGGATCGATTTTCTTTGTGGAATTCAAACTTCTATCAGCCAGTATCATATAGACGTTATCAATGAATAGTTTAGACGTCCTTTTTGGTTATTTCTGTCATGGAATTCCTGGTTATTGATTCAAGCTGAAACTTATTTAATGAATACCTAGGATCACCACACAAATCGGCAGCTTTGTGACAGCAATGATCATGCGTGATAGAGAACATCAATTCTGTTGACTACTTATATTTGATATCTCATCGATAGATTCGTGTATCCTGTCTCACTAAATTTCAGTCAGATGTAACGTATGGAGCCGTATCATTTCAAATAAACGTTGATAATAAACTGAAGCATCTTGAATAACACCAACCAGATGGGGTTGCGTCCGTCTCCAATACTGTAGCTAACATCTTCGAAAACTTAACTGCCAAAAGTGGCCCACCATAATTCAAGACTTTTATAAAGCAACTTATCAGGCCTTTCTCCTGTACACCTTCAATTTAGGTGCATTTTTAACCTTACTAAGATTTGCGAGTCTTGTTTTATTTTCCCTTTCAGGTTATGTAGAAGAAAATAACTAAAGAATAGCTAAAGGTCAGTGGAATCGTCCTTTATTGTTCTCTCCGCCGCTACAATATCCTGAAAAGGATGGATCACTGTATTGTCTTTTCCTAAAATAATCTGACAACCGACTTCCTAATGCCTCTTCCTTTAAGAAGTCTTAACAGTTCTTTAGTGTCACCTATCACCGTTACCTTCCCGATCTCTTTTGCTTTTGTTTTGTACCACTGCTCATGGTCATTGAGTAAACTGTGTTTGCCTGTTTTAAAGTTTTCTTCACTGTTTATCGTTGTCTGAGGCTGCTAGAATGACTGTACGAGCGTCCATAATTTGAAAACTAAACTTATATTCATTTTCAAATTAAACGTAAGCTATAAAATGTACACTAACTCTATTTACTGTTTTTTAATTGTACTACAGAATCCTATATTACCGCCTACTTTAACCGATCAAATACGACTATGGGAATTAGAGCGAGATAGATTTCTATTTCAAGAAGGCTGTCTGTATGAACAATTCTCTCGGAATACAGATTTTGAAATGGTTCGGGATTATGCTAAAGTAATTTGTGGTTATCCTTTTTGTTAATGGAGTCTTTCTCTTTCTATCTCTAGAGTATTGGTGTTTTACTCTGGGAAAATCCTGAACGAAGACTTATGGTTGTGTCTAAAGCAGGTCATGAAGATGTACGGAAATTTTGGAAACACAAACGTCCGTCCTAAAACTTTGTCACCGTTCACTTTTCCTTTCCTACTCCAGATTATATGTACGTAAATAGTTACATTTTCACTTTTATTCAAACAGTATTTGTTGAAGAAAGATTTTACAGCAAAACTCCGTGATTTGTTATTTTTCATATTATATTAAAATAAAATTGCCTTAAGTATTTATCTTCCAGTACCTAAACTAAAGACTTTTTTCTGCTACTTCAGTTTCTTTATCAGTTGGATGAAATATCTAGAGAAGTCACATAGTAATAATAGTTAAACAAGATACCCTATTCAATTATAAATATTCATATACATGGAATAAAATCAAAACTTGTTTAGCCTACATGTCGACTTTCGTTACTGTATATCTTCTTATTTTGGCAAGTTCTTATCGAAATAAAGCTTAGTAAGCTTCCATTATTCGATTCGTATATATATATAACATTCTGCAGTCGGTGTACATACTTTTTGGTATAAGGATATTTATTTCAGTAATCATAACTCAATTTGTTAAACAATCAGTGAAGTTAAAACTTCTGATTGACAAAGTAAATTCTTTAAATCTACTAACTAGTAACAGTTTCTTACCAGTGAGTGACTATGCAACCGAACTCCAGCATTACCTTTGAATATTTACTAAATTCAATAAAAAGACTTTGTTTACAACTTATTTGGACGTCCATTAAAATCAAATAACACTTGACACTTGTCCTAACGAAACTATTGATTTCATAGTTAAGCAAATCTTTGTTTTTAATTAAATTTCGTAGTTTGATTTACAGACCGTTTCAGTTTTATGCATTCTTGGTGTGACTCAATGTGATTGGTGTACATAATCGAAAGTAGTTTCCAGAGAGATCTATTTAAATATATAGCCTTCTAACTACAGACTGTGTCTTCTTACCCCTTAGTAAATTATCATCGAACGATTCAAAAATACTTTTAACGTACTTAAGTTTAAAAACTTTCTACACAAATTTAAAAAAGTAGTCCACTGTCTGCTTCGAAAAATCGAAGATGAAATTCAAGGAAATCTGAAGTACATAACGAAAAAGCTGTATGATAAAATAAACTATCATTTCAGTGAATTAAGTCCTCGCTAATTAGAGAGTTATTGAATAGTTTAGCTAAACAGTGGTTTAAGTAATCTGATTTGTTCTACAACAATAATTCCCACTAAGTAGATGACAGTAATCAAAATACAATTATCTTCTTACATTCCCATACCAAATTCATAATCACGGACTTGACAGCAGAGATCCAACCTTAAGTTTTACGTTAAGTAACCTTATTAGTTAACTGATGTGTAGGCGAGGAGAATAATGATTGTTTTTTAGTCAGACTAGTAGATAGTCTGACATGCATTAGATAAGTTATATATTCTCCTAACTTTATTATTATTGTTAGCGTGGAAATGCACTCATGTTCTAATCAGGTCAGTCACGTGTTCTTGATCCGAGTCGTGTCGAAGTCCTGTAGAATAGACACTGGGAGGGTATCTAATGTAGATATTCATCTAAAGCATATTAGTGTTTTATTGGTGTAGACAGAGAAACGGAGCGAAATGACATTAACATAGGATTTCCACGCAGCAAATGGATGTTATGGTATAGAAATTCATAAATATTTTACTTTTGTTACCCTTGGGTCTTTTATTTCTTCTCATGAATGTTCTTTGTCAAACAAAAAAAACAAGATGAAGTACTCCTAGTTGAAGTGAATTTATTTCATATTTCTTAAATCTTCCACATATAAATAGAAAGTAATTGTAAGAAATATATGTAAGAATACTTCAGTTAACTGGTACTAGTGATCGTAAATACTTTCTACATTCATGAAAGCCAAAATTATATATGAACAGAATAAATTAAACAGTTTACATATAATTGATCAACAAGAAACATTCAAATTGTTACTTATAAACAATAAAAATGGATAGTAATTGCAAAATAATAATAACGATAATGAAACAATAGTAGTATTATGTCCAGACAAAACATGTTTGAATTGTCATGAAAATTAAAAATACATAGATATTAACGTACGTACAATAAATACGAGATTTATTGTACGTACGTTAATATCTGAGATGGTTAGGCCACGTGTTACGTATGCCTGAACACCGATTACCACAACGCGCAATGCTGACTAGTGTAGGAGATGGTTGGGAAAGACTTAGGGGCGGCCAAACCGAAACGTGGCATCAGTGCTTGAAGTCACTAACTTCTACTCTGAGCCATGTTGGCAGATGCAGACTACTTGGTCGGGGTCTGCGTGACTATCGTAACCAATGGTTGGAGACTCTAGGCGACATGGCTCAGAATCGATCACAATGGCGTAGGTGTATACACTCTTTATCTTCCCTTAAACCTTAAGATTAAAATTGCTTCATAACGTTCTTCCTTCCTATACTATATCCCTATATACAACCTATCTTTTATATACTACCACCACTAAATTAACTATTTCTATGAATTTGGTGTTCATCTCGTTGTGCTAACGAGGTATGGCAACTTGAACCGATGCATAAATGTGCCTGGTTCTACATTGTAGCAGACTGACTGAAATCCGAGATTGAAAAAAAGTCCAGTATATAAATTCTAGAAAAAATACAGGATGTTTACTTTCTTTTCTGGATACATATTTGGAATAAAGGCTGGTTTCCCATTTAACATGAAGTTAAAGATCTTTAAAAGATGAATTGATTCTTTTTTGAGTTTTTTTTCGAATGCTACATTAAAAGGCATGTTGTTGTGTATGATGCTCGATTGGATTTAGTACATATACATATAATGAGTTATGATTAGCGAAGAAAAAACTCTGAAACAATCTTTGATTTTGCATTCATCCTATATTTAATTTAACCAAAAATAGCTTATGAGAGACACTAACTTGATGGTAATTCATAGAAAAAGTTCAAATCAATTCAAACGGTAGAATTATATTATTTATTTAGAAGAACCAACAACGCTTATAATCCGATTAATGTTGGCTGTAGTGGGGTATGTTTTTAACCACATGTATCTTTACTCGTTGAGATGAAAGATATTCGCAGCCATATAACGAGAAATATAAGAAATTTTATCCCACACTTGCTGCCTATCATTATTTATCGTAAATTTACCCTTAAGGAAGCTCTTATTATATCAGAAATTCATGTATGCATTAAATAACACCATAATCACATAGATTATTGCCATGTATCTCAAGCAACAACAAAACTCTTTAAAAGCAAGATTGGTAATCAAGTATTATCAGTTGATGATAATCTAAGCAAACATTTGTCGCTCCTTCTAATTACGTAGAAGCTTTGGTTTATCGCCCGTGATAGACTTATAAATGATTATACATTTCTTTATTTCCCCGTGAATACTATTTATTTTGTAGATAGAAATTAGAGAAATTGGATATCATTTTTACAAAAGTATCTACATAGATAGGCTGCATTTCTGAAAAGCGAACGGGGTTAAAACGTTATTTTAAAGGGAATTTACTTATGTTTATCAAAAATAAAGATTGAGAATTAAGTTGACCGACAAAATAATGGAAAGCAGAACTATTTACGTTAGATATGACAACTTTCATCAAGATATTTGTTCATTATCAACAATAAATTCTGAAGTAAATTATATTAAACACCCGATAAGAATTGTTTTACACAAGCAACAGTAATTCTACAGCGTTTCACTGAACTTTCTAGTTACCTATCTGTTATACCTTGTGACGCACCAATCAGAAAAACAGTGAATTATCGGTCGAACCAGTGACGCATACAACCCGTGCGAGCAGTCTAGAGTACTTATTGGTTTTGCTTTCTGCTTAGCCTAGCCAGTTAAGTCCAGAACACCAATTTCAGCCTTTGCGGCATGAATCATTTATTTCAAACATACTGGGTTTATATACCAACCAGACCACATCATACCATGAAATAAGAAACGACATTTGTACAAGATTTAGCCAAATGTGGGAGATCATAATTGATAGATAGGACATTTTATTTTATTTAAACACATACATATTGGTACAAAAGGGCACCAGATACATATGCGCCACACAAAACAATGAAAATAGGAAGATAAAGGATGAAAAAAAGGGGGACTGAAATGTACAACCGGAAGACTCTTTCAGTTAAGAAAGTTAGAACCACTCTTTATGAAGAAAGAAAAAGGTTACAGCAGGCTCGCTACTGGCTTTTATTCTGAGCCATATCTGATAACGTCTCTAGCCACTGTGTTGCACCATCTCTCGAACCCCAACCAGGGAGTCGTGAAGGACCAACAGAAGCTAGCCCTTTGCAGCTTTCTTTCATACCACGACACCATGTCATACACTGACCACCTCTCCGCTTTTGAGAATGCTGAGAATGTTAAATCGTATGATAATAGTTCATAGGTCAAAATAACGCTCATAAATAAGGGGGACATGAATATGAATAGTTTAGTTATTTAACAAGTGTACGATAAGAATACACGCATAGTATTGGTCCATAAATGGATCCTGAAAGTTACCATTCATTATTCTAATCGGGATATGACACTATCAATCGTCTATACATACATACATATTTATTTGACAAAAATTTTAATCAACAAATAATAGGATCAGTTTATAACTACAGTTACATGAAAAAGTTGACGTATGTTTTGAATCAAATAGAACTAATAGTGATTATCAGGTTGGTCTCCTGTTAGTACGTGCTATACAATAAGTTTTTAGGTCATGACGTATATGCAAGGTTTACATATATGGACGTTTATAAGACAAATGTACTCAATCAGTAGTTGCGGCATTTTAGAGAAAATTATAAATCATTATTTAAATATGATATTAAAAGAATGCCAAGTAATTCCATGTATTTATAGTCTGTGTACATTAAAATGGAAAGTACATTTTTTTATGGTGTACTGCCGCATACTGTAATGAATAATTAATTCATATAGAGTAACTCGTACTTACGTTACAATACCGGTCAACATCTTATCGTGAACAATAGTTTTATTACGAGTTTTTATTTGACTACGTCTTAGAACTTCTTAGATTTTTTGACAAGATAATTGGAATTATTTTATTTTAAACCATCCGAATGTATAATCATTCTAATGTTTGACGATAGCTTTGACAAAGAAACTAATTCACTACGTAAACTCAACAAATATTTAAACTAACTGATTGAAGTTATACATTAATATCGGCGGATGCTGGCTCAATAGTCAAGAGGTTAGGGATTTTCACGGGAAACCGAATATCCTGGGTTCGAGTTCCGCGTGCGGAAACGTGGATGTCCACTGCTGAGGAATCGCATGCTAGGACAAAACGGCCGTCATGTGATTTCAGGTTTTTATCAGTGGTGTAACACTGATCGGTTCATGATCTCAATTAAAAGATTGAATATTTGGCTAACTCAACTTATTGCTCGAACAATTAAATACGTATTTGGAAAGTAAAATATGAATGAAAATTTATTTAACTTTATATAATCAAAAAATATCCTTCAGTGTAAGACATAATTTCTTACTGTCATGTCAGTATACCATACTAAAACATTGTAAGGCGGTATATTGATTAAAGTTTTCATTGGTCAGACAACCGTAATAACAGAAAATCAACATAGTAGAGCAAATAACAGGATATTTTTTGTTAGACAATAACTAGGCAGAAAGTAATTGGGTTAAAAATTCCCATATATGTATACTATAGCTATGTTTATTTAGAGTTTAGTCAGTCATTCATTCGTAATATCTTGAAGGCTACAACCAAAGGGTGAATAGATTCAGACCGATAGACACCAAATGAGTAAGTTCCCTCAACGTTAAGTCTGGCTATCCAGAGACTACTAACGATATACTTTTAATTGAGCTAGTTTTTCAAACGAAGCGCAGTAGATCAGTCACGTTATTTAGATTAGGTTAACAAAACTCCTGAATAAACAACATCTAGTCTATATAACGTACTCGGTGGTTACATCAGTCGTCATTATACTTTAAAGATATTTTTAATCCTCATGATTTGTGTTCTTCTTATGACTTTATCAGCTAATGTTCCATCAGGGCCAAAGTAACTCGATAGATATCTTAAATGGTCAACTGACATACCACCTATATACTCACATTTTCTAGATGTATTTCTGTATACTAATACAGGAACACCATCTTATATACAACAGGATTCAGATTTATCTTAAACACTTTGATTTTTCGCTCAAGCAGACAATTAATGTCTGCCTGATGTCATTTTATTTACCATACTGAGTTCGGACAGCGAACCTCGCATCAATACAATTGTAGTTTAAGTTAAGAAAAAGGATGAGCATAGTTTACCAATCATATGTATTCGTACAACTGTGATAAATACCTTCTAAAGTGAATGAATAATAACGATAAGCTCACATCTGTTCAACAAAACATGCATACCAACTGAGGCAAAAATATTGTCCATGACTTTCTATATACCCAATGATTTTATTAACCTGAAATCACTGTTCTTGTAGTGAC
This sequence comes from Schistosoma mansoni, assembly GCF_000237925.1. Classification (NCBI taxonomy): domain Eukaryota; kingdom Metazoa; phylum Platyhelminthes; class Trematoda; order Strigeidida; family Schistosomatidae; genus Schistosoma; species Schistosoma mansoni. The sequence goes on from NC_031496.1 coordinate 16,187,603, forward strand.
ATACACCATTCTCTTTCCACATTCAAAAATGAATAACTGCTAAATATGTAACCTTTGGATTCTAGGTCAGAAAGTACGAAGATTTTTCAGTTAGAGTAAATCCTTACACAAATGACCATTGGTCCAAGTTGCCATATCATACTAGCATAACGAGATGAATACTAAAGGAGCGAAAGTACTCATAGCAGTAAAGACAATGAGAAAAACTAAAAGTTTACAATATATTTGGTAAAGACATAATGAAAATGCATGTATGAAGGATTACTGGAACTAAAAATCTAAAGATAAACAGTATATATATCTATAATATTGTGACTGTTTGCAAGCAGTATCATTGCGAAGGCTTTAAACAAATAGTCTGAACCCATCAATATGACCTAGATCAACACCCAACGACTTCATATGCTGATGCTATGCTTTAGTTTAACCCTCCCTAGCTTTCTTCCAACTTACTCTCCGTTGATGTATCATAATTTATTTCAAATCGTAGTTAAAACTGTACAATGAATTTATTTGAAATAAGTATTGTCTGAGGTTGTGTGGTAATTAAAAAACTAATTAGGGTTACGAAGACATTAATAAGACGGTAGGACACCTAGCTATATATTCTGCCCCCTGATAAGCAGGTTAATCGTGGAGGAACTACAAATGGGAACTATTTTGTGTTATTCACATTCATTTAATAAATCATTGGTCGTTAAAAACCAGAAATTGCAGTCAGTGAGTAGAAGGAATTAGAGTGCATTTGACAAGTAAATACTTTGATTGTATTTTTCATTTATGTCATGACAACCGTTATTCTTTCCAATTACTGGATGTTCTTGAGTAGAAGCGAAGGTTTGTAGTATCGGTTGTTATGTTAAGCCCATATACTTTATTCTAGTTGCTGGCCAAGCCAATTCACCTGTATATTGAGTCATCTTTTGATCTTGTTAATCATTTGCTTATTAACCTTGAGTACTTTTTATATGAGCGTATATGTGTACACACTTCGTATCTTATTCATCATATGTCTGTCACTCATTTTTGCCTGACTATAAATGTTGACTAACGCTTGCTTAAATCGAGTTGGCTTCCCAGCCATCTCCAATACGCATCATCTTTCGCCTCGCTCTCTCGCTTGCCGCTCACTCGCTCGTTCATATTCGCTCAGGTGTTGCTAACTTTCGAACCTGAGTTATTCGACAATAAACTGTAGTTGCTGCTATCCTTTGTCTTCTGATTTTACGCGCCGTTAAAATTAGAATTATATCGGTTATCGAAACGAACGATTAACGAAGCGCGGCACTACAGGTTGTCAGATTGTCTCCTTAAAAACAAATACCCCAATAATAGTCGTATATCTGCTAATCATGAACTTCGAGATAAAATTCCCCAATTTTCGACGTTGACCCGTAACTGACAGTGTTCAACAGAATGGAAAGAGGAATAATTATTGCTGATGAAATCGGGTGATCGACATACTGTATTGTGGATTGACTGAAGTTGGAAATATACATCACAAATTTTCAACTTAATGATCTGAGCGTATCATGATCCATTTATTTTATTTAACGGAATTGAGTTTCAGGTGGCCAAAAATTCTTACTAAAGTTCTTACAACAGAATAAGTACTGAAGTATACAGCTTCTAAACTGCTCTTACTACATTACAATACATATCTCCAAGTTATACAAAAATACACTAGTTATATAGTACAAATTGTTTACCAATAATACTTATGGACTCGAATTTGAGTCATACTTTTTATGTGAGCTAATGATACCATGAGACTGTCCAAACCAAGCGAAACTTGAACTTAATTTATTGAGCGCCGTGTGCATTAACCCATAGGCCACCAACTGAAATGCACACATACATGAAACTCCTCTTTCCATTTGTGGCATTTGTTGACAAACTGTCCAGTACTAAGTTCGTTTATTAGTCATTTAAATTTAACACATTTTACACATCGCTAGTTGGTCACAAAGTTGAATGTAACTAGAAAACTGATTAACTATTTGCAATCAGTGCGAGATATGACAGATCACTGCAAGATCGAAGTGAAAAATAAATGACATTTTCACTGATAAGGAAACTTTTTGGTACATTTTAGTTCAGACATTTGAGTAAGAAACAGGTGGATAAACATTTTAGCTAAGAGCAAAGCTACTAGAGGAACATGAATCAGACCAAGCTCCAAAGGACTTAAGTCTTGGACATTAAAAACACGTGGATCAACAATATCATGAGGTGGTCAAATGTAAATATATATGTGAGTTCAGTTAGAGTGTCTTTGTTGTTGTTCGGCATCTAGACTTGACGTGAAATGAAAAAACTTTCCAGTCCGATATGTAACTGTATACTATTCCCAGGGCTACAATATGTACTATCATGTAACCGTATTAGAGTGAACCACAAACCAATGTGACAAAAAACCAAATGTTTTTAGTAAAAAACCAAAATCCCACTTAATTTACCACTGACCTTAGTGTTTCTAAATAATTCCCTGAACTTTCATTTTCTTAGAAATAGAAACGTTAGGTACCCCTTGATAACATGTAGTAGCAAGTGTAAACGATTTATTCAAAGTCCAGTTCACGGTCATACATGTTTAATAAGACAATATGAATATTTATTGAGAATAATTTTAAATTATTGTCTGTTTGCCAGGTTAACCAAAACTAGACCTGTAAGACAAGAAACCTCATTTCTGAAGCTAGTTTAGTGTCCTAAAGGTATTGCGATCAGTAAGACGTGGATTTTAAAATAGGATCAAGGGATACAAATTTACTAAAATAGAATTATATGGGTATAAAAACCCTCGATTTGTATAAATAACCTAGTCAGGTTTGAAAGTATTATCGAATTGGTACACCCATATAATTCAAACGCATAGGGGTAAGCTTATGTAATTTTATGGTGGGTGGCCTATGCTCCTCCATGAGGGGTAACAAGTGTATGTAAAAACAGCAATCTTCATAATTGGTAATTCCTTAAGTGAACTTCTAGCGAGTCAGTAAAGCAACTCACAAACGTCCTTTTAAAAATGGTCAAATTTACCAAGTCTGAAATTTACTCTTCAAAAGGAACCCCCAAGACAAAAATTACTGGAATCTCTTATTCCTTATGTTATTGCATTGCGTAACGTTTTTAGACCACTTAGTATCCCCGAAAAACGTTCCAGTATATAGTATTAACGTTTAGCACTCCCCTAAACAAAAGTAAAGTTTCGGTTAAAACAGACCATTACTTGTAATACTGAGAAATACCAGTTAAATACGAAAGATAATACGGATGCTTTTCTTAACGAATCTATATCAACCAAACCAGTTGTGAATTGTCTCAGCTGTGCAAATCAAGTGGTATACCTTATTGTTTCCAGGTCAAATAGAAATTTAATTCGTACCTAACACGTTTGGTTATAAATACTGTACGGAGTAAAACTAAGAGATGACGAAAACTCAGTGATAAATACACATGACAATCACCTCGCCAGGTTGTTCTAATGAGTGGATTTCAAAAACCTTTATCGTCCAATGATTAGCTTCAAAGTGCCTGTTACAAGATAATTTAGGCTTTCCTTCTTTGCAACTACACTTGACTGCGCGTGCAAGAATACTCCAAAGTTGTGAAGAATTACGGTTTTCTTTATTCATTACTAGAATGTGGAACTTTACTGAGCAAAGCTCCTGACAAAAGTGAGGAGCCAGATTATTCTAGGCTTTCATTTCCTTGAGATCCTGATTCTTTCCGAACTGCTATTGCTTCTATTTCTATTTTCCCATTTTTCGGTAAACATTCAACTTGGTAAGTAGCCCGAGCTGGATATGGATCTGAAAAATATTGCGCATATACCATGATTCATAAAATACCGAGGTTTGATCTTATATGACTTAGTGAGTACTAGTAGAAAGTAGCAAGCTACAAGGAGTCAGTTGCTCATTGCTCTTCGGTTATCAATGTTTTTCCGTTGAACGTAGTAGAAATTGACTTGTTAAATTTGATAAGCTTCTTCAGCTGAAATACCAGTCACATTGTTGTATAGGATGTACAGATTGGTGATGAATACAGTCTAGATGAAAGGAACTAATTAGAAGAACGATCCATAGGATATAAAGACGAGACTGTACATGATTTACATAGGTGACTTTATGTTATTGAAAACCATTTTCACCACTAGCTAGCATTAGACAAGAAAACTATCGGAAACTAGGATCTGTTCCAATTCAGAACTTCACAGTATTAGACACTTACAGTTCATAAGTGATTTACATACTTTCAAATTTTACAGTGAGTACAATATAATTTATCCAATGAGCCGAAATTCAGTAGTTCGTTTAAAAAGCGATAGGCTGGATCTCTATCTCAAAGCAAGTTAACAATTTACACCTGCTTATTACTGACTTTGACAAAAGCAAAGATTTTACTTTAATTTCGGAATTTAAGTTTTGTATTTGGTTCAGTGTTCTACGATCTATACACATCCTCTTCAGTTGATTACAATCTGTGGTGAAAATAATACTTACTTACGCCCGTTACCCCTCATGGGAGAGGATAGGCAACTCACTAGCATTCTCCATTCAACTCTGTCCTGGGCAATCCATTCCAGTTGCTATTCATCCTCTTCATGTCTGCTTCCAATTCCCGACATAATGTGTTCCTCGGCCATCCCCTTTTCCGCTTCCTTTCAGGATTCCAAATTAGCGTTTACCTCGTGATGCAGTTTGGTGATTTCAGCAACGTATGTCCTATCCACTTCCAGCGTCTCTTCCTTTTATTCAAACAGTGCAAAGTATTTAATTCAATTTGAAATAGATTAAACCATCTTGTTGTTATTTTTGAAACGCGTGTTCTGGGATCCACTGCTAGCCACACTCCATCTATTCTATAGTACAAAGTATCTTTAATATGATGTGCTGTGTAACAGTGAATATTTGTCAACAATTACGTAATTGAAATTCTATCACTACTTATAATAGTGACAATATATATGTTATAATAATTTGTATTATTGACATTATTACTATTGTCATACAAATGATGATGACATAGGAATGTCAGCCTTTTTTGTCAAAAGAATCTAACATAATTATTCATAATTGGATTAAACTGTACTAGTTTACTATACTATTATAATATCTCTTGACAACGATAATACTACCATTATTGTTAGTAATAAATGTCAATACGAATCACAAATTATATAACAGCCACACAGTTGTAATAAAAGACAAAACATAGAAAAGTAACAGTGATTTGTTCTGAAATGTTTTATGAAAAGATATGCACGGTGCTTTTTACTTATTAATAACGTGCTAAAAATGTGTAATTTTTAGTATAGAAAAAAAAATTAAGGCACTTTGATCAAGCTGAATGAATAAATAACAGTGCGAAGAAAATTCCATCTGCGTACGACTCTATAGAAGTAGGAATAATAATTTGATTACCAGAAAAAAAGTGAGTAAAACGATACACAAAAAAGTCAGTGAATTTCATTAGGAAAAGATCAATATTAATGAAAGCATATGGTAAACAAATTTATAACAAATTAGTCGGATGTTAGCTTATTTTTTCTCTTTTTATTGACTCATGTCTCCCAGTCATCATCTGAGCCAATATCACCTGGTAAAGAATTGGCATCAGATTCTTCTCCACTATCATTACTACACATACGATTACGTCGCATTTCCATTGCTTGAGCAAGTGATTGTAATAAATCGAATCCTCCTCCACTGGCAGTTGGATTAGCACCAGTACTACTATTACCACTACTAGGTTTCACAGGTGGCCTAGACACACCTTCACCAGGTGTAATCTAAAGTATAGAAAAAGAACAAATACAAATAAGGAAGAAATCATCTGTTTATAAACATCTATCATGAAACAAAAGCAAAACAATAAAGAGAGACCATAGGTCAATCTATTGGTAAATGTTGTCTAATACAGTTTTCATGAATAGATTGAAAATTCAGCGAAACAAAATCAAAGTTGTTTAATGATTGTAATCAATGAATATATTTATTTGAAGCACTGTGAGAGAAATAAAATCCTACACTTCAATTATGTTTGTAGTGAACGGATGATAACACAACTGTCCAAGAATAAATAGGTTCATAGTCAATAGTAATTTGAAGTGAAGCTAACTTGTTGGATTTTTACACACCATTTAATTAGTTTACACATTTTATAATTTAGGAAAAAATGGAAATATGTCTTCCGTCAACTAATATAAAATGGGAATAGTAAAAGGTGTCCATTAAATGCAGAAACAGCATCAAGCATGTACATTGTGAAAACTATGTAAATAGGTACATGTGCAACCACGGCCACAGTGTAGGACAAAACATAAACTTAAGCAATATCTCTTTCAACCACATGTGGAGCTGGGAATTAAATCACGAAAAACAAACAGGTTTTTGACATTAATGGAGAAGCATAGACCGAGATTATACCCTGTCATCTTTAAAAAAGTACATATTCTTATCAGTTTCTTGTACTTACTGGCTAACAAGCTAATATCTACAGATATCAATGAAATCTTATTTTGAAAGGAGTGGGGAATAAATATACCACTTTGTTACGGACGCTATTTAAATCTAGGGTCAAATAAAGCTCCCATCTCTGAAGTTGTTGGGTTCTATGTTGCATATGACTGACTGACTCTATTGATTCGACTAAGAATATTGACGCCAAAGGGTATTTACTGCCATAATTTCCCATATAATTATGATAAAGATAAAATAATAAATGTGACCTTGTATACTTTTGCATTTACGACAATGTAGCCTTAATGAATGAACAAACTAGCAAGTTGGTTTGGTGTTCATGAAACCTGAAATATCGGAAAGATGAGCATCCTATTATGCAATAATCCCTTCAGTATTTATTTCGTGAATATAAAAGATGGATTCTGTAGATTCAATATAGTTGCATATATGATTATTTTACTAATTTGACAGAGGTTATCTTTTCAGTCCTAACAGATGTCAACTAAACAACTAAAGTAAACAAGTCCATTAACTAGGAAACTTATAATTCGTAGTTACATTTACTCATCACATATCGTCATAAAGATTTAAGATAAAATAAAAACTGAATTACAATTGAATTGAATTTGTAAATTCCAAGTTTGATAATATTAATAGAATAGCTTCAAGATTCATGTGATAATCTAATTTAGTTTTATTACAACATATAAATGATAAGATGAAAAAAAATACTCATGAGAACTATTGCACCGGAATAGCTCACCTTAAGGTTTTAGCAATTAAACCAAAAATTGTTAATGAAGAGATTTCGTGCTCAAGATTGAAGGTTATGGCATTTTTTAAAAATGTATTTCTGTATTTCTAGAAATTTGCATTCCCTAAAGCGTATTCGATATAAAGCAGAATAGAAGCAGCAACGATGAACACGTTTCCAATGAAAAGTATTGAGTGCATACGACGAGAATGGAATTTGCATATATCCCAAGACATAACAGCCGGTGAGGTAGTGTTGGATACAACCTTGTCGAATCATGATATTCCTATAGTTCTAGTATGCTTTTGTATGAGAACCAGACAGTTGTTAAACCCCATTGAACCTCAGGATATTAGAGGTGGTGGAAAACACGTTTATGTAACTCATCAAAGTACTTTTACAGACTATATAAAATGTCATTAAATACAAGTGAAACATGGTTGACAGCTAACTTTTATTCGTTAAAGGAAGGAACTGGAGCCCGAGACTTTTACAACTTTGGAAAATATTCATTAACATAACTAAAGTGAAATAGTAAGGGGATAAGTAAAAACACAGAAAAGAGTGAATCGCTAACATGAGAAGTGACGATATACAGAAACTCACCTTACGTAGGTTGCTTTTTTGAAAGGACATAATCTGTGATTGAAGATCAACCGTAAGACCTGTCATAGACTTTGGGGGATCATTTGATGTGCTTTCTTTCTCAACCCCAGCGGTGGGACATGCTGGAGGAGCAGCTACGGAACTGGGGAATATGGGTGGGGGAGGTGGTGGTGGTGGGGCAGGGATCTCATAAAGGGGAGGTGCAGGTAGAATAGGTGGTGGTGGTGCGACTGGCTTAGGAGCTACTTGTGGAACAGGTGGTGGGGGTGGGTGTTGTATTGTAATCGACTGAGAAGGTGTAACAGAACCAAGATTTTGTCGACGGGGTGCGGAGGGTGGCGGAGGTGGTGGTGGTCTAGGAGGGGGAACATGAGCAGCTGTTATGTTACGTCTATCACTTTGAGAACCGTTCAGTTGTCGTTGTATCTAAAAAGCAAAGACATGTGTATGATAAACTAGGTATAAGCTAAAACAAGTACGCATGTCAAGTGACTGAAAACGGTGCTATGAAATACATACAAAAAATACTATGGAATATTTTCTGACCATATATCTGATAGACAGGATATTAATGGGTTTGACAACAACCACAATAAATTGTGCACAACTACAGTCATCATTTATCATAGATGCAGACGTCTACGGTTAAGTAGTACTTGCTCAATTGTTGGACAAATACAACAGAACAAAGATATATGAAGTTTACTTAAGTTACATCCCAGCCCAACTAATTAACACAGTCAAAGATGAATCAAACTGAATGCAATATAGGTAGAATGTTAGTTTCTTAAGTAAGTTCGAAGCTTGAGTTAAGCTACATGTGCATCATCAGAAAACAATTTACTTGAACAATAATAATAATACTGAATTTATTGCAATATATTCAGCTGTAAATTATTCTTCTAGTTATTTTGAACCAACTGATATAAGAGTTGTATATCTCTAAAATTCGGAGGTGGTGTATTACCTTTAAACTATTTTGCTTGACTGAATGCTGCAAAACTGATGAAGGATTTGAGGACGACGACATTGTTATTACAGTCCCAGATAAATGCCCACAATCCACAGATATCCTCAGAAATCGGAAATCTGCTGCAACTAGTCATTAAGCGTAGTTTTCAGCCATCGGTTTACTACGAATCTAATTATCTTCTTGAATGCTAACTTTAATACTGTATTCCAGAGTTAGGATAACCGTTATAACAAAACGGATATTATAAAAGTTGGAAGTGGGTTTTTCGAATTATTATTATGAATTTGTGGGATAATTATTAAGCAACCGGATTATATATATGTATTGCTTTCATTATAAGCTTTCGATTAACGCATTAACTACTGTTAAACTATTACCCATTCTAATCTGTTGTCAAAATGTTATTTACAGTCTCTCCTTCCCACAGCCAGTTTCGGATCGTTCATACATAATTGTTATTTTGTACTTTATAGTGCGATGTTGTCCGGTACGTCTGTATATAAACTACGTCTGCTTGAAATTCAACGTTAGTGAAGGCTGATTACCGACTTCTGAACTGAAGGGCAGTGCAGAGAGAGGAGCTACAAGATTTTGGATCAATAAGGACACGGCAGTTGAATCAATGTTACTTGTCCTGATTGCACGCAATGAATCAGAGATACTCAGTCATAGAAATCGGGATTCTGATTGATGGTTTGTTACGTGTTATTAAACAGTGGATATAGGCCATAATAATTACCTATAATGGATGGGACGATTTTTTATTGTGTGGTTTAGACTATTCACTGATATAAGTTCAGATACAACATTAACTTCTTCATGGTCGTCATTGTTATGATACTGGATTTTGATAAATAAAACCTTACTGATTCAGATAAACTTAAATTAACTTTCCAGTTATTAATGGTATTTACTTCATAATTTGAAGTTAGATCACGTTAAGACACTAACACATAAGCTGGAAATAATCAATGCAACAATAAAGTAATCATAAGAAAAACGTTTAAAAATTTATAATAAAGACGTATGACATCGGTAATACATGGATTTCATGATAAGCAAATTTATAGTTGGAGTTACTAAGTTTAAACATGACAATTTTTAGATGTTAACTTTATTCTAATGAAACCAATCACATAAAAAAGCATGTAATTTATGTTCATGTACCGGTTCCTCATAATATTTTAGAGGAATTTATAAATAACCATAACTTAAGTGCAAAAGAACACTTGTAGGTTATAGGATTAAATTTAATATATTGTGGGAAGCGTATACTTTATTTTGATCATTAAAGTTACCTTACATCATGGAAACAAAGTTTCTGAGTAGCGTCGGTAATGTATTCGTTCAATGTTTCAGACTATGAACATTATTGACACAATTTAATGAGTCATGTTCACTCACAGTTAACCTTTTCTGTATACTGTATGCTTGGTCGTCTTCCAATGACCAGTCAAACAAATAGAAAATTAATGATAATTATCATGAACACTAAACATTTTTTTAATTACACAGTTGTTTGGTGTGTTTGAATAAATGTTATCATAATATCGAAAAGTATAGGTGTATGGAAACATTAAGATGGAAGAGGTAAGAGAATACCGGTTAATACAACCAGTTTAATCTTAGTAAAATGAAACACTTAAAATGTCTGAGTCAAATATGCAGTTTATGATAATTTACATAAATGTACATGTTTTTTTCGATAAATCAGTAACTAAGTTATGTTAATCATCTAGTAATAATATGTATAATGAATAGATAAACAAAGAACGACGTAGAACCTTGGAAAAAAACTGAATAGGTTCACAATGTACATAATGAATAAGATAAAATTAATATAAAAGGCGTATGGAATTTATCAGAATAAAGTATCTAAAATACATTGAAATAGTCTACTTATGTAAACATGGGTTTCTTACTAAAATTTCTTGATTTTTTTATTGATTAATCAGTTAGACAGCTGTTGATGACGTAGAAACTGCCACAAATGCACATCAACCCAAGTTACCATATGATCAATTATCTTTTAAGCTATTGCATCGTCTTAACTCAGTAACACATTAGCGCTATTGATACGAACCACTTTGTAAGGAAATTTATACGTAGGTACACTGAATTGTAGATGTTGAGTTTTATCACGTGAAGCAAAGATTTACATAATAACAATATACAAAAATTCAAACAACCGTAATTTAGACTTGTGTATGAAGTAGGGATAAAAGCAATATTAGATCACGTTGAGTAAACTACGTTCTGAATTTTACTATTATTATTAGACTAATATTTTTTTTAAAGTCGCAGACAAGGTAATTAGTAATTATAAAAGATCCTTAGTTTATTTTGCCGATTATTCTAGTACCTACTTATCTAAAATTGGAAATATAACACGGTGAATTGTATATAGACATTTCTACTTTTTATTTGACTATCGGTAATTTATTTACAAATGTATGTACTCAACTTTGATCCGTACATTTTATATGAAGGTTACTGATAATACTCAGTTGCCTAGACAGTAGATACAATGCGGTTCAAAACTCGAATGAATTGATACAGTCTACACTACATAAGTGTTTTAGAACTGATCATCACAGATAGGCATGAATTCATACCATGATGTAAACACATACATTTAGAGCTCCAGCAGTTTCCTATTGATTATATTTCGTTAAGTTGAATAGTTACAGTTGAGGACTTAGTTAATGATTCGTTTAACTGTTACAGCATTTATTCGATTTTCTACTATTGAGTTGTATATTTGAAATTCGCTTCAGCTAATTCGAATTAAACAGTCATATAACATTACGAACATCTAAACTTACACAGAATGTGTGGCACAAAGCTGAGTGCATGAAAATGTACTTGATCGCCAGATTCTAATTATTTATTGTTACATAAATTCAATAAACTATAACCATTTTACAGAATAACAATAAGATTTTAGATACAATAATGTGATTTACTTGTATTTTTTCTGTAATTTAACAAAAATCAGTCATTTAAATGTAAAATTTGATCTGAACAAGTTGGTAAAACCACATGAACATACCACTTACATGAATTAGTGTTCAGTGTAAATCAATATGTAGAGGCGTTGATCACTATTATAATACTCTATTTAGTAACAAATACGTCTTATCAAGTTTTTTTCAGGAAGTAGAGATAACAAACTTTCAAAAATTATTAGGTAACGAGAATAATAGAAAATTGAGTCATTGTGCAGTAGAACAGATGTAATACATATATGTAAGATTTTTGACAGAATTCTTCCTTGATAAACTTCTAGACCATTAACCAGACATAAATAGGATCCTATACAAACACGGTATTTTAACTTGAATTGATAAATCTCAGAAATGATGTATACACAACGCTATCAACATATATCATTGCTACTTACCTCTTCTAAACCACCATGTTCACGGGCGAAATTGTAGACGAACGTTCGTTCGCTTGGTATATTCATAGCATCTTCACGTCCAATAGCACGCAGTATGTTGCGCATGATTGCGCTTTCTTGTGAAGATATATCAAATGTCTTAGCTTCTCTATCATAACCAACATGTTCAATATGACGAAAATTTGAAGGATTACTGATATCTTTTGATGTAAGCTTCTGCTATATAAAAATATAAACATGTATATGAATGAGAACTATAATAATAACAATTACTAATTAGGCGAAAATAAACAATTGTACAATGAATATTCAAGTAGTTTTAAAGAAATTTTAAGCAAACGAATAAATAATGAATAATGGTCAATAATTCCGCATCCCCAATGGACTAGTAAGTCAGATAGGTTGAAGCGATTAGTGTTGATTTACTGGATTGAAATGAAGGCACAGAATATGGCAATGACTTTTGGTGTTAAGACATACATATAGAGCTTGGGTTTTACAGATAAACTGACAATCACCAGTAAATGCCTGTATAAAAGTACGTTTAATAATATCAATAATAATGGTAATAATAATAATAATAAAGCGTTTCCAAATATAATCCAATCAACAACAGAAGAGGAAAATCTCCATAACTAGTACAGATCCAATTGAACCACAGCTCATGTTAAAAATAATTATTATAAAAAACAATATTTTTCAGTATAATTGGTTGACATCTAATAGTTAATCAAGCCTATTATCCAGAAGTTGGAAGACATGAAAATGTATCAAAAAGATAGATAAATTGACGTAGAGAATCATAACGGCCTACATAATTTTAGATTTGCGTACTTTACAAAATAATAATAAAGGAAATCCAACAGAAACAGAGAAATACTGAAATGAACAATAACCATAGGAATGTAGACGGAATAAATAAATACCGATATAATATAGTGCTTAAAAGTAAAACCAATCACTGAGATTCAAGAACAGATGTGTAGAACGTTTTGAGGAAATCGTGAATAGGCCAGGTCCACTGAATCCATCGAACATCGAAGCAGCACACAGAGCTTACTGTAGATGTCACTCCAACAACGACCGGAGAAATCTGGATGGTGATCGGATAAATCAATGGTGGGAAAGCAGCATGACCTGACAATATATCAGTCAAAGCACTGAAGTCAGATATAGAAGTAACTGCAAAAATGCTTCACCTTCTACTCAAGAAAATTTGGAAGATCAAGTGCCACCGACACATTGGAAAGAAGGACATCTCATCAAGATACCAAAGAAAGGAGATCTGAGCAAATGTGAGGACTAAAGAAGAATCACATTACTGTCAGTACCAAAAAAGATTTCAATAGTGTTGACGAACCGGTTGGAAGATTCAGTATATGTCGAGCTTCGAGATCAACAGGTCAGATTCCGTAAGAATCGGTCGTGCATAGACCAAATCGCCACACTACGGATCATCGTTGAACAATCAACTGAATGGAACTCGTCACTATATATCAGCTTCCTTGACTATGAGAAAGCATTTGACAGTGTGGATAGGAGGACTACATAAAACCTTTGACACTATCGTGTACCTGAGAAAATCGTCAACATCATACGGAATTCATACGATGGACTACACTGCAGTGGTGCACGGAAAGACAACTGACACACATTTCAAGTGAGGACAGGAGTCAGACAAAGTTGCCTACTCTCCTTTTTTCTCTTCCTTCTGGTGGTTGACTTGATTATGAAAACCTTGACATCTGACGAGAAGTACGGAATAAAATGGACAGGTTGGGCGCAACTTGACGATTTGGACTTCACAGATGACCTGGCTCTTCTATCGCATACACACGAACAAGTGCAGATAAAGACAACTGATGTAGCAGCAGTCTCTGCATCAGCAGGCTTTGGTATACACAAAGAAAAAAGTAGGATCCTCAAGCACAACAAGGTGAACACCAATCCAATCACACTTGGTGGAGAAACTCTGGAAGATGTGGAACCTTTCACGTATCTGGGTAGCATCATCGATGAACAAGGAGGATCTGATGCAGAAGTAAAGGCGAGGATTGGAAAAGCAAGGACAGCATTCATACAGTTGAAGAATATATGGAACTCAAAACAGATATCTGCAAGCCAACATCAAACTCAGAATCTTCAATACGAGCTTCAAGACAGTTCTACTGTATGGAGCTGAAACTTGAAGGACTACTACAACCATCATCAAAAATGTACAAATATTTATAAATAGTTGTCTACACAAGATACTCAATATCCGTTGGCCGGATACAATCAGCAACAGCCTATTGTGGGAGAAAACAAACCAGCTTCCAGCTGAAGAGGAAATTAGGAAAAGACACTGGAGGTGGATAGGACATACATTGAGGAAATCGCCAAACTGCATTTGAGGCAAGCGCTAAACTGGAATCCTGAAAGAAAACGGCAGCCTATACTTTTCTAAGAGGGTTAACAAGAGTAAGTAGGTAAGCAAGTTAAAAGTAAAGGGAAAAATAGTAGGTGTATTTTTATTGGATGGAATCTTAAAAGATTGATTATATATATATATATATATATATATATATATATATATATTAGATAAGCTGTTAATAAATTTATGCAGTCCTACCATATTTTAATTTGATCGTCATGAACTCTATTTTTAACCAGTTCCAGTTTAGACACCGTAACGGTGTTACAAGCCGTTGAATGACGTTGCACAATTATTTTTATCAAGATTTACTGTTTCAATCGATCAACTGATTTCACGCTTTCATATACACTTTATTATGCTAACAGAACTAACTGATGATTGATTAATATCAAATTAAGCGTTGAAATGGTGATTTAAACGAATAACTAATTTATTGACAAGGGTACCAAACTGTTTTATACTACTTATATCAGATAATAGAAATTTTTTTATTATCACTGTTATTTTAATTGTTCTAAGCTATAAGTGATTCACTAGAGAATAATAATTACATGTCAACATTTCGATTGACATTCCCCTTAAGAATGTGACTTTTCTTACATACACAAATGTACATATGCAAATAACTGCTTGTGTTATATAAATAAAGTATATATTCTTTTTTTACTCATAGAAATATTCTTTTTATAAAAAACCAAAATATACCCCAAGCAATAAAGTTAGTCAAATAATAATTCTAAAAATGCGATGACTCAGTAATTTAAGAAGCAATCAAGTAGTCAATTGTTAATGTAATATCATGTTATAGGTTATCGTTTAACTGATTTACTACGAATGTTGTCAGAATGTTAATTTTAAGCGAATCCACTCAAACCTAAGCATATATTGAAGACATTCAAGCGGAATGAAATCATAAATGAGAATATGCCTCTATACAGTACAAAATTTATAAGGAAAAGAAAACAAAAATACATCAATGTGAATGAATCAGTCAGGTGAGTTAGAACTTCAAAATCTCAATCTCCTATATTTACTTTTATTTAGACACATGAACATTAGTATAAATGGGTACCAAAATACGTATGCACAACACTTCATTCGATTTGTGTAAAAGATGGGATACGGCTGTCACCCAAACCGGAGCAGGTGGTTTTCTTAGAGGGCCACACTCCGAGCCTTTGACCTAAAGATCTAATCTACAAGGCAGTGGAGCAACGTCAGGAGATGCAGTCTCATGGTAACCGGTGATCAAAAATAGGTTCATATTCCATTCGTTCCCTTAGGATCCTAGAACCCATGAGCATCATTGGTTTGGAATCAGGGTTTTCTAACTCCTCCAGGTGGATCCTCCGCATCCACCAAGCCAGCTAAGGCGCAGGACACTCGCTTTTCGTAAACAACACCCCCACCACGAGAAATCAGTTAATAGGGCTTCCCTGGCAGTGGTTGTATACGCGTGACCATGTAAGAGTATTTAGAGATGGAGAGCGGACTCTCCGCACCCTCGACCGCGCAAAGGCATTTGATACTATTCGTACATGAGTATCAATTTAAGCGAAATTCAATTCAACTTGTAACTAAATTAGAAAAATTCATATGCATTGGATTTTTCATTATTACATATGATCTATGATGTGATAGAAAAAAACAAGTGTTTTATAACTAATATACTCATTTTTACGAATTTTCAGCTTTGCTTTGCCTAGCTAAAACTAAGAGTTAAAAATTTTAAGACAGCATATTGTAAAAATGAACCTTCATGGCCTATTTAACTTGAAATAAATGTGCATATTCTAAAATTATGAGTTGCTAAATCAAATACGCTTTTACACGTAGTACTACACAGTTCCAACTAATAGTTGAACCTAATTAACTGTGGTTCACTGATTAAAATAGACTTTATATTACTGAATTGTGGCTCAAATGACCCTACTTTCATTTAAACAATTAGGTAATATCTCTAACTTACATCTGAAAAGAAATACAATCCCAATAAACTTGAATACAGACACCACTATTTAGTAGTTCGACAGTATCGGAAATAAAACAACCATCTAACGAAGGATAAGTGAATACCGACGACATTTACACACAATTTCAGGCTAACATTTTTCATGTACGAATGGTTGTCAACACAGATCGACAAGTTGAAGGCATTTTAGAAATGAATGCTTCAATAAATCCTACACAGAAATTCGGCTTAAGAACTGAAAGTAAATAACAGAATTACCTATAAATTTCAAAATGGAAAAGAACTGCAGCAACTAACAGGAACTCATGTTACCTTTTGAAAGTATGTTAGAATACTTGGTTATTTTAAAAACAATAAGACAGAGAAAACTAACCATAAATTAATTGCTGAGATTTGATAGTCTAACTATATGAACTTTATTTAGTTAAATGTGGGAGAAAAATTATAGGCAGGCTATAAAATCAGATAGTCGTGATTCGACAAAGTACATCAGAATCTCAAAAGGAAGTCATAACTAACAAATGACTCAAAGAATTTGTAAATGATAAGTAAGATTTAACTAATATTCCGATAGAGCTCACTTTGAAACCTAAAGTAAATTAAGAATTTGATACATCCAACTATGCTAGATACGTTGTACAGTTGAGGACAAATTTCATTTAATGATAACAGAAAGTATAGAGTTGATAAACTTAATTAACTAATGATCAGTAATATATGGTATAAAGATTTGATGAACTACACTATCTGAACACACACAAAACTGACAACTGTTATCTGAATGTACACATTGATGGGATTGATTAGTAACTATCTTACGTGTAACTACCTATCAAACATAACTGGGAGTTATAAATATTTTTTTCCAACACTAACTTGGCGACAATGTTAGCATAAAAAATATTCAAGTGCACTTACATCCAAAAGATGATCCAATAAACTAAATTAACAACTTGGATGAAAATAAAAGCAAAGATGTCAAAAATATTCTCAAAGTATTTTACATTTACGGCGATTATGAATTATATCAGACTGTATCAGTTTAATAACTAGATATAAAACAGTAGTGTGGTGTGGACAGACATAAGTAATATGTAGCAGGAATTGGAAATGAAATGCTTACCAGTAGAAAATTGAGATTACGAAAAGAGGAAAGAAAACAGAGAGCAATCGCAATAATAACAGGATTTGAAGAATGATGGAGCATGTAAAGGACAACATAAGGAAGATATACAAATGATACATTTGATGTATGGTTTTTCATATTTTACAAAGGCAGTGTTTGATTTTGTATAAAACAATAAATTGGTTTACCATATCTGAGATTTTGTTTACAACGGTAAGACTTAGAAAATTTAGTATTTTTCTTTAAAAAAACAATAGTTACAATATTATTAAATTTATTTAAGCTTAATACGTTAGTATACTTTACAAAACAAATAAGTATGGTTGCATATAATTGCCGGTAAACTAATAAAACTAAGAAATGCATAAATTGTATAAATAATTATTAAGGTTGGTAAGACATACTAGTCATTCTTATATTATAACGTTTCTTTAAAAAAAAACACTCTAATTATAGAAACAGTCCTTTTGTAATGCACGAAAACACAGGTGAAGACAATCAAATGTATTTTAACACAAAATTACAGTTGTTTGGTAAAATGTGAAGACCACACATTTAATTCTTCATTTGCAAAATGTCCATTAATTGTCTCAGACTTTCTTGTTCCTTCATTTTCATACCAATTACTCTCTGTTCCCGTTCTCTTCTATTGGATCTTCCCAACCTTCTGCTGCCAGACTTTTCACTCTCAATTGGTGTTACATATTACATATGTCGACAGACATAAGTAGCATACACCACACTTTAATTATCTTTTTTAAATTACCAATCATCATAAAAATAACTTCTATTCACAGAAATCCAATCAAAATTCGGATTTAATTTATACTAATTTAAAATAATACTGATTCATGATAAAACGTTTTTAATAAATGTGAATCGATGCGTTAAGACAACCGACTTCCAATCATTGAGTAGTTGATTGAAGTTAAGTTATATTTAGTATCACTTTGTACAATTCGATAATATATCTAGTACTTGGAAGAATAAATATAATTCAAAATTCTGTACATCAACGTTAAGTCAAAATCTCCATACACAATTCAATTTCAAGTTGGGTTTTGTTTTACAAATGACTAAGTATCTCATGTGACTAACACAGATGATAACAATTGTAAAAAAAATATTATGAAAACGAGAATTAATTACTCCACTGGTAATGATAATCAACAGTGAGATGGTAATAATGGTGATGTTGTGAACAACTAACTGAATATTTATCCTGGTACGAATTTTGAAAATAATAGATGTCTGCCAAAACATTAATAAAGTACACAACTACCAATCTTACTAAAAATAAGAAAATTATATGAATAAAATCAGATATTAGAGTTGATGATCATTTGCACCTAGTTGTTTAAAAAGTTGACAACCTAGTGAATAGAAAGGAAATAACTAATTCAGTATACACAACAATACGACTGAGTGTTCATAATCTTTTTCAAGGATAATATATTCACTGAATTCATTAAGGGATGATGTCACGACTAAAATTAAAAGTAAACAGTCAGTCAGTCAGCTACAACGTAGGACCAGGCACAAATATGCATCGGTCCAAGTTGCCATAACCTCATTAGCACAACAAGATGAACACCGAATCCATAGAAGTAGTTAATTTAATGGTGTTTATATATAAAATAAAGATTGTATATAAGGATATAGTACAAGAAGAAAGACAGATGTGAAGCAATTCTAATCTCATAGTTTAAGGGAAGACAGTGAGTGTAAACACCTACACCATTGTGATCGATTTTGAGCTGTCATGCAGTCTCCAAACATTGGTTACGATAGTCACGCGGACCTCAACCAAGTATTTTTCATCCACCAACATGACTCAGACCAGAGGTTAATGACTTCAATGACTAATGGCACGTTTTGGTTTGGCCACCCCTGTCTTCCAACTATCCCCTATACTGGTCAGTATTGCGCGTCGTGGTAATCAGTGTTCAGGCATACGTAACACGTGGCCCAACCATCTCAGTCGATGAAGATTCATGACCTCATCAACTGACTTACCATCATTCCTGAATACCCTGCGTTTAGTCTCATTATTAATTAATTGGCCATCCTAGCAGACGCGAGCAATATTTCTAAGGCATCTGTAGTCAAATACTAGCAACTTGAGAAAATCTTCTACTCTTAATGACCATGTTTCACAGCCGCAAAGTAGAACAGAGCGAACTGCTGCTCAGTATAATCGTCCCTTAATTGATAGACGGATATCTCGTCTTCGCCACAGGTGACGTAAGTTGGCAGAAACCAAACGAGATTTCTCAATCCGTGAAGAGATTTCGTCAGACAACAACCCATTAGGGCTGATCAGACTTCCAAGATAAGTGAAGTTGTCGACTCGTTCGATTGCTTCGCTACATATCCTTAGTTCAAGTGTTGACACAGGCCAGTCCTGGAGTAACAATTTACATTTAGAGGAGGAAAAACGCACCCCAAACATCCTGGCATTGTTGCTCAGTTCTAACAGAAGACTCAGTATTTCGTCAGCGTCTTCATCAAACAGGAATATATCATCCGCGTATTCTAAGTCGATAAGTGGACCTCCTGGTAGGAGATCAATTCCTGAAAATTCATTTGATGAGAGCGCTATTTCCAGCAGTAGGTCTATGATGAAGTTAAACAAGAATGGGGATAGTGAATAGCCTTATCGGACACCACTTGAGGTTGTAAGATCAGATGACAGTTCGCCATAAGCTCTCACTAGACTAGTAGTGTTCGAATAAAGAGCCTTCACAAGGTTTATGCACTTCTCAGGTACACCTTTCAATGACAGACACTGCCACAGAACCTCTCGGTCTACCGAGTCAAACGCTGCTTTTAAGTCAAGAAAAACTATCATTGACTGACACCGATAAGCATGCCTGTGTTATAAAACTTGACGAATAGTGAATATGTGGTCGATACAGCCACGACCAGGTCTGAAGCCAGCCTGATTTTCTCTTGTTTGCAGTTCACGGGTCTTATTTAGGCGCCCGATAATTATTGAGGCTAGTATTTTAGATGCTATATTAGTCAAACTAATCCCTCTATGGTTATTACAGGATGATTTTGACCCCTTCTTATATATTGAGACAATCAGAGATTGTGCCCAGTCACATGGGATTACGTCCAACTCCCAGATTTTAGCTAAAATATTAGTCAGCCTAGTGGCTAAAATTGAACCACCATATTTAAAGACTTCTGGAGCCAATCCATCTGGACCAGCTGCTTTTCCTCGTTCCAGATTAGCTATAGTTTTTTAAACTAGAGTAAGGGGAACTACTTCAATGTTCTATTCAGACTGTCTGAGAATGGTGGGTAACTGTAGAGTAGCTGAAGGCCACCTAAACTGTTCTCTAAAGTGTTCCGCCCATCGTTCTAAACGTCTGGGCTGAAAGCAGATAAGTCTCGTCCTTTTCCGAGATTGTCTCGCTTACAGTTGACTTCTTAATTCCAGTTTCTTTTATTAGTCTGAAGAGTTGTCTGGTGTTGCCTACAGCCACTGTCTTTTCAATTTATTTTGCTTTCGTTGCCATCCACTGCTCACGATCGTTCCGTAGACTTTTGGTTAACCTAGATCTGAAGTGTTTTCGCTCTTCATCATGTTCAGAGCCTGATGGGATGAGTTTACGTAAATCCGTCAGTGCAATAGACTGAGAAGAAATCCATTGGTTTTTTGTAACCCTTTGGTTTAAATTACTAATAGATGTTACTGCTGTTTCCACAGCTGTTCGTACATCCTTCCAAGCAACATCTGGGTCAGCCTCGTTTACAAAACTGCCTAGATGTGAACTCAGTTGTTCCTGGAACTTATTTTTGACTTTCTCGTCACTCAGTTCAATTCTAATGGGTCTTCTTAGTGAAGTTTTTCTGCGTCCAGTGAGGTGCAAACAAATGCGTGCTCGTATTAAAGCGTGATCAGAATCTAAACATGTATTCCAGCACGAGCAACAATCTTCTATCGAGCCTCTCCAACGATGACTGATGGTAATATGGTCCTATTTGAGTCCATCGTTGGTTTGGTTCAGGTGGTCGCCATGTTAGACGATGTCTCTCCTTATGCTTAAAATTAGTGTTTGCTAAAAATAAGCGATTGTATGGGCATAGTAGCAACAGATGATCACCATTATCTGTTCGCTGAGCCGGAATACTAAAATACTCACGTAAATGTCTTTTTGTTCGGTTTAAGCTACCTACTTGAGCATTAAAGTCAATTGTAACGAGTATTATGTCTGAGCGTTTAGCTTCATGAAGAAATTCAAAGAGCTTTCTGTAAAATTCACCTTTCACTTCATCCAGGCTGCAGTCAGTGGGAGCGTACGCAGAAACGACGAAAAGGCAACGACGTTTGTCCCTATCCTTCCGAGTTCTTGTGGAGCCATTTAGCCGGACAGCACATAGACGACTGTTGACGGGGACCCACTCTAATATATATATATATATATATATATATATATATATATATATAATATTTAACAAAGGAATTCAAGTCAGTAGTAAAATTAAGGTACCATCTGCTAATGTTGAAAATAAAGAGCCAAGTAAGAATTTCTCAAGTTCTCTCTGTTAATGCTCAGTAATAACTTTAATAAATGAGTATGAATAATATTTTTATGGTTGAATCAGCTACAGCAGGTAACTACTCAAGTGAGTATATACTTTAAGTGAATGAAGTAAAATTCGCACAAAAAATTTCAATGACAATCATGAAATTTCCTAGCTATGAAGATAGGAGACTGAAAATAAAACATCTTATTACGAAAGTCATTCATCAACTAAGTATTAGCACAAATTAATTGCTGACCGAAGTATTAAATATCTGACATAATTGTTATCTGCGCTTGAAAGTATTTTAATATTTAAAAGCAATTTAAGAATAATATTAGGAGTTAGTCAGCAGCATGGAAACAAAAAACAAGCTATAGAAATTACAAGACAACAAGCAGAGGCATACAATGAATATTAAATCATACAAGATGTGGACTCACCGAGTTACTTTCAAGAGAAAATAGGTTGGTTAGTATCTAAAATTTATTGGCAGAGTACAACGCAAATATCAAAAGTGAAAAGATATGTAAATACGGGTTACGATGATCAGTTAAGCTTTTCCTGAAAATATATATGATATTCAGGTTAATTAAATTGATTCATCACAAACAGACCGTAAAAAAATTCGGGAAGACAAGAGAGTTAATTAGTTAACTGTAAAACTCCCTAATAAATACTACTTTGTCACTACTACTAGTAACCGATTCAGCGTGATTCGGCATCGAACATGATTAAAAGAGAATATAGGCATAAAAATAATGTCTACGTGATATCCCAGTTAGCAGAAAGACCAAATTTTTCGACTTTTCGTGACTCAGTGAAAGCCACTTCTTCAGAGAACACATAAACAAACTAACCCAAGTTTAAACACTAGTTAGATGATGTTAGGTTGATGATAAGTAATTTATTGATAGAAATAACAATAATAACAGTAATGATTGGATAACAGAAGAGAAATCAAAAGTTCGATTTCCATTTAAAAATGTGCCGAAAATGTATTGACCCTAAGTAAAAATAAATTTGTAGAACCTACTCCTAAATTGAATACAGAACGAGTTAAATGACAAATGCTAGCAAACAACTAATCCGAAAAGTTTAAAATTAGGTAACAAATACATGTAGATCAACTATACACATAAACAGCATACCTTTTTTCCTTTAGATTTTGTTTTGCCCCTTATAGACATAACTCCTTGATCAGACAATTTTGTCGGATTTAAACTATAGATACCAGCTTGCACGATTGGTTGAGAACCGATAGTATGCAGATTTGATGAAGGCTTCTCAGTAGCAGCTCCACGTATAGACCTTAAGCGACCATTTACTGCATGTGCAAAATGTTTAGCCTCCTCAAGAGATGCGAAAGCAAGTCCAACTGGCCCATCATCTGACTGCATCACGTGAAAGCATTTTAGTTCCTCAGTATAATCCATTTCCAAAAATAATCTTTGCTCTAAGAGAGGAATCTTCCTCTACAAAGATAGTTTGTATTGGGAACGAATAATTGAGAGCTGACTTACAATCACATCATATATTCTGATGAAATAATCCTTATAATTTTTGTCCTTGATACAACATACAACGCCACAACCTTTAAGCACCCAATTTGATTCATTTTCACCTTTGAAATAGCGTACCACAGCGGAAGCTAACGAATCACAACCAGCTCCAAACAATGAGTACAATACAGAATTCTCTTCGTTAGTTAGTAGAACCGAAGTTCCACCTACTGGAGCGGACTATCAAAGGTCAAAAGCAAACGTGTAGAATCAGAAAACGCGAAAACTGTGTCTGAGTACGCCTTTTAAAGGAGAGTAAAACGAGAACGTCCCAGCCAAATAAAGAAATAGACAGATTATAGTTAATAACAACACTTCCACAAGTAATGCATCAGAAAAATGATTCTACAGTAAAGTCTTGTCTCGTCTAAATCCTTGATGACAGTATACTACTAACGATCAAGATTACTGTTAACGGGATACGGACTGGATTAAAGCATTTTATTTATTTATTTATTTATTTAAACACATAAATATTGGTACAAGGGGGCACCAGATATATATGC
The DNA here is from genome assembly GCF_000237925.1 of Schistosoma mansoni. Lineage (NCBI taxonomy): Eukaryota > Metazoa > Platyhelminthes > Trematoda > Strigeidida > Schistosomatidae > Schistosoma > Schistosoma mansoni. Next base: position 16,211,927 of record NC_031496.1, read on the forward strand.
GTAGTCCGTGCAGGATTGTGTTTGACTATGTCGACTGATCATTTTTCAGTCAACCAGTCCAGGCGCCTACGTGGAGAAGACTCTAGAATCTTCTTGTGTAAAATTATAGCTATACTGACGTTTCTCTTATGATTTCTACTTTCATTCAACCTCGTTTACTTGGGATATAATTATGTTCCTGTTCAGCTCAGTCGTAATATCATAAAAATTACCCAAAGTAACTTCCGGATCGAGGGCACTTTCTTGGTTCGGTTTATACACCTAAGAGACATAGGACTATGAGACCAGTGCACAACTGCATAGAGTGGTTTTAGATGTACGAAGTCCTTAATGCTCGAATAAAAAATGTGATAAGAGTCGTTAAGTGCCTGAAATGAGATAAAAATGGATGTCGCCAAACATGAGCTGAAGTAATCAGAAAACACCAGTGCTAACCACTCGCTTCCAGAAAAGAAACCGTATGTGAGGTTAATTTTCAGACATACGTTGCTTATACCAGTAATTTAGTAGATGGGTCAAAAACAATACAATATAGTGATCTACAACTTTAAACCTTTTCAAAACACCCTAGACTTTTGAGGATCAAAGGTTGGTTAAATTTGCTGATATAACGCCTCACTTTTCTATAAAAAAAATCCCAGATAGGCATGGTATTTTAGAAGCTTTAAATCTACTCAATTTTCTGACTGTTTGAGTATACATGGTAAACACAAATCTTTATCGACGTGGCTGAGAGTATTGAAATTCAACCCGTAAATAGATGCCGTTTTCACAAAATTTAAGCAGAAATATAAGGTAATTAACAAAAACATCAAACAAAGATGTATAACTAGAAATACATGTTAGAATTGCATTAGGATAAGCAATGAAAACTCTAGCAAATCAAGTTAAGGTTGGAGGCGAGATAAACAACCAGTGGCTTCGGTTATAATAAGTATGGGAAGGAGTTAATCCATGAACACAGGTTTTATAGTAATGACACGTCACAAACATGGTAAAGTACAACAAGCGTACATCGTAAAAATTACGCAAATATTTTACGCTTAAATGAGAAATCACCAGACTGATACCGTTGAACTTGCAAGTGATACGAAGACGAAGACACTCTGGGTCATATTTAGTAAATATTAAAGTTGTGAGTCACCAACCGACTTCAAATATTCTGTAACACATTTTATAGTCTCTATGATTTGCAAGTCATCAAAGCTGGAACTACTAGTGGCTTCTGGTCAGTGTGGCCAGCTACTACGCCCAGTGACTGATTTATATCCAAGCCACTTTAAATCCCGGGAATATAAAAACACAAAACACAACAAGAAACCTGAGGGTTATAGTGGCATATTATATCCATTTTGTGCATAGACAGAGAAGTAGTAACTGAATAGAGTACGACGTAAACATGCTCGCTCAAGTCCAGTACGTACTTAAAATAAACCTGGAAAAGCGGTTTTTGATAACTATATTGGCTATTAGAATCTAACTAGTGAACATTAAGTACTTAGTCAGTACAACAATACGGTACGAACATAAACTTAGCATACTCTAATTGACTGAAGTTCCAGTACACACAATAAAAGATCAGCGCGGCGTTTTAGTAGATTGTCTAACTTGAAACCCTTACTTTATTTTGGTATTTTCTAAACAAAATAATCTTAAAACAATTGATGATAGAGAACACACCATCAGAGGATGACAGTATCCTTGTCTGAATATAGAAAAACATAGGACTAGTGAAATTACTGCCAATATGTCTTCAAGCTACTTTGAATTTCAGGTTTAAATTTTACCCGGGAAACGAAGGGAGAACTTACTGTCGTTGTGGTAAGCTTCATAAAATGACTCAAACAACAATACATCTGGAAATCGCTAGAGCTATTGTGGCCTGTAGACTATGATAAGTATGTATACACGCGTATATACATATCTCCGATTTGTATATTTGTGCGCTAACGTATTACGATACTGGGGGACTGGGAAACAATTTGGATTAAGACTCTCCAGTCTGAGAGTAATAACAATCAATAAGCACCATGCTAAACACAAACCACAGTGACGGTCTTCAAACCTTGAGTAGAACAGGCTTTTTTCACATTAAGAATGATAATCGGAGCATCAGAGGACTAGAATAGTATACGTGAACTCATCTATAGTTCTACCTATATCTTAAATTATCTGTGCTAAAAACTCTACCGAATACAACCAGAGCAACGACGATTCAGACCTTAGAAACTAGTAGATCATTAGAACTAGTGATTAGTACAGACAGTGTAAAGTAAAATAAATCCCACAAATGCATAGGAAAAGGAGCTTACGGTCCGCATTTGTTTGAAACCGCGCCTTCCCGTGTCGTAGTACTTATACTTGTATTTCACCTGTAGAATAAACTCTACGTGTTAACACACTGTAACCTGCTTTGGTGAAATTAAATCCACTAAAAAACCAAGGAAAGTGAAAAATTCTTAAATACGTCGCCCCAAGGATATCTAATACCACTTATATTCAACATGTTTGGGACAAGCTGAAGTCAACAATTCGATTATTTTGCTACCGCGTCTTTGTGTTTAGGCACCGTTTCAGGCCTTTGTTATCGTCCAGTAATCCAGCCTCTCATTTCGCATAATAATAAGTAGTGATGCTGATCATCCTGATCTCCAAATTGATTCAGACTAATCATGTGATTTAAACGTCGTTGGCTGAAAATTAGTTCCGGAAAGAGTTTGCCAGTCTACACCAGTCACAGTAGTAACCACCAACACGCCCAAAAATGGAAAATACCTCCATATTTGCAAAAACGAAAATGCAAATGATTAACTGTAATTCAAAACCTGAAAATAACTGACCACAGAAGCTTAGTGAAGATATGACTAGTCTTGAAGTTTTGCAACTCTAAACCAGTAACACCTTCTATGTTCGAAGCGTTCCCCAACCAGTTGAAATCAGGAGTCAGACGAGAAGAGGTAGGAAAGATATATTTGATACGTTATCAATATATCGAGAAGCGTTTACTCTGATCTGGCTAGTGAACGTAGGAGCTGTGTCCCACGCTGGATCGTAACGTGATCTGGTGCGGATGCATGACCGAAAGCCTTCAGCTAAACAAGTTCACTTAAAACAATGTGGTCAGCATCCAATGTCGAACACTTAATGGGCTATTGATTTTGAGAATTTATTTACAGCAACAGATCACTCCCCTCCTAGTGAGGTAGTGATGCTCCTAAGACGTGGCCAGCCAGAAGTTTAAACCCAACGAGTATGTTTGTAAACACTCTTCTGATAGATTGCTATGTTTAGCAGCGTCTGGTCGTCTTTCCTTACACTAAGTGACCATGAAGTACAACATAGTAATAAGGAAACAAAGTACAATGAAAATTTCGATTCCTTGTGAAACTTCGTCGTTCTTTCCCAGCCGTCCTGGAAAAGAAAAGAAATAGAACGTGTGAGTGCATGTCAAAATACACGTACTTGCTTAAGGACACAAGGTGAGCGGAAAAATATATATATAAAAACTAATACACTCGCGACAGCGTAAGGCGATTGTAAAAAAACTTGGTTTTATTTTATAAAAAAAAATATATATACGCTCATAAGTAAAAAAAATTGTTTTTGTTTTTTTTGTTTTTGAAATAAATATGTAAAAATAAGCATATTAAAAAAAATTCTTTTTTCTATGATAAATAATGCAAAGAGAATTCGAGGTAAAGTTTGTGTCCTACGTGCAGTAGTCGTTTAAACGTTCTGGAAATCTTACCCTTCTTCCAGGACGCGCTGTCTTAAGTTCGTCTTTCGACGTTGACGAAGTATCAAGGTGTGTGTTGGCTGTCGTGTGGGGTACTAAAGGTGTAAGAGCCGTGTCGTTCGAATGTACCGAAGGAAATTCGACGTAGCTAGGGTTTCCTTCTAAGTACGTTGTTTTTAAGAGATCGATACTGATGCTATCGTTCGTACCGTTCTTATCGACTACATAGTACTTGGGTTCACGTTGAAGAACTTTGAAGGGTCCTTCGTATGCTGATTCGGGAGGTCGTTGATGTGAGTCTCGACGAACGAAGATGTGTGTACTATGTCGTAATTCAGGTTGAACGAAAACATCAGTTGATTGAGGTCGAGTGTGGACAGGTTTAACTGAACGCATAGCGTTTGTAAGCCTGCTCGTGTAAGAGTTTAGATCCATGTTCAATGAAGAAGCCGAAGGATCTGCGAATTCTCCTGAAAGTCTGAGTGTCGTTTCATAAACGAGTTGAGATGCAATGTATCCAATGTCAGCCTTCACTGCATTGCGCATACCTAGCAAGACGAGTGGAAGAGCGTCTGTCCACTGTGAAACGTTTGTAGCTGATAGTGAAGCTTTTAGTTGTCCATGAAAACGTTCTACCAACCCGTTTGCTTGTGGGTGGTATGCTGTCGTTCGGAAGCGAGTGATTCCTAATAGTGAAGTCAGACAACAGAAAAGTCCAGATTCAAACTGGCGTCCGCGGTCTGTAGTGATGGTTGAAGGGCAGCCGAAATTTGCTACCCATCGTTCGGCGAAAGCGCGAGCCACTGTTTCCGCAGCAATGAAATTAATCGGTACTGCTTCTGGCCATCGAGTAAAACGGTCTACGCATGTTAGGAGATATGAGTATCCGTTCGAGTCGGGTAAGGGTCCTACCAAATCTAGATGGACGTGATCGAACCGAGCATCAGGGGTTTTGAAAGAGCCTAAGGGACATTTGTTGTGTCTTATGACCTTAGATTTCTGACAGCTTACACAGGAGCGTGCCCACTCCCTCACGTCTTTATTCATGCCAGGCCAACAAAAGCGTTCGGCTATATGTTTGACTGTTGCACGAGCACCTGGATGAGAAAGATTGTGCAACGTACTGAAGACGTTGCGTCGATAATGTTTTGGTACTATTGGACGATCCCTACCTGTAGATGTGTCACAGAATAAGGTTTCCTTACCCGTTCCCATCTGCTTAATTCTTAGTTTAAGAGTTGTCGAGGATAACTCATGCTGAAGATCAATGTCTTCTTTTTGAAGCTGAGCGAGTTTAAGAAGGTCGATTCCTTGGAAACTGTTCAAGGAGCTAATTCGAGACAAGGCGTCTGCGACTACATTGTTTGCTCCAGAAATGTGTTGTATATCTGAAGTAAACTGCGAAATGTAGTCCAGTTGTCGAGACTCTCGGGGTGAGTACTTATCTGAAGATGAACTTAAAGAGAAGGTAAGAGGTTTGCGATCGGTAAAAAGCGTGAATTCTCTTCCTTCGATGGAATGTTGGAAATGCCGTAAAACACAATGCATAGCTAGGAGTCCCCTACCGAACGTGCTGTACCTAGATTCCACGTCTAGCAACCGTCTCGAGAAAAATCCTAAAGGTTGCCACGAGTTGTTAACCCATTGTTGTAAGACTGCTCCGATTGCTGAGTCGGATGCGTCTATGGCGATACTAATGGGAGCTTGAGTGTCCTGATGTGCAAGCAGGGTTGCCTTAGCGATATGTCCTTTTAACTGTGGAGAATGCTTTTCGGGCTGTGTCGTCTGGACTTATTGATATTGCATTTCCACGAAGTTGGTCGGTTAACGGTTTCATAAGTGATGCTCATTTAGGTATGAACCGTCTGTAGAAACTTACAAGGCCGTTGAAAGTGCGCAACTGCTTGATCGTGGTCGGTTCTGGGTAATCCAGAATGGCCGCCACTTTGCTTCTAAGGGGTCGGATGCCTTGAGTATCAGTGGTGTGTCCCAAGAAGTCTAAGAAGTTTGTTCCGATTAGGCATTTGATTTTGGGGATTTATTTACAGCTACATCAGTAACATTTAAAGGATTTCATGTCTTATGGAACTTTTAAAAAGGCTTCTTATACTGTGACGGTGGTGTGCATCGGACTTTGCGTCCCATCTGTGTGACACCACTAACAGCACAGAAGCAAAGTAGTCAGTTCATGCCTCAATAATGATGGTGAAAACGTGAGCACGTTGGATCAGTGATTACAAAGTTAGTGACAAGGCTCTCAAACATCTAACAAGTGTCATCGGCGTTTAAACATTAGTTGAGTGAACAGGCCTCGGTTCTGAGAAATCTGGTGATCTTTAGAATTCGACCAGCATATGCAGCTAGTACGCCTACAACACTGTTTTGAAATGAAACAAACGCTGCCTGCACCCCTTGGGAAAGATCAAACAAGAAGAGTTGTCTCAACAGGTCATCGCCGAATTTCCGTCGACCAATGATCTCAAAGGTTCGCAGCAACATGTCTGCTGCTAAGCCACTTTGTTGTTCGATGTTGTTGAAGAGTTCGTCTAACCATTATCTGTCGGTTAGGTCTCCATGCTTAAGAATAGCCTTTTTTAGAATTTCATAAGGTTCTGAGACATCACTAGTAAACATACTAGATGTGACGCACGTGTCAAAATCTTAATGCAATGCCTTCACTACTGCGAGGAATTGTTCACGTGGGTTTGTCACGCCGCACTCATGGAAGTCAGCTTCTGTGTTTCAGAACCAAGCTTCGATGTTGTCGGGCCAAAATAGCACTAGCTGAAAGGGGAGGGCGGAAGTGTCTTGATCTTAAATTATCTAGGGGTCTGTTTGGTCATGATGCATATAAAGTATAGCAATCAACGAGAAAGTGTCCAAAAATGCAAAAATAATATCACAATATGTAAAAATTAAATTTAAAAGTCGATATAAAGTTCCATAGAGGAATAAACTGACATTTTGCAAATAGGTGTGCCAGAATACGTTTTTCAAAGCTTAAGGTAAGAAATATAGTCAGATGTATCCTTAATTGCAGGTCCCAATGTCATTCTAAACTCTATAAAACAAGTTCACGGTTTTTGCAGCTAAAATTGTGACTGTAAATTACAAATGTGTTAAGAAAACGAGACACTGATTAGTAGCAGGAGAATAAATGCACTAATACAACCATAACATGATGTACGTTGTTGATACTTCACGTACACGATATGCTTGTGAGCGTTTCAATGACTGCATGGTGCCCTGTGGTCATATATTGTATACACATCATAAAGATCTAATTCATGGAGGTGTGTGTTTTTCGTCTCTATAAGCAATGTAGATTTATTTCGAAATAGCAGCCAGTAGACGAGGAACTACCTAATGGACTTTGTCCTTCGTGCGTTGAACAACATACCAATCTCTACAAGGGGTGAAGGTCTGCTGGAGAAGTTCACTGATAACTACCACTCACTCCAAGCTCATAGTGAACCTCAGGCCAGTGAACTTATCCGTTCATGCCTCGAAGCATCGGAAGACATATGTGCACAAGGTATCAGTTCAGTCGGTTGTAATGATGAAGCTACATCGTCAGAACACACTGTTCTCACTGACCATAGCTGTGCTTTTTGAAAACAAGAAGTTATAATATTGTAATCTTATCAGTTTTACATAAATTCATTTATGTGGCCATTAACTTGTTCTTACAGTGTTAAGGCATGGAGAGCGTACTGAGCAGTCTTATGTGGCTGTAAAACATGTGGATGCTGGTTCACATTCTTGTGCAACGACTACCGGATCGGTGCACACGCGATTAGTCTTACAAACCGTTTACCAAGTACTTCAGCCCTGAATATGGTATGCTATACTACCAGGTCAAATTCCGGCCTGTCACGATAGGTAAGCATTGCTGTAATTAGAAGACTGAGGCGTTATCAATAGAAATGTTTATTAAAGTTTGAAAATGCAGCAATCATCCATTAATAAATAACTTCTTCCAACTCTTAACAAAAGCTCATGCGTATTGGTTAGGTACATCAGGTTGGCGCTGAACTTTTATTCTCAGTGTTCTACAAAAAGAAATGAAGTTACTTTTGTATTACGAATGCAATATCGAAACAGCCAATTGGCTTATAGTAGACATTATCCAACCTATGGATCCATAATGCGTGTTAACAATAATGTTTGTTGAATTAAAAACTTAAAGCCATTAATAATAATAAACTGAAGTCTGTGAGCACTTGCAAAGCCAGGTGAAAATAAGATAGGCAGGAAATGATTATTTCAGTACAAATGTTTACCAGAAACCAATATAAAAACAGATCGAAGGTACATTTGGCACACCCTTTCCTTGGATCGCCATCCACAATTATTTACTTTGTCTCCTGTGTCATGTAAGAAAGCCTGGCTCTCAACATCCGTGGCTTGAGTTATTTGGTTCTCCGTATAGGTTGCACTTCGGAACTTTGGACACAATACTTCTATAAATATATGAAGACTGCTATGTGAACTTACTTTGAACCGTCCTGTGTAATCTGTAATTTCTGATGCCCTCTTTACTTTCAGTCCCATGTAAGGCATAAGTAAATGTCAGTTCCGGCATCAGCAAGTAAGCTAGATACCCCTTGGTTGATTTTCGAAGATCATCACATACGATCTCGGACAATCTGGTCATCTGAGACCAAGATATCTTAATTTAAAGTTGTACATTTCAATGTTTTCTCGTAACCGCTTTATAATAGTACTTATTTCCGCTATTAGCTATCCTTGCAAGAATATTGGCAACCTTAAACCTGAAAATCTGTACAAGAAGTATTAACGCTATGTCTCCTCGGTCTCTGAGAAAATCTTCACATAACTGTACCTCTTGCGCACGAGTCTAACATCTCGGTGTGTTATAATCATCTAAAGCATATACATAACATTTACAACTATGAGAACGGATGATATTTTCACTATTAACCTATTTCCGCCATAAAAGTAGAATGAAACAGTTAAAACCAGCCAAAATTTTAATAAAGAAGAGAAAAACGTTAAATATTATTATGGTGTCGTTACTTGTTGCGCAGTTTTGGTAGCCTTGACTACCATACAGTTTTTATGACAATAAATGCTTAAATCATGTTATTTCATATAAAAGCAAAGCATTCATCTGCTTTGAGTGTGTAGCTAAGTGGAAATAATTGCGAATCTGCAATGCAAATATCGAAAAACTGTTGAAACACCACCTGAATAATGAATTTTGAAGGGTTTTGCGATACCAGGTGTTATTATATGGATTAATACAGTTATTATTTGTATCACTATGCTCTTGCTAGGACTAACTTTCAGTGACCACTTATGCATCCATTTTACAAGTGAATTAAGGTAATCCTATTACGTCATCCGATCGGACTTATGTGTACAGGTCCCCAAATCTTGATTTCATCGTCGAACAGTGGCATAGATGACTTTACTGCAGTTAGTAAATACGTTACATAGAGTAAAAGAAGAGGACCAGTGATTGGACATCGGAGAACTCTTAACTTACAGATTCTCATGTTGACAAGGTCTTGTTTTTCCACGACTGTTATCTCCAGTCACTGAGAAAGTCACTTGTCTTATTTCACAAAGACTCACAGAATTTTTCACTTTTATTCTAAGACCCGGGTGAGGGACTTCGCCAGTGCTTTACTTTGATCCACTGAAACCACATCGACCGTGATATTAATATCTCGCTGCTCCTCAATCTTCTCCTACAATGAGATTCGTCAAACACGAAAGGCATTTCCTAAAACCATGTTGTTCCCTAAGTAAAAGATTATTCCGTTTCACATAGTTTAGAATAGGCATCCCAACAACCTTCCCTATTGTTTTGATGACTACACTGGTCAGACTAAGGGGTTGACGGTTACCAATTGAGTTTCTACTCCCCGGCTTATAAACTATATTATTAATTGTATTTTTTTGATCACTTGACAGTTCATACTTCCTGAGTGACATATGAAATACTATTGCGGTAGGTTTGACGACTAGGTCTACCAAGGCTTTCATTATACCAGAGTGGATATCCCACAGGACCACTGGATTTATCTGGTTTGAAATGTTGAAATAATCGTAAGACAGCCCGTCTCCCAATAATCAGAGAATCCATCAACTATATGATATTATTATAATTAATTGTTGATCTTTCACCATCGTCAGTAGAAAGTACTTTGTCAATATATATTGATATAGCTTCATCTATGCCACATCACTTTTTGTCTGTATCAACTGATGCCTCTGTATCCGAAGTGGTGAAATCCCCCACTCCTCTGATTTCGCTTATTATTATTATTATTCACAAACATCTTATGGGTACATAAGTGCTGTGAAGAAACCATTTCGGGTTTCTTCAAAAATGAAATACTACACAATTTTCAATAATGTCTTCATTACATATGCCATGTTTGAGAAAGGAAGGAAAAGGAAAATAAAATATTAATAATAGAATAGTAATAATAATGGTAATAATAAATCAGGTTCTGAGTAATTGGCAAGAATTTTGAATTGATTTTGAAGGAGGAAAGAAGAAACTAGGGAAATAGAAATAAAGGAGTCGCGGAATACGTTAATATCTTAACGCAGAACAAGAATAAACAACTATGTATGTAGTGAAGATAAAACGAGTCTGATAAGTTGAATTCAGCGTAACACAAGTTGTTGTCTTAATCCAAAGCTTCGTAATCTTAAGAATAATATTTATTTAGAAGGAAAAAAAAGAGAGAAAAGAAATGAACACATAGTGAAAGCGTACAACCATGATCATAATAGTGTAATGGTCATAGACTCTTGAGATAAACGAATAATTTAAAAATAATAATAATAGTAACAACAATAGTAACAATAGTAATAAACCTTTACCGCACTCGGATAAATACGTGTAGATTTATGTAACAGTATACAGAGTGAAACCGGGTATTAATATAAACATTAGTGCAATAATAATAATTTAGAATAATGCTATAATAGTCACAATTAATTGCAAAGGATAATTTAAATATAAATTTCTATATGTTATATATATATGTTGTGAAGATTAAAAAAAATCTGAGAATTTGTTTGTTCAAGTGTAACATAGGGTTTTTTGTTTTTAATTGTAGACTTTGGATGTTTGGGAATAAAATATGTTTAGAAGGACAAGAAGAGATGAAGAGAATATCTAATGTGTCGAGAGACCAATAATGATAATAATAACAGTAATAATTATAAATACGAACATAAGCAGACTTCATATATTAAGATGAATAAAAGTGAAATAGGATAGACATGAAAAGTTTCAAAGGTTTCACTTTGCTTTTCAGTCAGTTAGATAGATGACGGACCTTTTTTGTATAAATCATTGTTAAGCACGTTGATATTCAGTAGGTGACACAATCCACTTTCGGAAAGAAAATCATCAAGAAGACTTCGGAACCGGGTTATAGTTTTACTGCATCGGAGGTTCATTGGCAGTCTATTCCACATGGTTGAGTGGCGAATAACGAAAAAATTCTGGCGTAAATTTGTGTGGGTTTTTGGAATCGCTAGAATATTTTCTTTATTGCGTAGATTGTGGGACGGTATCATAGAGTATGAAGGGGTAGATAGTGAAGAGTAAGAAATACCGTTAAGAAGCCGGTAGAGAAAGATAAGGTTTAATTTGATACGCCTGATCCAGAGAGGTTCTAGTTTGAGTTGTTGACATCTTTGGTGATAGTCTTTGTTGTCAGAATACCCCAAAACAGCTTTGGTGAACCTTCTTCGAACACCTTCAATTTTAATCAGGTCTTTATGCCTGCAATTACTGTAAACTAAAATACCATATTCAAGAATCGGTAAGATACATTTTCTGTATAATAATAATCTCGATTCGGTATTATTGAAATTAATCATTATGAATCCGATGAGCTTTCTAGCTTTGGATACTTGAGATGCAATGTGTTCAGAAAAGTTCAAACTGTCGCTATATCTTAAACCCAAGTCACGAACAGTGTTGAGAGGTTTCAGTGTATGTTTGTGTATAGCCAGATTTAGGTTGAGGCAACGGCCATTGTCAATAAATCCACTTTTGTCAACATTAAGTGGCAAATTCCACGAAATAGTCCATTCGTACAACTTGTTTATTTCTTCTTGGATTACTGTTGAAATATAGCTTTCTTTTGTGGGAGATGAGAATGAATAAACCACTTTTAGATCATCGGCAAAAAGAAAAGGTTTACCATACTGAAAGAGGGAGCAAACGTCATTGATAAAAAGGAGAAATAGTAATGGACCAATTACACTTCCTTGTATAACCCCACTGGTTACATTCACAGGTTTGGAGTAGCAAGATCCAAAGCGGACAATTTGGCTACGTTCTTTTAAAAATGACTTGAGCCAAGATAAAAGGGGATTCTGTATTCCATATGAAGAGAGTTTTAGAAGAAGAAGCTTGTGTGGGACGCTGTCGAAGGCCTTACTAAAGTCGAAGTACAAAATTATCACAGACTGACCAACATCTCTTCTCTGGGTAATTTGATCAAAAAATTCCAGGTGCGATGTGAAGCAGGAGCGTTTGGTCATAAACCCGTGTTGGGATGGGCTGATCAGATTAGCCGAAAGCAAAAATGATAATAGCTGTTTGTGGACTATTTTTTCCATAGTTCTTGATAGCACGGATGTCAAATTAATTGGTCTGTAGTTAGCAATATCACTGCGTGATCCGGTTTTGAATCGAATCGGACAGGTGATATGCGAGAACAGCCATTTCAGACAATTTGCAGGACCTCTAATCACCTGTGATTATGCGAAGGTCTTATTGTATTTATCAACGCTATGCATCCGTTTTTAGTGTTGCCATGAGTGAGTACATACTGTTCATAATCTGTAGAGTTAAACATATTCCAATGATTTTGTCCACTTCTAAGAAATCGACAAGAATACACAATTTACAAGCTAGCGTAAAATCGTGTGAAAACGAAGTGTCAATAAATGAATCTGCATAAACTCCTAAACCTCAACCGAAATAATCTAAGTTTAAGTAGACCTAGTAGGCTTTTGATGTAACACGCATTATAAGTACGGTTATTCCACAACAAGTGTGTAGATCATGACGCGAGCTAATAAAATATGAGACGTCTCACCAAACTGACAGTTGATTATTCCTCCATCCACAAACCTATGGAATAGATTGTTGTTTTGTCAGGAACAGCTTATTTGATACATCAACCTGTTTAAAGAGTACAAAATGGAACAGCTTTCTAATGTGGAGCAAATATCAGTCATCATCTGTATGTGCATCTTACGGAACTCAAATGTTCTACACAAATGAGAGAAATGTGTTGCATGCACCATGTTGATAAAATTTGGTATAAGTGATATTCGTTTAAAATCATCCCATATACTAGACAGGGGCGTGCACTAATAATGTAATATGTCTTGCTTTGGTTTTCTGTATAGGTCGTGATTGATACTCTGTTTGACACTTTGTCTCTTTTGATTTATGGCTTTGATGGAGATGTTGATGATCTCAATATGTTTCTTTGTAATGCATTTATTTTATTGATGTTGGTTTATGTGGGATAGAGTAAAATATTCTTGGTTTCTCATCGAGGTGTAATGATGAGTTGACTGTGTTTGGGATTTTTTGTTCCCGTTATCGTGAAGAGTTAATTATTGACGCAAAGGTTATGTGCTAGTTTTTCATTTCAAGTCACCATATTAATGCGACATTTGATGCCGCAAATTTTGTAACTCCGCAACAAAATACAACAAATAAATATTTCAAATCAAGGATCTCAAACTTTCTTAAAAATACCGATTACCTTGATAATAAGAATGGGAAAGCAAGCTCGGCCCTATTGCACATGTACTATGTGGAAGTTCAGAAATGATCAAAACATACAATGTTTTAATATTTTAGCTCCTTTCATAACCTTAATATAACAATATCTCAACCAGATGTAGCACGGTTCAATGTTGGAAGCAACATTAAACTTTTCAATAACATGGTAGCTTGCAATGAAAAACTAGCACATAACCTTTGCGGTAATAAATTAACTATTCATGATTTTAACGGAAAAAAACACTCTGGAAACCCTTCTAAGGCATTTTACTGGACAGCGTTTCCATTAACTCGTTTCTTTCTTCTGTCTAATATCCCAACATGTGTTCAGGTCTCTTTTAAACACATTGTATATTCTTCAGTCTTCCATGCCTGGACTTCTATCATTTGACCATGCTTAATAATTTATCTTTGGTTACTGAATTGTACTGATGCATGTTGCCGGACCACTGACGACGTGGTCGTGTTGAACCAAATTCAAGAAGTCAGCGTGGCTCGGTTGGTGGTTGTTGACATTTACATTAAATAAATAAGTGGATAGATCACGTAAATATCAATTCGAAAGATAACATTTGATTTCGTTATGATATTGCGTGTTTCAAATTCTGGAAGAGTGCGTCAATTCACAATCAAAAATGCACAATTCCAGTCAGTGCAAACGACACAACAAAAAGGAGGAGCGAATCAATATGGCTGCCGTCATGGATATGCATCAACCATAAAAATATACCTACAGTCCAAGAAAAATTATAATTTAATGGGGACGTAAAGAAAAAAAATCTGGAAAATTGTAAATAGTACCATAGTAAATGGAAACAAAAGATCAACAAAATGTACGTCTAAAGAAACCAAAAGGAATAAATCACAGCAGTGTGTATTTGGAAGGATTTTTATACACAACACCTTTAAAAAGGATCTTACAGTTACCACTTCTGATTGGTGGTCCCTATAGATTGACTAATAAGTCCAGTTTCCTAGATTTAAGTAGGTTACAAACCTCTTGTACTTAGACATGACATATACTTTCAACGTAGTATCATTATGATGTGTGGTGGATATTTTTCCCTTGTCTCCCTTATGACATGAAACTTTGCATGTATTACGGGCCTCACTGTTATTTGAAGCAATGCCATTGTTATATCACTACTTTGAATTCCTGATATAATAATGAGCTGTATTCTGAATAACAATATAACTGTATCTCAGTTAACTCCTCCTGTGGATGTGCCTCCATTTTTACAAGATTGTTGGGCGCTCAGTTACTTTATCTTTACTCAACGGTTGGGCTTCCCTATGCTACTGTTACTTTAGATAATGATACCTCACTTTAAGTTTGTCATATACTTTCGGTAGCTATATTTTATCCAGTTATTTGTGATGCTAAAAACCGTTGACTGCATAGAAATTGAGACTACACTCGATACAATGATGTTAGTTATAATTTTGTATTAACAGTCTCAATTCATTGAAGTCAACTGGAATGTTGTAGCGGGTCAGCTAACTGCATGTTTTTTGTAGTAAGCTACACTCTAAAATATTTCCGTAAATCCTATCCAAACATAAGCATCAAGTGGAATGCTTGGAAGCCCGACGCAATGTATGAGGGATTGAACTGTGGGGAAGCCTGCCTTACAACCAATTAATTTATTACTGCCGAGGTAAATTGAGCCAGTTATTTGAACCACACTTTAAAAATTGATGGGTGCAGTAAATTTCATCAATAAATTTATAGGGCTTTACTGAGAAGAATTTTCGCGTTTTTCCCCCCACACAGGGACACTAATGATCCATAGTTATTAAAAACAAAGAAGCTCACTGAACGAAAGCGTCCCTTATTCGGTCTGTGGATACATGCACACACTCGAAACAATTTAGTTATGCTCGAGTTGGCTAGTGGTAAATAAATGTAGGTGATCTGTGCCAGTGGTTGTGATCTACCCGGGTTAACCGGGTATTATGAGGCTTCCTAGAATACATCAAAGGCAAAAATAGAGGTGCTTGATTGACATGACTTGGCCTATCATTGTAACAAGGTGAATCAACCACCTTGGTAACTAGTTGAACCAAAAAAAATTAACTAAAGAAATGTACTATGGTAAAAAAAACTAGAGAATAGTTGGTAGTAAATATGTCACAAATGACAAGGGCTTGGCGACGCTGTCATTAGCAACATTTTTGTAATCAAAGGATTCCGAAACCAGTCAAACTAGAGGTGAGGAATAAAGGCATTCGGAAGTATATTTGGAAGATAGTCGGGATATTGATGAGTGTGTGAGCTAAGCTGGGTAGTTTTTGTGAGGGATGAGTTGGGCGGCGTTCCAATTGGCTATCTAGTGCTCATGCATGACTGAGAGCCTTCAGCTTGAGTGTCCAGTAATAAGGTCAAAACCAATGTCAGTCTTGTTATACCTTGATGATTTTTAGTAAACCATTCAGAGCTCAGTGACTTTCGAAATGAAAATGGTCCAAGTTAGTGAATGGATTGGCTGGGGATTAATAACTTTACTAACAAGGATATAAAAATTTGCCCTAGTACCTAAAAAGCACTGACCATGATATTTTTTCCCACCAAAGTGCAAAAATAAGATGGAAAGCAATGAGATCCTGCCACGAATATCAACGAAAAGGTCGGAAGTGTTTGTAAATAGTAAAACACCTGTTTTTGATAGTTTCCAAGGTCAATCGTATTTCAAACTGTAGAAAACAGTCTCTGAACTCATCAAGGGATATCTGCTTATGACTATATCGGTTAACTTAAGCAAAAAACTATTTTCCACATCATATATCTAGTAACCACTGTATGGTCTTAGCTTTTTCAACTAATTCCACCACGTCGATATACTACTCCACTTTCGTCATGCAGAAACGCGTTTTATTCGAAGCCAACTCAATGAATCCTTTCTTCAGATGTCATATATCTGGCGCTTCGAACATATCTTTGGTTTGCTTACGAGTTCATCTTATCTTTTAGGTCAAATCAAATCTTCTTCGCACTCAAGTTGTGAAATTATCCACATCTCAACAGTCTACACATCTGGAATTCATGTATGAGAAAATGTGTTGTACGTAGTGTTAATACGTCTCAATAGTATTTAGCGAGGATCTTGTATCGGTTTTTAATATTTCGCATATTTATATCCAACGAGCAAGATTTTAAGTTCGACCTAAAGTAAACACTGTTTAACACGTTTGCATTGAAGCAGGTTTTCTACCAACGAAAGAAGACCACTTATCTTCACTTTTTCTACAAAGATTCAGTCCTTATCCATCAAGAAGTTTACTGTGATGGTTCCTTTATCTACGGTTCTTAGATCAGTGGTTTGTTATCATATATTTTAATTTTTTGTCACTGTTTAGTGGTTAAATCTTACAATTGATTTGTTTTCTTTTATACACGACTTAAATGTTGAGAATGGCCTTAAAAAGCTGAAAACCATCACGGTCTACCCATTTTGTTATTTATCTGAGCTTTCAGTTACTTCATACTCCATCAGTGATGTTTCCATTCTCGGTAGTAAGTCTTTGTGTGTCGATAGATTGATTAACTCTTTATTCTGTATTATAGAGTGGTATATGGACGTTTCTAACTTTATCAAGTCATCTTAATTAGTTTCAACTTATTATATGCTTCTAATAACTTGGTTGAGATATTTTCGAGTTTTAAGTTACCTGTGTACGATAGCATATTCGATGAAAATAAGTTTGAATCATTGGTTCTCTTTAAGGCTTACAAAAGATGCTATAACTCAAATAAAACTTATATATGACTTCTCAAAGGACATGGGGTCACAGCCTCTATAAAATAGAATAAAACTAAAGACGAAGAGTGGTCACTTCCTATAAAATGGTGTCTTATCTATTGGATTTTAGAAATGCTGTACTGCACGTTGACTCAAAATTACGCATGAAAACGCGATTTTTGAACATTAACGAGGGGTTTTAAGCCTTATTCATTCTAATTTTTCAGGACATTCTAGTAAATTTACAAGTTCTGACGTGTCAAGTGTGGCGCCAAGATAATCTACTGATGATCTGAGATCTACTGAAATAAAGCTTTATAGTTAAAGCACCACAATCTTCTACGAACGAAAACAACTATGTCATATTCATTCTTAACATGCTACTTGTAGAATTGCTACCAGACAAAGTTGTATTGAACCGTAAATAAAATTTCAGAATAATTTCCCTAATTTTCAACAGTACTGACTTTAGTCCTTCGTCTTTACATTTGGCCATTCATTATTAAATTTGATGCTTTTATTTCAATTGAAAATATATCGATGCTTATTTTTAAACATCTGTTCATGAAACTTCTATGGTCCAAATGAATAATGAAATAAAAAGTTCTGATGTTGCTTATGCTTTATTGAGAGACGTCTAGTGTATGATATTACTTACTGTTTAGGCTTTTTGTCTCGATACTCTAGCTCCTTTATCTTATATTAAAGTTTCGCCAATGATTGTACATTACTCTCGATAAACTTAATGTAAATAAACTTCCATTTTTAAAGGTATATATGAACAATTATTTGTTTTTCGTAGACAAATTAGTTGAATTTTTAAAGCTAAAATGCAATTTATAAATTTGAATAATTATTGCACCGAACTAAAAGACTTATCATTGTACACCTGTTTAGTTTTTCACAACATTGGTCAATAGATACTCTTTCCATCCGTTTAACGTAGTCTTATTTGAAAGATATAGACTACATAATTTGTTTTATTTCTCCATTTAGATCCTCAAACTTCAGAAAATAACACACCAGAAATTTACCAGGTATGCTTTTAGGATACCTTAAACACCTCGTTAATAATACTTTATTTATATATAAGTTACAAATTTATGTCGGTTGTTTATTTCGTGTGATTTTCAACAGACACGAACATTGTCTGTGAAGTCATTGGAAAATTCAGGCCTAAATAGTCTTAGACTTTGTAATTAATTCCGTCTAAGATCGGAAGGTGTGCACTGTTAGCTAGGTCCCGTGATAAACTAGTAACCACTTCTTTTCAACCGTATCGGAAACAAAATCTATGTTTGACTTATGATGGTTTGCACAAACGGTTTCCGCCATTATTTCTTAGGTGAAATGTGGTTCAAAGCTCAGTACACAAATCTGTACTTGGTTCTGAAGTTACAATCAGCTACTCCTGGTCTATAACAAAGAGCTTTCTCCGTGCTCTCTGGATTTTTGACAGTTTACAATTTAATTTAACCCAAGACAAAAATTGTTGTGAAATTCATCAAATCTTAACTAATCATTTCATTAAACATGTATTTGGTTTTTCTGGTGTATGGAAGATCCTGATCCTGGTTGGAAAGTTTTAGTGTTAGACTATTGTTAGTGTTTTCCTAAACGATTTGGGAACTTTTTCGGGTGAACTTAAATAAGTGTTTTTTATATGTTTTTATAGAATGAAGAACAAAAAGTAAAGACATGTTTATTAGTATAACTTCTCTCATAAACTATACACGGAACCAATTTATTCTATTTTTTGCTTCTTGTAACTGCAGAAAAATATGTTTCATTCTACAAAATGACTTTAATCCCTTCATCTAGATAAAGTGGTGTAGTACGTTTGATTTAGGGTATATAACTTCAGTATGTTGTAAGTATTTCTGTGCCTATACTTGTGAGACATTAAACCGCAGTTTTTAATTAGACATAATTATTCACTGGAGAAAGTAACCTTACTAGTTTCAACAGGGACTTTGTTCACTATAGTAAAAAGCCATGAAAATTATCAGAAGAAATTGTTTAGTAAGGCTTTTATATTAAACCGGAATATGCAACTGTAACGTGACATTCATTTCTGCTCTGTTACTGAGTACAGTAATATTGTATTTTTAACATATCCGATTTTCCACTTAGATACCATCATTTAATGCTGTTTCTTTTACTTAACAACTTCAACAAGACTTGTGTCCTTATTGTTGTAATCGTCAAAATAATACTTGACTTTCTGATTACGATAAGGTTTTAAACGTTCCGAAAATTCGCTTGAATGAATGGAGAAGAGCAGAACGGATAGATTTACGAGGAAGTGAAGACTCAAAGGATCTTTTAAAGGTTAGAATTTCTTAAAATGGATCTTATAAATTGTTAAATGGTATTATTTGAAGAAGAGCAAGGATTCATTCTATCATATTGACATTTTGTCAACTGTTCTGTAGAAGTCATCAGTTTAAACACCAACTTACTGCAACCTCTAAAGTGCTCACGATCTCTTAAAGCATTGAACTCTTTAAAATAATGTCCTGCCTATTTACTACTGCTAAGTGAATAAGCGATGCGTGATTCGAACCTTGAACCGAATGGTTATTAATCAGATGCTTTAATCGCTAAGTAACTTAATGATTATAGTATTGATTCGCACTGTCTAGTTCTGTTCCAACTCCCAAGAGGGGTATCGTTTCGACCTTGCTCTCATGCCACCAGAATAAATCTAATCCTGACAAAACTACCCACTTAAATAGGTTTAGGTCATAACTTTTATATGGTTTATCTTAAAATATTTGTAAGCAGCATTTAAACATAGTGCTCTTTTTCTATGAAGGACTTTTTAGTAATAACACTATCAATGAGATCCCTTTTAAATAAAAATTAAATTTTGAAAAACTCTGTAAAAATATATCACTAATTTTAAAAACATCGTTTGCTCACATCAATTGTAATATTTCCCATTAAATTGGAAAGAGTAGATTTTAAAAGCTTGGTCGCGGATAGAAATTTGTGGAGGTACGTGCTTTTCCCAATAAATTTATTCACTATAGTTTTATAAGTCCAAATTATCTGCTAGCATGTAGTATTGACTTACACCCCAAAACTGACAAATTACTCTTTTTTATGTATATTACAGGTATCAAAATTGACTACAGTTGGTAACCAATCATGCACGAAATCGTTTCAGTCCTCATCAGTAGAAGGTGAGAAATGTATTTCAGGAGGGCAAAACTCTGCAAGGAAACGAATATTTCTACAAATTAACAGGGTTTGTATTAATGAACAGAGTTCTACAGGCTCTAGTAAAGTACCTACTGGTCCAAATGTTTCTAAAGAGTGAGTATTGTTCGACAGCACCTTTCTCGATCTCAGTATATCTTAACTTTTAGAAATTTACTGTTATGTTTGGATTGAACCTCTTTCGAGAATTTGATGTCATTGTGTGGAATTAATTTATTCAAATATTTGTTCATATCTTTATGAGCAACAATTGCAAATATCTTTTTTTCAGTATCCGAAAATTGCTATCCAAATATCAACTTATGAATAGGTAGTTTGGTGACGTTATATTTTTAACAAGTTCATTTGATCAGCTGTATGGTCATCACTTCTCTGTCACATTTATTAATTCGAGAAAACCTAATAAGCTTGAAAGTGAATACCAAAGTACACTAATGTCATAATTTAGGCATATAAAAATGATCCAACTTGTGTCGTTTCCACACTTTTATTAGATGCAGAAACAGGAAGTGATTAAAAAGAGCACTATATAATTAAAGAGGACTACAGTTGGGCTATATTTCATCTGTTCGATGATCCTGAACTAAAGTAGTTTTAATAGAACCTCCTCTATCACTTCTAGGTCGTTATGGTAAATGAACCAGAAAAACTGAGCACTCAATGGTAACTCGAAGTTATTGTGGTCATCATGGAACTCAATGGTTCAAGGCTAAATTCAGTGTAGGACTGTTCGTGCTTATTGATAAATAGGCTAAAAATACAGTATACTGTAATATTTATTAGAAAACAAGTTCGAATTCGCTTGTTCAGCTTCATTTTGTTGGTGCCTGCTTATCTGCGTGATAATGTACTCTTTTTGTTTTTATCAGCATAACTTTATCATTTACATGTTTTGGGGCTGAAGCAAAATGAATTTTTAATTCCCTCTTGTTCTTTTATTCAAGGAGCTCTTATTATTCATGTCAGTGGAATACTTGAAGTAAACACTTAAAGTAAATACACAATTCAAACTACTTTCATGTGCTATCAGTAGTATAATGTGTGTACATAAAGATAATTTACTGCCGCTTCCTAAGAATTATCATTTTTAAAATATTCCTACTTTTGGGATGGTGGAGATTTGTAGCTAAGGTGTATAGTTGAAGGAAAGTCTTTTTCTCCGACTCATATGTTTTGTTCGTGGAGGTTTCATTGCCTTTCCGAACAACATCATGAGCACAAACTTCAGGTAGAAGTGAAGTGTTCAATTTTTTCCACATATAATTCACAACTTGTCCTATAGACCTCGATCTTTACTGGTTATTGTTGACCTGTCATTTTCTACCTCTTTGTTTTGATTGTATCTCCCTTTGATCTGATTCTTGGTCCTATATTTGTGCATGATTTTTCTGATTGGTTGATTGCGAAGAACACTACATCGGACAAAGCGGACCCCGCTTCATCTTCGCCTGCATGATTATCAATTAGCGGTCAAATACCACAACATATCTTTGCGTATATCAATGCATGTGGACGACTGTAGACACACATTCGACTGAGAAAACCTTAAGATCTTGGATGGAGGGAATACTAAAAGCATAAACATATGGAAATCGATTCCATCTACCAATCAACTAGAAAGATCACGGACAAATATAGGACCAAGAATCAGGTCAAAGGGAGATACAATCAAAACAAAGAGGTAGAAAATGACAGGTCAACAATAACCAGTAAAGATCGAGGTCTATAGGACAAGTTGTGAATTATATGTGGAAAAAATTGAACACTTCACTTCTACCTGAAGTTTGTGCTCATGATGTTGTTCGGAAAGGCAATGAAACCTCCACGAATAAATCATCCAGCTCAGAGAACGAAACTTCAATTAAATTGCTACTTTTTAACGATAAAATACTGTTTATACCTATGATACTAAAAGTTTGAATTATGAATACTAAATTTTAATTCTTCAGTCCTTTGTGATATCAATTTCTGAAATTGTTCAACGTTTTGCTTTTAAAATAAATGAGACCAATATCGATTATGTATTTTCTGATATTCTCATATGTAAATTCAATAAATCATAATTTTATTGAAAAGTCTTATGTATTAAATAGAAGTTACGTAATAGTTAAATGCTAATGAAAAGTAGTAAACTGGCGACTAACATGTGGAAGATAACTATCTATTTGGAAAATATAAACAATAATAACGGTAATGACTATTCATGAGATTAGAATGTGGGTTGGTTTGTTGTGCACAAATATCTGATTCAAAGTTCGTTAAAGTCAGTTCTTTTGACTTTGTGGATAATTTTGAGTGGTGACTTTTGTTGCGATAGTTGACCAAATTTAGATTGTTCATGCTCGAAGTTGTTGACTGCTTTATACCCACAGTGGGTAGTAGTTTGAGGCGCGTTTGAAAAGAGAAATTATTGTGTTACCATTAAAGTATGCCCCACAATAGCAAGCAAATCTACAGATAAATATTGTGGTGACCGAAAACGGCAGATTATTGTCTATATATTGTCAGATCACGAAAATTAATAGGTCAACTTAACGGAAGATGTTTTTTAGAGATCTCCAGAATCGTATTTTAAGATTCCTGATAGAATGATGGTAATGGACAATGCATTTAGTATTATAGGGGTTTTCGCGTTTATGAATTTAAGAGGAAAGTATTTTTCCAAAAGTGTTTATCTGATTTTATTCCATTTGACGTAACCTGTATCTTCCGTTGACATTCTTCTAGCCCTCTGACAGAGATCATATATTAGGCCTTTTTTCCTCTTCAATGGAATTCAACTTGTGAAGTTTTTGGTTGGCTTTCCAAATATCTTCTTTTCAGTAAAGTATCGCGTAAACAAAATTCTTAGTTCAAATTTAATTCTCATGTAAAGGTAGTCGACTGAAAGCATTTACAGTACTGTTGTAGTACTATGGTGTATGGTACTTGTGCTGAAAGATATAAGTAGTATGTAGCAGCAATCGGAAATGGAATGTCTACCATCAGAAGATTGAAATGAAGAGAACGGCAAGGAAATCCGAAAGCAATCGAAATAACAAATGGACTAGAGGAATAATGGAGCATGTAAAGAATAACACAAAGAAGATGTGCAAATAATGTATCTAATGTATGTTTTCCAGATTTTACTAAGCAACTGTGTGATTTCGCGTCAAACAATAAAGTGGTTTACTGTACCTGAGTCCTCGTTTACTACAGTACGACATTGAAATTGCTATTTTTGTCACAGATAATGCAGATGTAATATTATATATATATATATATATATATATATATATATATATATAATTAGACATTCTCGGTTATTGGTCCAAGAAACATTTATATGCTATAATTTAGATTTTATCAGAAGTTTTTCCGGTACTTACTTTATCTATTTCTTCTTAACCATACGACTACAGTCCAAGAAGTTTTAGCGCCGGTGCCATTTCCAATCGCCTAACCAGTACTGCCAAAAATTTTACAAGTTTATTGTATTATCCAGAAGAAAATATCAATTCAAATCACTTCAAAGTTATGAATAATATGAAATCAGAAATAGAGCAGTCCTATCAACAACAATATGATATAGAAAAGCAATATCAGTCCATTCGTTTAGGCAGTTTATATTTATTTAATAGTCTACCTCAACCTGCACCAAGCTTTTTTACGCAATCATGTATTAAAGAAATCGAAACTAAAGAGATCTATGAAAAAATGGAGAATAGGGACATTGTAATCTGCTCAAAAAGTCCTTATTTACAACGTATAAGTATAGATCATCATTCGTTAAAAGAATTAACTGATGCAGATTTGAAATTTAAAGTGATTATGGTAAGTCATACAATGGTTTAAACTCCTATGACTAGACTTATATATATATATATATATATATATATATATATATATATATATATATATATCGTTTGATGGATACGACTGATCATGATAAGCTAAAATTTGAATATATACCACGTACAAATGTCAGTTTAATTTCAGTATCTTATTTAACAGTCAAACTGGTATCAGCAACCTCTTAGCTGTCATCATGATTTTCTACCACTTAAACTAGTGACAACTTACTGGTTTAACTTTTCATTTTAAACATCAAATTACACAGCACTTCATAATTCTTCATAATCGTCGATAGCTGTCTTACAAAGTGATAATCTCGCCTAATGAGTCGTTATTCTTTCTCTTAGCCTTTTTTGTTCATGGCACATGAGTCCTTCAAATTGTCACTACAGTCTAGTCAATAGATCGATGACAGTAGTAGGTCATTTTTGATACATAACCATGCTGTTGGTTTTAATATCTTTTTCTTGATAATATTTACTAAATAATTTCTCCGTCCTAATATTTATCCTGTAGGACTTCTCATTGAATATCTTTTTGAGTGAAATGGTTGGAGATAGTACTTGGATACTCTTTACTTTGATTCTGTGCTAGACAGGTATTATCATTACGATGTTTCTACAATCTCAAAAGAGTTTATGGTCCCTTGTAAATTAAAGTCTCTATCGATCAGTGAAATATCCAAAGACGTTACCGATAAACTGTTCGAACTGTGATTCATCACCTGTAAGATTGAACAGATAATGGCAGTCAGTTATTCATAGATTGTATGAGCATTTAGTAATCAATTTAAGAGATAATATGAATTATGGGAGAAGATTTTAATAGATTGTATATAAACTAGATAAACTAGTTCTTGTAAAGTATTTTTCTTAAGTATACTCAATGAATCATCACTTCATTTCTGTAACTTTCTTCTCTTAGAAATTTATAATGTAATACGTAGTCTTTATATACTTTCCGCTGTATATGTTTGTTTAATTGGGAAATGAATCTTGATTTATTCTCATAATATTCTTATGAACATATAAACTTGATGAATTAATTACCACAAAACTTATTTAACTCACATCAACAACGCCCCCAACTACAAAAACGTTAATTATGTGCGTAAAATACCAAATCACAATACATTAAAACTGGTAGAGTTTGTTACTTATATAATTAGGACATTAACATGAAGTCAACTGATTCATTTATTACTTAGTTGCTTGTATTTTATGAACAGTAAGAGATATCGATAGTTAATGAGTTAACATGTAGATTACAGTTAGTACTATATAAAAATACCATAATCTAATTGTTTTTTAATAAAAATAAGAAAATATCTAAATATTTTACTCTGGAAATAACGTTCTTCCTCCTCTTTTCATAATATAAGGTCGTTTTTTCTAGTTTACAACTGCTCTTCAGAGCTCATCTACGACCTCACAAGCGGGAATCGAACCTAGGACTTTCGACTTCATGTGCAAGCACTTAACCTCTAGATGCAAGTCTAGCTTCAATCAATCCACGATATTGCCTGACTGTTTTCACAATCTCTTACTATCAATGTAAATGCTCAGCTTCTATTCACTAGAGACGAGTCAGATATAAATATGAATGAGTATACCTGTCTGTAGAACATTTAGGAATGGTTTAAAGTTGTTGGTGTAAAATGTATACCAAATTAACTTGACACAGTAATAAAGAACAGTGAATAATCTCATCATATTAAATTCTCAAAAATACCCTTAAACTACATATCTATTTCTAAGCGTTCTAGTCAGAAAATTACTCTATTTTTGGAAATATTGAATGTTAATAAAAAGGTTTTATTATTTCGAAAAATTTCTACGAGTGTGCAAGAAATACTAAAAAACTCTCATTGGTTACAGTGATTAAGTTGACGCTTCAAATAAATAATGGCCATAGTCACTGGCGTTAAATATCAAAATTTCACCGTGCTTAACAACAGGATTGTTCTCATTATGATTCTTGATATTTTTTATAATTATTTGTCAATGAATGTATTAACATATTGGAAATTTATTTATGCGTGGTTATTATAAGTGTGACTGTACGAAATCTTGTTAGATGAATTAACTCAAATCATATACGGCTAAGTAACTATCTCAGATTGACTAGTAATGCTTCCCCGGTTGTGTAGTCTTTGATTAGACACCATGTGTTTCGAAATTGCAACATAATAGTTCACAACCGAGTTCTTTTACCGTTAACCCATTGTTTCACAAAAAAGTCATTATATCGCTACATTATACTTTCAAATAATGATTAGTTAGTTAAAACAATTTTATTTCGACAAAATTAATGAGACCCTATCGTTAAATACTATTTATTCTTAAACTTATTTTAGGCATCTACTCCATATCATTTAAATAATGATATTCCCTTATCAAATGATTATACCATCATGGGAACAAATGAGAATTTATTAGAAAAAACCGACTCACATAAATCTAATATAAATGATGAAAATGATAAAACGGTTTGTACACCACCTCCTATCAATTTAGCCGGATATGAACAATCTGACGATTTATCTGCCAGTTTTGAAGCATCACTTTTAGCTAGCCTTAAACAAGCAGTACTTGGTGAAGCTATAGAACCTGATTTACAGTTTTTATCATCATCAAAACAACAAATAACCGGTAATGATCACAATAACAAGTTAAGAGAAACAATTACAACGCCAATGACAAATGCAAAATATCCAAATTCTGAAATATCAAAATCAATACCAGTACCATCACAAAGTATTAATTCTTTATCGAACGTTTTCTTGTATAACATATTCTACTATTCAGTATAGGTTTGTGAAGGTTGTTGAGTTTCATTAAGATAATGAACCGATCAGTGTTAAAACACCATTGAACACCTAGAAGCATCGGAGACTAGTTTCACTCTAATATGGGGCTCTTCAGCAGTGAGCACCTACCATCTTGTACCCTGGACTGGAACCCAGGACATTCGGTCTCGTGTGAACGCTAAACCTCTAAACCACAGTACCAGGATCTAACGGTTTTAATGCTTAAGTTCAACCAATTCACGATATTGCACGGCAATTCAGTGCTTCCAGGTTTTCAATGATCGGTTCATGATCTCAAAATGTTATTGGTGTTATGTATACTTTATAGATGATTTCTTTTTTTTCATTAGTGTGATAAATAATTTGATATGAATACTTGGATTGGTGTCAGTTATTAGGAATTAAAGTTCAATGAACAATAGATATCACATGAAGGATATTTGAAATAAAAATTTTGAAATTTATTATTTTTCAAGGAATTTTGCATTAAGTACTGAAGTTAGATAGCAAAGCATTAAAATCTGGGGAGTTTTGTGCAATCATTTCTGTCTAACGTAGGACTCCTCAGCAGTTCACATTCACGAATTAATCTGTAAGTTCTTATTACACTTCTGTCGAAATTATTTCCCGATCAGCGTGAAGCGATGACTTAATCATTGAGGCGATCAACTTTCAACTGCTGGATTGTAAATTTAAACTCTGCTTCACAAAATTTGAAAATAGTTTGGCATTATCAGTTTTTAGACCTGAAGTCTCGATTAAATTTAAGTGAATAAATATGTATTTGGTTACTAGATACCATTAATCAATTGACTGAATGATCAATTGTGAAATAGTGTAGTGTTGACCAGGATTTCTGTGTTTTCAAAAGTTTACTCAATTAATCTCAATAATATGATCAGAAGACGGAGAAATGCAATGTAATCTGACAATAGATATCAAACAATCTAGTTACACACGCAATTTGAAAACCAGTGAAGGTTACTTCAACAAAATTTCAGACAAATACGGAGCGGTAATTGGAAATATGAAAGATGCAAAACAAAATGATGGGAATACTCAGTAATCAACCAGTTGTAAATATCCTAGTCTTAAAAGAGGTCGATTGCGGTCAGAATAACTGAGTGGTAACGTGAAGCTGGATGAAACGGGATCGGATCAGCCAGGGACGACAAGTTTCCTCAAGACTACAGCTACGCCTTGCTGACAATTGCCGGATAGCACGAAATCTAGGTGCAGGGTTTCCCACCAACTGCCTTTAAGCACCCACCATCTCAACATAATGTATGTGATGGCAAGTCACTTCGACTAGTGGCCACATCACAAATCGATCGATCGAGTTTGAACGGCACCAAAGGAGTAGACAAACATGACATTGGTCACTACTCAAAAATCAGTCATTTGTAAAATAGTAAGAAAAGGTCGTCACATCATCCGAAAGATTAAAATGAATAAGAGATTACTAGAGCAGATTAAAAGTAAGAACACTTGTCAGAGGCGTAAATATTCTAATATTAGGGACTACACAAATCTAAGAATGAAATGTTGACAACTCCGATACAATACTTTAAAAGCTGCTGTAGGATCAATGGGATATCTGTTTTTCTATCGAGAAGCATGGTCTCCTACTTCCTGCTGTCTAATATCCAGTACTTCTTACGGTTTAGTGGCCATTCGACATAATTGTAACTAAAGCTATATTTATGTTACATGTAGGTCTGTGAAACTAGCAGTTAAATCAGATAAATTATCAGTGATTTGGTCTTATTTACTTTTTAGGTCCATCATTAAATCATCTGAAAAAGAATATGTTAAATACAATTGAAAATGAAAAATGTGATATTGTGGTTGCACTTCAAAAACAAATATTAAATGTCAGTTTCAGTGACAATGATAATTACAATGCGGGCGATGATACCACAACAACCGATGGTTTAGGATCATTAGTTTATTTACGTTATCACTTGGCACGTCATCATCATCATCATCAGCATTACGAACATGAGGATCAGTATCTAGTTCATGAAAGATGTGATGGTCACTCACTACTGGATATGAATAACCAGTTATTGACAAAATCAAAAACAAACACTTGTCAACAAAATGGTTACACGTGTAGAGATGAAGATGATCCTGCCATACTTACTCCTTCTCGTGCATCATCGTTGGTTCATCAACGTACACACAGTACAGATGATGTATCACAATTAGTTACAGGTTTTGAATTGTCCAGTCATTGGGGCACTGAAACAGCAAAGTGAGTTATTTTATATAACTATCTTACTAAAAGTCTGTTAATTATTGGATGCTACATGGTGAAAACTATGGGTAGATAAAATCGGTAGCGACAGCTGATATCAATTAATTTTATTGCCTGTGTAGATCACAGTAACCTAGTATGAAGACTGCGTGTATTACGTAGTAGTTAATACTACTTGATGAACTGGATTAAGGTATGCAAAATAACATTCAAATCAGTTATAAATTGGTTTAAGACTTGAGTAAGTCAACCAGTCATAACCACTGTAGTACTTGGTTTAAATGTGCTTCAATTCAAGTTGCAATACCACATTACCACGAAGAGATGAACACAATTAAGATGAATGGCAAAGTTGAAATAGTTGTAGTAGAGATGATAATGAGGAGACAATACATTTAAAATATGGTTCGAGAAGACGAAATGAAAAGGCATATATGACAAATTTCTAGAAAACAAAATCGAACAGAAGATAAAAAGTGAGTTTATCCGCGTTATTGTGATCGATTCTGAGCGGTATCGCTCACTTCCCAACTACTGACCGTAACTATCACGCGTACCCCAACTAGGCAGTTTGCACTTACTAGCACGTCTTAGTTCATAAGTTAACGAATCCATGGACTGATACTAAGTCTTGATTTAGCCGTTTTATAGCTTTTCATAAACGCCCTGCATCAAAACTATAACTAATATATGTTTTAAACAATTATAGCAATGAATCGAAAGGACGTCAAATGTTATTTACTTATTTAATTAGTCCGATTCTTAAATAAGAAACTTCACTCAAAAATATCTGTGAAATGATAGTAAGTATATTCAGGTTCATCACAGGAGTTTTTATAAGAGTGTATTATGAGTTACTTTGCACAAGGGATGACCGAAATGTTTGGCATCAACGATCTCGATGGAAAATTACTTTACTGATTTGATATTGATTTAACTGACTAGAAAAAGACTCTATAACCGAGGGAAAGAATCATACTACATCATATAATGACTGGAGATAGAAAAATGAACCAATGAATCTTGGCTAAGTCCTCTAAATGTGTCATGCTTGCTAACATACCTCAAAGTTTTGAGTTTAAAACTTGACGAGGTTATGAGTTCACACTACTGAGAAAACCTGAAGTAAGACGAAATAATTATCTATCAGTTCTTGTTATGTCTCGTAGGTTGAACGCTTTATTCGGATCCTAGCTATTCGGATAACCCCAGGCTAGCACTACTCAGCGACTTGAAAGACCAGAGAGAAGACACGAGTATCAGAGAAGCACTTTACTACAAGGTTCAATTATGTACAGAAAAACAGGGGTTTTATAGTAGCTAAAAGACCTTGAGATCCCATAGCAACAGTATGTTAACAGCCAATCAGGACCTTGTTATTTTAGTAGCATTTTAGTAGCATAGCTTCTAACTAATCGCTGATTGGTTGGGCTCCTTATGAGCCTCTCTAGAGTTTATTGTAAGCCTACCTAACACCTCCCCTTTTTTTTTGAAGATTCGAAGATTAGATTCTGATTTTAAAAAAATTATCTGTAGGTTGAAATTCTCCAACATTTCCTCCCCCACGAAATAATGTTGGATCTTCATATCTCCAATTTACAATTAATATGACTTTATTTAGAACACATTTCTCGTATTGAATGCAGAATCCACTAGAAATGAATAGATGATGATGAACGATATTTGATTTTAGGTCATCGGAATTTGGCTTTTCTGAAACATCTCCATCAAATTCATTAAGATTTTCACTGGAGGATATTTGATAGCTAGGGGAATCATCATCTAATGAAATTGCCTTAGGTTTTTGATCAGCATTTGATTCAACCGACTTAGTTCCCTCATCTTCATAAGAATTTTCATCAAAATCATGTGCACCATTCCAGCTTTCTTGGCCGATATCATGTAACCCGTAGTTTAATTCTGACTGAAGTTTGTCTTCAGAAATCGGCGGATTGAGTGGTGCTTCATTAGACTCTGGGCTCAGGGCTTTGTCTACGGAACCTTGTTTTTCTTTGACATCTGATACTGTCTCAGTTTCATGTGCATTTAGCAAGATATTGTCTTGCTCTGAACCGGCCAACTTACCCATTTTGCCTTTTCCATCAGATGTGAAGGGAAATGAACCCTCAACTGGGCGTTCTTCTGGGACGGCCATTTTAGCACCATTATTGAAAAACTTGTCCAAGACTGTTTCAAATAGTTGCTGCTGGAAGGCTAGCATCTGTTGTTGCCGGTGCTCTAAGATTAACAGCGCCTGTTCTAAAGAAATCGTCATTTTTTTCTGCTGATAATAATAATAACTCCGAAAATTCACCGGCAATTATTACAGCTTGTTTGATTACCAAATCACGTCTCGGTTGCTGTATTTCTTTTTGCCAGAATCCTCGACGACAATTGTTGTATTTTTTTTGTGTACCAAAAACCCCGACAACAATTGTTTTCTTTTTTTTTTTGCCGAAATCCCCGTCGCCAACTGTTATGTCTCGTAGGTTGAACGCTTTATTCGGATCCTAGCTATTCGGATAACCCCAGGCTAGCACTACTCAGCGACTTGAAAGACCAGAGAGAAGACACGAGTATCAGAGAAGCACTTTACTACAAGGTTCAATTATGTACAGAAAAACAGGGGTTTTATAGTAGCTAAAAGACCTTGAGATCCCATAGCAACAGTATGTTAACAGCCAATCAGGACCTTGTTATTTTAGTAGCATTTTAGTAGCATAGCTTCTAACTAATCGCTGATTGGTTGGGCTCTTTATGAGCCTCTCTAGAGTTTATTGTAAGCCGACCTAACAGTTCTTGATTTTTTATGATATAGAAAATCCATTTGTTAAATATACATAAATAAATAATAACTTATTAATATTGAGTGAAATTCTCACTTTCTGGTGTTTTTTCAACTTTTCACTGGCATATGTTTTTCTAGCTCATCTAATGAAAGTATATCATATTCAGTTTGCGAAAGCATTTCATCACCCTTGCCTCAATCATATCAACTAGTACAACATACATCTTCTGTGAATCAAATGGAATTACAAAATACTGTATCAGTTAATAAAGAAGTGGTCAATAATAATAATAATAATAATAATAATAATAATAATAGTTCTGACAAACCATTTGATATAAATTCAAATCATGGACTCATCGAATTAATTTATGATCCAATATTAAAATGTTACTATGATCCTACATCTGGACGTTTTTATGAATTAATCTGATAAGCTCTAGAACAGAGACAATATGTAGAGAGAAATAGAGAATGTTGTTTCGTATAGACAATATTTATCATAATAATTACACTACTGATTTAATACTTTTGTTGTAGTTGCACAATGTCACTTCTAATACACTAGTGTTTTTGTTAAACAAGTGAAAAAAATACTACTTCTAATACAACTACTACTGTTAAATTCATTATCAGTAATATTTTCTTTATAGTTGTCAGGACATTCCTTTTATACTTATTTCTTTTAATACTAAACTCTTTTAACTGTGATTATGAATCAAAAGATGTTGGGGATTCAGTCTTTAGTGAAGATTTAATGTGTCTTAATTTATGTATCATAGAAATTATTTGTAAATATTACTTACTACTTATTTCATTACTTATTGCAAATATATTGAAATGCTGATATTCTCAAATATCAGCATTGTATTTATAAAATCTGTAAAGAAGAAACAAGATTTACGATTTGTAACTGATTAAAAAGTTGTTTATCTATGTGACAGATGAGACGATTATTGTAAACTTAAAATTACTGGAAGGCTATTTCATCTTGTTCAATCTCCCATGTTGTATACAGCTTGTAGAAGCGAATAGAGAAAGCTTGAGGTTCTATTATTGTCAAAGTAGTCCAAGAAATACTTACTGCTTATTTCGGCGAATTATTCCAATGTTACTACTGGCTAGTTTTTTCTGTGTTGTATGGACTTCATTCTGAGCCTTGTGTATTACTTGATATCTAGTCATTTAAACGTAGTCATAATATTGTGTACATTGATAATAATAATTCCAATTTCCTTCAATATCTTCTTAAAGTTAGTCAGCTGATCAATTGTTCTATTTACTAAAAACTGTTGGATCAGGTGTTCGATGTCACGAGGTAGTTATTAGTCTGGTCACTTCTATACACTATTTCGAATTGATTGGGATATCAACAATAACAGTAAGGAAACTATTTTCGCATGAACAGTCGGAAAATTATACATGTATTAGGATAGGAAGAAAGTATTTATTGTTACATAAAGCCTCATTAAAAATTATCGAGGATGAAGATATTTAAAGTGTGTTTAGTGTTCCAACAGTCTCAAGGATATTTAGTTGTTGACTCAGATATCACAAACTTATTCCATATTTCACAAATAAAATTACTTAATCAGATAATACTGTTGTGTAATATCTTACAGCTTTAATTGATCTCGCTATAACTAGTATACATAGTGAAGAATCTCCAAAAGATATTCTGAACATAAACCAATCCATAAAAATTTGTAACATCTTTACAAGTACAGTCACCGAGCACTTAATGAATAGCAAATCTGAACACCACCTTTATTTTGTTTTGCAAAATGCATTGAAATCAAACGTTATCAACTACATAAATAGGAAACATGGTTAATATTTTTTGCTTATCCAGTCAGTCATTAGGTTTATTTCAATTACATTGTGTTACAAAGTAATCACTTGTGTTTCAGATGATTCTGTGTAAATGTGGTTTCCCCTTTCCTATTTTATATCTCTAGTTTACCATAGTATGAATAACAAAAACACTGCTGTGCTTACTATGAGATTCTTTGGCTTCTCGCTTTTTTAATTGCTTCTTGCCTCTTTTTCGAAGGACGATAAACAGTGACGTCGGTCGCTACTCAGTGATCAATTAATCGCCTCTTTTTTGAATACTCGTTTCAACTTAAAAAAAACTAGATTGTGTCAGAGCGTTGTTTTCAACCATATAATTATTTTTTACCGTAGACATTACAAATTTGTATAATTTGATCAATAATCAAAATGCATGCGATGGCTGGTCATTCAGACTACCACATTCTGACTTGATCGATTTAATGCAATTATCACTAAAGGACTAGAAAAAAATGAAATCGGCCACTACCCAGTGATCAACCAGTTGTATCTACTCGTGTTGTTTGAAACATTTGAGCACTATACGGATGAACTTAATTCTAATGTTAAATCACAATCATGGCAAAATCGTTTAATAAATCTTGATTAAAGGCAGTATTGTTATGAGTTAGTACATAGTTTGAGTCTCATTTGCTGATCACAAACGAATGACTAAACATCATTGTATCTATTACACCAGTGATAATTAAAATCTGTCAATTCCACTAATAATATACCTTAGAGTTTGGACTAGTTTAACTTTTTCGATGAAGCATACATACCTGCTGGCATGTAAAACAATCGTTCTTAATGATAGCTTACAATTACAAAGCGTAGATTTGGAACTTTATGACAATAATATCCAACTATTGAATAAATTGAAACGTCACTGCTAAAATGATGCTATGGCGACGATCTTAAGAGAAATTATTAGCTAGTCGTAATACAGGTGCAACGAGATAGTAATTCCTTACAGAAAACCAAAAAATAGGAAATACACAAACTTCCTATATGACTTATATTAAGGTTCACAATTCGTTTATTAGTATTAAAATCAACATAGGCGCGACAAATAAACTACTTCATATGATTTCAGTTCATTTTACTTTCAAAACCTTCGTTGTAAGATTGGAGATAATTCTTTACAATACAATATAAATCTAGCTACACAGTATTGTACTACCATTTTTCTTAACTATTAAATTTACATGAAGCCTATGTTGTCCATCAAATCATGTTGAAAATGCTTTTATGATGAGATATTTCAAACAAGTAACAAGTAGAAAAAGGAAACACTAGTATTATTGATTATAGCTTGATTTCATTACATTTTTACTAATTAATAACTTACATTAAATAGATACAAATGATTTACAAAAATTAGCGCGAAAAATGTTCAATCCAAAATTAAACAACTTTTTATATTCCCAATAAGTCTGCAAATAGATTTTGTTTTTAAAAAAATGAAAAAAAAATTATCGACCAACTGAGAATTAAATTTATCAACGAATTAAAAAAATAATACAACTTAGAAACCACGGAATTTTGTTTAAAAGTGTTTAGTCAATTTGTATAAAAAGTGAGGTAAAAGAGGAACAGAGATACATATATAAGAAATGGAAGCCAAGGCAATAAAACAGGTAAATATAACTGTAATTGTGTTTTCCGTGCATTATTATAGTTGTTATGTTTAGTTATGTTCAGGTGAAATAGTGAGTACTGAGAGAATCAATCCAATAAAATTATCTGGTTAATTATCATCAATTCATTTCTTATCGGATAGTGTGAAATTTAGAAAAAAACAATAATACTAAGGTGTATTTGTACAAAATACTTGATTTCTGGTCTCTGTAAGTATTATGGGAAGCTGATTTACGGTGAATAAATCGGAACATAGTAATACTCAAGAATGAACATATATGTAAGCACAGACAAGCACAATCATAGACTGTGACTATAGGCAACAACAGTATAGATAAGTTTATCCGAAAAAAATGTAAACTGAATCAGTCAAAAATCTGTTGTATAAATAAATATATGGTATGTAACAAGTACTCTCAAGTAATTTAAACATTCATGTAAAGGTTTATAGTAGTATTTTTGAAAATATGATTTGTAGAAACCGGAAAATTACCAATTATATTAAGGAACAATAATTATAATGGGCTATAGAGGTATTGAGTGTGTTTATTTGTGTGCACGTATGGCATTCAATACTGTACTATTTCAGTTGTATATAAGTATTTTGTACATCCCTATACGTGTATCCCGATCATAATTATTTATGGTTAAAAAAATGATACGAAAAATAGATTACAGGTCCACTGTAAAGAGAGAGAGCAAAAGCGTCCCTCTTCTGACGAACTGAGATAACACAAAGTATTTTATCAGGGATTCCATTAGTCGAAATGAATCACTACTACTTGTTATCAAAGGTATACACATATGAATCAAGTAGATTTGAGGATAGATTCCAAAAGAACAGAACAGAAAGATAATACATGAATAAGACATAATAGTTTATATGAAAAATGTAAGTTGTCTTTTTTAGTCAATAAAAGAAGATGCACCTTTCACACAAACACTCAAGCATCATTGTGAAGTGAGTAAGCAAGTAACGCGTAAATCAACATCGTATTTCGGAAATAGTCTGTTAGTCTTTTCAACAAAAAAGACAACGCAGTTATAAAATGTGGAAGTGATGGAAGAATTAATATAAACACAAACTTTCGTAAATTGACAATGAACATGGAGAAAATAAAACAAAAGCAATCATTTGTTTATTTTCTATGTTATTGTTTTTCTCCTCTTTTTACTGTACGTGTGATCTATATTGATCTTGATGAATATGTTTCAGTTGGGCGTGTAATTTATCCAATTCCCTCTGCTTAGCAGCAATACTGGATTTGGTTTCAATTACCTAGGAAGATTGAGGAAAGAAAATAAAATTGAAAAAGAAAAATTATTCATCACAGTTAACTGTTAATTTGGTTGTATTAGGTACATGAAAATGAGAGTGATTTTATTATCATTTGTTCGCCGTTGTTATTGTCGTATTTATTCGTTTGTTTGAAATCACAGACCAGTTCAATTTCGTGACATTCATTTATCATCATTTTACAGGTCTATATATATGGTTTTGAGTCAGATTTTATACAGTGTGTGCGTAAGAGAAAGAGAGGTATTAATGATCTTGTCGGCTTAGATAAATTTAAATAAATTAAGTGAAAGTGAGTCTTGAGATAGAATGAAATTCATGTGCCCTTAGTATTGAATAAGAAGCACTACTATCTTACTCACCGAATTATAGGAACAATACTATCATTGTAGAATCTTCAATAAAGGATTAACGAATATAATAAAGACTTTCCATACAAAAATTAATATCAGAGCAACAGTTACCTACACACTGTTATGTTAAAACTAAGGTTTAAACATTACTGATTATATTATCCAGATGTATAAATTGTAGCTAGGTAACAATGAATTTAGAACTTTAGTGAAATATATAATAAATGATCCTCTCTACAACCAATAATAATTGGTTAGTAAACATTCTTTAAAGTTAGTGAGGAGTTATGATTTTAAGTCGACGAACAGATCAGATTAACATTGTCTACCTCATATCAATGTATAATGTAAAATAAAATATTTAGGCTGTGTAGAATGCATG
This sequence comes from Schistosoma mansoni, assembly GCF_000237925.1. Classification (NCBI taxonomy): domain Eukaryota; kingdom Metazoa; phylum Platyhelminthes; class Trematoda; order Strigeidida; family Schistosomatidae; genus Schistosoma; species Schistosoma mansoni. Next base: position 16,249,630 of record NC_031496.1, read on the forward strand.
TTAACACACATGGAAAACTTTGTTTAAAACAAGACCGAGTTAGATCTACAAATGGTAATATGATCGCTCTCTGATCAACTAGATACATGGAAAGTTTCATTTAATCCAATGACAGGATCAACTTATTATTTAAAGTTTGTGGTATATCTTTTGTTTTTCTTGCTAATATGTAGACAACCTTCTTTTGATAAAAATGAAAGGAGACTGGTGACATAAATATCCATTGGTTATACTAAAATGGAAAATAGTTATGTGCTAACCTATCAACTTAGTAGTCATAATGTGCTTTCATAAAATATAATGATGATAGTGAGTTAAAATATAAGACACATTTTAAAGTGTACAAAATCAGAATAATCTCATGATATTATAACCAGATATATTTATATTCTGTTCTGAAAGCAGTCATCAATAATACAACAACAAAATAAACACATACTTGTCTCATAGATGAAACAACTCGACCATTTGAAATGTCTAATGATGTCTCAGATTGCTCTTTGTCTACGTTCACTGGTGTTGTTGTTGCCGTAGTCATTACCGGTTTGCTTTTGGATACTATCATTTGTACAATTCGTACCAAACGATCAGCTGCATGTTTAACAGATCCACCAGCATTACGCAATCCTAAACAACTTTGCGAATTCGGATCAGCTTTAGCTATACAAGCAATAACCAATTGAGCAGTATAACCAGCTGTTGTTTGTGCAGCCGATATTAAACTTTCTGGCTTTAAAGTTAAATCACCTGCATCGATTAATTGTGAAGAACCACTAACATGCATTGTGACAAATGCTTGAGCTGATTCAACTAAGTGATTTGCACCAACAGCCACGTACCTTGCCTACATAAATTATATTAAAAAAAAGAAACGAGATATAGCCCATAACATTTTAAATCGCTTCAAATATGTAACGGATTTTTTAAAATCATTTTAACCTAACAATGGTTAGTCGAAAAAGACAGCTTATGAAACCACCAATCAGAGACAATGTGGATAAACAAACATCTTTAGCTGGTAGTTGTTCTAGGTACTATTAAAACTCTACACATTCTGCTTATGCTTTCAATAAAAGAAAACGGTTTTGGAGTATTTGAAAAAAAATGCAACAAAACCAGGAAAATCCAAAGCTTCTGAGCATAAGTGATAAATGAAGAACAAATAAACAGGTAGTTTTGGCCAGTGTAAATATTTTACACTATAGCATTGTGTATACTGCTGAAAACAACATACTACTCAATAACCCTTTTTAGTAGTTAGTCATTAATTTGTTAAATAAAAGCAGTGCAGATGCAAATGTGTGTCAATGGGGTAAAAACTAAGGAAAATGAAGTTAGCGATGACTTTTAAATTAACAAATACAATTTGAAGGGTACTATGAAACCTTAATATATTGGCGAATATCTGATGATTAGATAGTAAATTGCCTAGTACTTTTAACAACATTCGAAATCCAATAATCGCCTTATTGCTTGTTGAGTTCGATGGTTAACTTTAATATTGAATCCACAATCTTGGTAGTTGGCATAAGTAATATAATAAACAATACCTAAACCTGACAATCAGTCCTTAATTTCATTGTTTAGTGAATGATCTACAAAAACGTTATCTTACAGCCATTAAGAAATTTTAGGTAACATTTCAATTATGTTCATTTTTGTATCGAATATTGTTGGCCAACTGTTCTGTCTTTTAATATTCACTCATTCACATCCTTGGATTTACTGTTTGAAATTGTTTCGCGAGTAAAGAATACAGTATTCCCATCAATTTAGGCGATTGATCATATGTCAAAAGAATTCATGTGTAACAATCTTAAAAAGAATATCTACTGATTTAGCACGTTTAATATATATGGCTGGGAGTGGAATCCAAGCTGTATGTTTCAACTCCTTTGGGACTTATCAGTTGGGTCTTCTTGCAACTTAATGTTGATGTCCACATTGAGACTCAAACATAGTAACTTTCGCCTAAATTGAACAACTCGTTATTTACTGAGGTACCGATTTCAGGTAATCACTAAATTGTTTAATGAGCATGAAAATAGTACGGATTTGTAATTTCCGGTTGTTGAAATGTCAACTGAGCTTAACAATTAAAATAATATAAAAAGCATATACTTTATAGTTTCACAGTTCTCATCGTAAAATAAACAGATGAAGAACTGTTAGCAACTATCGCCCCAGGTTCATAACTATCAAACAGTGAGCAGTCACGATCACGTAAAGGATCAAGACGACGTCTATTTATAACTCATAGTGGGGCTAATCACATCGAGTCAGTGAATAAAAATGCTAGTGTCTACATTTTGTGTCTCATGAAGCTCGTGATATGCTAGTGCCATGATAAACTGACTTTGGTAAGTAATTGCCTCATTCTCATATCGTCAGATAGACAATAAGGATAATCACACTATTGAATAGCGTTTAAAACCCAGTGATTTTTGCAATTTTTAGAAATGTTTTCATCCCATCTCAAAAAATGTTATGTCCTGTTCCATTCAATGAAATCAATAGTTTTAAAAAGGAGATTATTTGTTGTTATTTTTTGAAGATTGATATAAAAAAGAATAATTCCCTTAATATTCAACTTTTCTCCAAACTCTGAACGTTAATAATTTATTCAGCACTAGCTACGTGGTCTGCTAATCCTATCAATAGGAGTCAAGAATTTCAACCGACGGGGGATAAACATCAGCCCATACTATTAGTTCATTTTAGGGAAGTTAGCAATGCTAATATTGATTTTTTGACAAATATTCTATAGAGAAACGCATCCAAACAAGATTTTGCTAGATATTCAAAATATCTGAAGTAACTGCTTTCAACAACTCTTTCCTTGATAAATATACGAAAAATGAATTTCCCTGGAGAATACAAAACATGCAAGAAATGTCAACTACTCACAGCTGATATTAAACCTTGTGCCCATTGTGATTCAGATTCCAGATCAGGGTTTTGTGGTTTATCAATTGGTTTTAATCGACCTTGTTGAACAAGTTCACGTTGAGCAGCAGCAGCCCAATACATTAAACTTAAAGTAGCATGAACTAAATTTCGACAAGCTATAATAAGTGCATCCATACCGTCTGATGATTCTAAATCTATATCTTCATTAGCGTTATTCATAGTTGTAAGACTATCATTGTTAGAAATTTGGTTATTTGTCGTTGAAGCAACGGTAGTTGTACATTTTGATGTTGAAGTCATCTAAATATAATATTTATTTAAGAGAAAAACAAATTCGATTGCATTGTGATTGTAAGTTGAAAAAGTCATTTTTAATTGAAAAAAATTCCAAGTATTTATCATCACAGAGACAAATTATTATGATCACTTATATTCATTCAAATATTATCATCTAGTTGTAAGGAAAAACAAAACAGTTGTTTGAATAATGGGAAAAAAGATAATGTAATAAAATATGATGCTAAGAACATTACATCCTTAAGCACGGTACTTTTTGACAAAACGAAGTAAATATGAACAAGAACTACACAGATGTTAATAAGAAGACAAAATGATAAAACTCAACTATTAGCAAAGATACACGTACATGACATTGGAGAAAATGAAGGAAGTCTGAAAAAGGAAATTCCATTTCAGATGATTTCCTTTACTACAGCTGTAAAATCATACTTATAGTTATTCTATATACAGTAGTCTATATATAAGATAGGAAATTGTTGTGCCATTAACAAATATATCAAAAATTAATGAAAAGTTCCATCGAGTATAAGTTACGTTATAGTCGGAGGCTAAATGAGAAGCAAATAAAACGAGAATAACACTTTGAAGAGAGATATAGAGAATATTGGTCCATTTGACAAATAGAAATAGACAAAAAGCATTAGAAAAGCGTTTAGGTGCATGGCCGAATAAGGTATTGGACATATCGTTTCTGAAAACAGAGACCAAGTATGAATAAATGACTTGTCAAAGCGTCTACAATGAACACATTTCTTAAGTAACTTCACGCTTAGAACTGGTTCGTTTGACATCATGAATAATTTTAAATGAAGACTCTGATTGAGGTGGACCGCTAGGATTGACTAGATGATTAACCATAAAACAATTGACTGATTTACATTCCCATTTAGATCATCCTGGTGGTACAATCAAGTGAAAAGCTATATCACACAGCCGTCTTTCATACGTTATTTTCATTTCAAGCAGAGATAGAGAGAATGGTAGTGAGGTCGAGTCCCAGAATGAACATGAACTCTGGGATGCAGGTACGTCAGGATGACAAATCCTGAAAAGAATGAAACGTGCATCCTGGACTCCAATGCTAAACACTGTCCATCTCTGTTGACAATGCTTGTGACTTAATAGCACACGGAATGCAAATATGCAAAAAAGAAACTCATCAAATGCGCTCCTAAACATCAGTGGGAAGGTTCAAACAACCAATACAAATAAATTTTTTTCATTTTGTTTACAACTCATTACCCTTCGACTATAACGTAACTTATATTCAACACTGAATTTTTAATTAACTTTTGATCACTTTATTGATAGCCCAACGATTTTTTTTTTACTATGTGTAAAATGATTATAAATACGGTTGTGTCGCTTTAGTTATTGACATAGTCTGAAAGAATGCTTTTTTCTCTGAACAGACTTGATCTTTAAACATGTTCATTTGTTACATTGTGAAGAGTTTGGGAATACCTGTTACTTTCGCTACTTGATTAATGCAGAATAAAATACACAACTAACGGCACTCGAACGTACAGAGCATCCACAGTCACAAATCAAAAGAGAGAATAAGCAGGAGAAGTGATTGTTCGGTAAGAATAAAAAACGTACAGAAAATCATGAGTATTTATAGATATTAGCGTCAACTATAACATCATTATAATTCAGCCTATCCTCAAGGAGGCAAGTTATAATACCGTCCAATCGTAGCATGCTACATTGATATTCTAGAAAACTCCATCAGGTTCTGATTGGGTGGAAACTCTTCGGTGTCTTTAGAGCCTCTGGAGGCTCCGTCGTGCATCTCGGAAGCTGTCTCAACAGTAACAGGTATTTATTTTTTGATGTAAGAAGACAAAGTGGATTTAAAATTAAGGTCTAAATTACTGAGTCACACATACTGTTTAGAAAGTATCAGTTCAAAAAAGCATGCTTACATACATCACAAAAAGAAATTACAATGTATAACAGCTTTTTTGTACATTGAAAACAACAAATATTGTAGAATGAGGTGAATTCATGTAAATTAGTACATTATAAACTTCTGGAGTACACAAAAATTAATTGACCGCTAAGAAAAAACAAACAATCCAATTACAATACACCAAGATTATATTTAAAATATTAAATTATCTATTTCATTCATAATTAACTTACCGTATCTTTAGATTGATCTAATTGTGAATGACTTGATTTTTGTGAATTTAATGAGTTCTATAGAAAAAAAGCCCGAAATATATAACAAATCTTTAAATGATCATTAGAATATGGTTGACTATTTATTAAGACAAGTGAGCAATAGAACATATTAATATGCTTTGTACAGTTTTAGTTGAAAATGTTTTTCTGGAGATTGATTTAATTTACGGGTAATATTCATTGCAGATCGATTTCAAATGACGTATCATTTGAAACTAGAGAGCATTAGAGAGCTGTTTAATCTTAGCACACATGATCTTGTCATGGGTGGGACTCATGATCCTAGTGATACGAATCGGTTCATTAAAACAACATAAATGAAGCAAGGGACTGAACTAGTTATCCATCAATGTGTACTAGGAAGACACTACTTGCTGTCAAAGCATATAATAAGAACAAATAGTATGCTGTTGAAAGTACCAAATATTACGAATTAATTTGATGTTAAAGAAGCATAGACTTATTATAAGCTGATATAAGTCGGGTAGCCATTAGATATTCATATAGTACTGAACAAACATCTACTTATTATATTGTTTTATTTATGGTTATGAAGTATTCTTTTGAAAGACAAAAGTCCACTGTTGTAGCTTTCACCTAGCTGACCTATAACAAATCACTCAGTCAGTCATAATCAACATAAAGCGTACCACAAATATGTGTTAGCCTATGTTGCCATATCACATTACCATGGAGAGGTGAAACTAAACAAGATGAGTGGAAAAAGCCTAAATAATGTAGTGGCAATTATAGTGAAAAAGACTAAACATTGAGGAAATAGTTCGAGAGGAATGGATGAAAACTCATGTACCAAGGAATACATGAACTCAAGAGCTAACAGAAGATAGAGCGAGTGTATCCGATTTCAAGTCATGTCACCCATCATCTACAACCAGCAGTTGGAGTTATGGCGTGGACTTCAGCCAGTCAGTCTGGATTTATCAACATATATATCAACAGTCAATGATTACATGAAAAAACACCACGTCTTGGTTAGGTCATCCTTAGTTTTTTTCTGATTTGCTGCTACTACGTGCAACATTAGACGTCGAGGTGGGTAGTGATTGAGCATATATAGCACATGACTTAGACAGTTTATTCGATAAAGATTCAAAGCCTTATCAACAAATTAGCCAGCTCTGTTTGGTACATTATGTTTGGCCTTAACACTGCTTCACTTGTTCATTACACAATGTGAGCGAGATACTTTGAAGACACCTATAATCAAAGTTATCCAGACTGTAAAAGTTTTTCACTTTTATAGACTGCACAGTTAAACTAGGCACTTAAGTGAGAAATGTACAAATACCAATCAAATCACAAATATAATACCTTAAATGAATGTTTTGAATGTAATAAACCAATACGTTCAACACTTCGTTCAATTTCTCCAGCTAAATCTTGAAGTGCGTTTTGTACACCAGATGTTGATGAAGATGATGATAGCGTGGAGTGGTCAATATCAACAGCTGTTGCGTTTGCTTCAGCAATACTCTTTTCAATATCTATAGAACTGCCATAAATTGATTTTCGATCAAAAGGATTTTCATAAGAACTTGTAACTTTATTGTCAATTAAAATTGGAATTGGTTTAGTAGAAACAGCTGGTTTGAAATCTAAAGTAAATTTTTAAAGAAAATAAGAATGCCACTCAATACTTTAGCATAATTATTCATTTTTATAATTAAAAGAAAATACAATGGTTAGTGAAGAGACGTTAATTTTTCAACGAATACTTTCTGTAAGCCGTAAAATCTCAAATATAAACATTTTTTGTGATGTAACGTCTTGTGAGTTGGATGATTTGTTCATAAAGCTGTTAAGAAAAACATCATCCACGTCAACCTCTATATTCACTTGAGCTACAGATCATCTCATTGAAATTATATGATATGAAATAGACTACCATTGAAATCCTAGAAGTACTGAACAGGCGTTTCATCCTAGTGCAGAACTCCTTAAAATTGAGCATCCACGGTCCCATGAGTAAACGCTTTACCTTAGTTACCCACCGAAGACAATAGAATAGGGTCACACAATGCCATGAACTGAGTGAAGATAGACATTAACACCGTTCTATGTTGGCTTAGTGGTCTACTATCCCATCGCCTTCTATCCATTCCACTTCATCTCTCACTCAAAAGGAATCTATTTCTACTTCCATACATTTTCTAATTACATTCCATTTTTCAACTTACCATACTGCGCAACTCGTATTGAATAATTATCAGCATTTATTTAATTTCACATTCTTTATCAATTTTGTTTACAGTCTCCTAGTGAAAACAATGCTTTATAATTTTGATTGAATTTGTTCCTTAGCTACTGTAGAGTTAAAAAAATGAGGAAAATTAAATCAATGAATACTTTTATAATAGTTTACCTAACTTTATTAATCTTGACTGTTTCACCACAGTTAAAGTTCGACTATATCATACCATAATCTATCTGTTTCATTTAGAAATGAAACACATCACTAATTGTGTTTCAGTAACGAATTCATAAAAAGTAATGAACTAAAACTTGAAAGTCAGTTTAGTTATAACTTTTAAACAGTCCTGTTTGTTCCAGACCACTGAGACGGCGTTGTTAATGCATAACTTCAATCAATCCACGACATTGCGTGACCATTTTTCATTGTCTTCGGAAAAACAAACAATTCACAAAAGATCTGTACAGTAGTACAATTGACAGAAAAAGCTTTGACTGTTAGACTGAATAGCCAAATAGACCCAAGTACAATGTTTAGCTAGCTTAAAATGGTAGTTTACGGGAAAACGGTTATTGTAGCATAGTGCTCTATGATTTGAAACAGTACTTCAGTTAATTTTATAGTTTGAGATTAAGAATACCTCTTTTTTAATGAGATTATATATGCTATTAATTGAATCAATAAAATGTAAGCACATTCTGTAAAAATACATGTGAAACTAATCTAAAAGAATGTGTTGTGCACGTGCTGAATCTATACATAACTGACTACACAACAAAAAGTAACTACACACCAGCAATATCATCTTCGTTAGCACCAGGTAAAGACATTGAACAGTCAACAATTTCAAAAACGGTTTCTCGTAAACGCCTCATAGCCAGAGTGACTTGAACACTATCCGGACTTCCAGGACCAGAATCAAGCGCCTATAAACAAAAGATGTGTGAAAAAGTGAAAGAAAATAGATCAAAGTAATAATGACAAAATAGGATGAAATATAAAAGTGAGACATTACTACATAGAGTTGGTTATCTTTTCAGTAGTATGTATTCATGTCTTCAACCAGAATAAAACACTGAATACTACGACAGTTATCTTTAATGCATGAAAATTTCAGTTCATAATAAGTAGTCATTTTAACTGAGGAAAAAATAAACCAAATACACTCTATATTTGTGAACAGATAGCTTAGACAAAAGATGAGCTACTGGACGAATGGTTCATAAATATATGTAGGTCAACTTGACAGCTCTTCTGGGTGTGACTACGAAAGGTGTATTCAAATGCAGGAACATACGTTTTCACGAATAAGAAAAAGAGTGACTAACACTATAGACACCAACATCTTTCTTCATCTGGTTCGAAGTGAACATTGTGTTAAGAGAAATGAAGCATTTTCAGTTTTATATCAATTTGGAGATAGTTTAACAAACATTCCATGATTAAGACCTCTATGAATCGTGGAAAACATTAGGACAGACTTGATATAAATGTCGATAATGTATATTCAATCATTTTATTTGCTCTAGCCTACAAAGGAGTTAACTCATTCTTAATCATATTAATTACTTCAGTTTTTATGTTGTATATTCAAATCTCTACCTTTCTATAAAATAGTGACTTGGTGTTACTTTTATTATTATTACACTGAAATCACTGGCTTTTTATCTTGTATTTTATTCCGTTTTATTATATTCATTACCATTCATCACATTATAACGTTTATTATTAAACAATGAAATATTTGAATAAACTAACAATTAAAACCGAATTCGATACTCTCTCAATCTTTGAAATTTCCGATTTATCTAACTGAATTTCTGTAGAACACTAATTAAATCAAGACATCTATGTATACTTTAAACCAGCCACTTTAAGAGACAACATTCGTGGACTACCATTGAAGATTGGTGTAGATCGTCGGATCTCATAGTTTACATCAGCAGATTATTCTTAGTTAGACAGCCATTACATATCAAATAGCAGTAATTTTGTCCTAATATGAGACTTTTAGGCAATACCCACTCGTAACTATCTCCTTGAAATTTCAGCCTGAAACTTTCAGGTCTCAATAAGAGAGGTTACTTAAAACAACTGCCTTGTAAGGCAGTTTAAGACCTCTTCTTATTGAAAAGATCAGAAGTTGAATAGTCGTTGTTTATGAAGTTTAGCACAGTATGGACAATATTATATGATGCAGAAGTCAACTTCTAATTTCTGAGAACAAAACTATCTGCTTAATTATTAGTTTATTGCAGTCGAAAAAATATATGTTAATCATTAAAAAGAAATGTTGAAGAGCTATAGATTTCAGAGTTTTAGAACAAAAACAAAAAGAAAGCAAGAGGTAAAACAGTGGTGATATTGGATAAGAAACGCGTCATATTTAAACCCAGTTGACTGAAGTTAAAAAATATCACAACACAGAGATTCAGCAGCTCATATGAATGCTGTGGGGTGGGTCATACATATTATGGCCCCAAATGCCCTGGTACGGCCGAGAGTGGGGCGAGTCCACCCTCTCTCTCGAAATACTCTCACACGGCCACGCGTATACAGCCTCTGTCAGGGAAGTCCTACTCACTGCCTTCTCGCAGCATTACTGTTGTTTACGAAATTGAGAGAACGAAAAGTGAATGTCCGGTGCTTTAACCAGGTTGGTGGACACGGAAAGTTCACCTAGGGGAGTTGGAAAACCCTGATTCCTAACCAATGGTGCACATGGGCTTCAGTATTCTGAAGGAACAAATGGCGTATGAACCAATTATTGGTCACCGGCTACCATCGGACTGTATCTCCTTACGATGCTCTATCGCCTTATAGATCAGACCTTTAGGTCGAAGGCTGGGTGTAGCCCCCTAAGAAAACCACCTGATTCGGATTGGGCACCCGTGCAGTGTCATAGTCCTCACACAATTAAATGAAATGACAACTTTTTGTGTGGCGCATATATATATGGTGCCCCTTGTACCAATATTTATTTGTTGAAATAAATAAATAAAATAGTACGTAGTTGTACGTATATCCCGTTGTTCAGGAGACTAACAATAGGACGAGACACTACTTCAGATAGCTGTCTGATGTTGATGTTAGTTCATGGTGAAAATTGCTTGAGAAAACATATCAACAATAACAACAACGACAATATTGTCTAGACAATAATGAAAAATACAAACTAATAGCTATAAATGAAACTTAAGTACGGTTTACCTTATTCATATGTTCAACTAATTGTTTAAGCTCTGATATAGTACCAGCACTTCCATGAATTGCTCGTTGACATATTTTCTCTAAAGCAGGATAAGATATTGATTCACTACAATCATCTAATGTATTTTCAGTTCCTGATTCACGAACAACACCATTTGATAAAACCTCTTGAATATTGGAAGAATTAGTCGATTCACGCGAAGCATTATATTTTGGTACGGAGACAGATGACAATGAAGTTTGTAAAACTGAATGCAGACGTCTTACCAGTTCTTCCGCTGCTCTACGTATCATATCGCCAGCTAAACCAATTTCAGATGTTTTACCTGATCCAGTAGCATTATTTGCATTAGTAGCTGCTTGGGTGATAGCTCGAGCAGCACATACTAAATAAGATGGACTGATCACTTGACCTAGCGCTGTTTCCCTTTCGAATTCTATATCATCATCGAGATCTGGAGATTGTCGTATAAGAATATGGGCAGAGAAAACATAAATAGAATAATGGTTTGATAAATGATATACAGTGGATAGAATTGAGTATTCTGCCTAATTATGATAGTGATTACTGTCATTAACATTATCAGTCATAATCATAACTAAAACATGCATTCAGATTAGTATGGTGATTTGCGATCATTTAAATAGTCTTGATAGCCAAAATAGAAGCTTACTATTATTACTCATCAGCCAGGTATAGACTCGAATACTTGGATTTGGGACACACTAAATGTGACGACTATCGATGCCATATATCTTTGAAAAACCAAAGTAATTGGAGCAGTGTAAAAATCTGAAAGTTATTGGCGGGGCGTCAGATGCCTTAACCACAGAGCCAGAGTTCTACAATCAGATATTACTCAAATAATTGACGATCAAATGCTCATATAATAAATCCACCATACTAAACGATGATAATTATTTACCTAACTGTTACATTCATATTCAAAACAGGAATTATATAGATCGGACTGTTGAGAAAATGTTTTCACGTTTACGCATATAAATGGAGTTTTCTATAGGTAATTCGTTCGATTTATAAATCGACGCTGGTGTCTGACAGTTTACCTAATACAACGATGATACAGACCAACTCTACACAAAGTCATAATATGAAACTTTGTTTTCTGTTTCATTACTGATACCTCTGGATTGATTTACCTACACAAAACATACGATGATGCATTAAAATCAGTGAGAGATCAATGGGTATGAAAATAAAGTAAAAAGGTGAGAAGTGCTGAAAGAGAAGCCGATGCCCACACATATTTTATTTAGTTATTTTAGAAAGTTAGACACTAAACCTTTTCATAAAACTATCTGCTTAATCAATCTAATTCACTAAATTTTCTCTTAAAGCTAACCGTTGTAACGCCAATCATGAAATTAAATGTTTGCTGAATTTGACTGTAAACTTAGACGACTTCGAATTTGTATCAGTGGACTACAGATAACTAGCTCAATATTCTGACAAACTAATAAACAAGTTTCAACACAGTTTCAATCACAATTATTTAGAACTTTATGACGTTAATTTTCTAATCAATTCTGTTTCTTTAAATTTGGCTAGAGTGGAAAAATACAGATACCTCAAGTATAAAAAAACAGAAAGAACTACCTAATTGTCGCTCAATGTAATGGTATCTAAAGTAATATAAAAAAAAATATTGGGCTGCATTTGGGAGGAATTGTTCCTGCACGCAAATTAATGCTATACACACCACACATAAATGATCAATTATTAAAAGTTCATTAAGGAGAAATAGACAAAAGATCTACACCTACCTGGTGTATGTAATAATCCATCTTTAACATTCCATTTATTTAATCGACCATTTAAATTACCTAATATAGTTATAATTGATTTAAGACTGGTATGAACGTTAGATTCTGTATGATCAGTTTTCTTATCTAAACTTGTGGATTTTTGTACTGATACTTTCAGGCTAACTTTTTTCAATGGAACTGCTGGAGGAACAGGTGAAATTGGTGGATTCTCATCTTTTACAGTAGGTGATTTAGCCACAGTAAACATATCACTAACAGAACGTAGAGCATTTGATAAGCCAGATATAGTTTCAATTACTTGAACAGCTGTATCATTTAGAGCTTTTTGTTTAGTTTTCATTAAAGTATTTAATGTATCATCTGTTTGATCATTCCAAAATTCAATAGCATAACATACTGCAGAAATAGATTTACCATGATTAAGTAAACGTACTAAACCTGAGATAACATCACGTGTAGATGTTAACAATTGTACTTGACCTTCAATAGATAAATCTGGATTAGATGATAATAATGATGCTGTACATGAAGCAGCATTTTTAGCTGACTCAGTTAATTCTGTAGCTCGAATAAAACAATTTTGTGCAGATATTGCTAAAGCATCTTGATCAGTTGATGTTGTTTTAATCTGAAAATCAAATAATAAGAAAATAAGAATAGTTATCTGGTTTATGTACGCATAAAAAAAGAAAATTTACACAGTAAAAGATTGAATAAATGAAATCGTTTCCTTCTGATTATTTTAAAGGTGCTATAATATTTCGTAAACGTATTCGTCCTACTTAACTATTTATTAATAGTTATTCTTGACGAGATGTTTCAAAGAAAACCTGTATGAAATAGGAGGTTGAGTCAAGTTATTCAAAAGGTTGATAACATCATAGACTATGGTCATTCGGAAAACTAACAATTTCATTTCTTGAATAAGCTAGTACCAAAATTACTCTAGTTATTACGTCATATTTATTTAACAAATTGTTACTATGACTGATCTGTGGAGTGTAAAACATAATAATAATTATTATTCATTTCAGGAAAATGAAGTAGGTTTAGGGAATTGACTCAAGGAAGCGGATGGAAAACGCCTTCATATTACTAGTAAAACTAATGAGTAGTAAAAGGAATGCATTAAAAAACTGCTGATCTCAATGATTACTGAACACACAAAGTCACCATCAACATAGATTTAAATATTATGCAACAAACTTTGCATAAAACTAAAACCAAGTTTATACTAAATTGAATTTCAGGTTAAATAACTTCCTTACGTCTGTTACCCCTCATGGAGGAGCATAAGATGCCAGCTAGCGTTCTCCATCCAAATATGTTTTGGGTAATCCTTTCCAATTGTTTCCAGTTGCTATTCATCCTTTTCATATCTGCTTCCGATTTCCAACACAGTGTGTTCTTTGGCCTTTCACTTTCTCGTTTTTCTTCGGGATTCCAAGTAAGTGCATGCCTTATGGTGCAGTTTGGTGATTCCCGTAATGTATTTCCTATTAACTTCCAAAGTCTTTTCCTAATCTCATATTCAGCTGGAAGCTGGTATTTTCCCTCCCACAGTTATCTGCTGCTGATAGTATCCGGTCAACAGACATTGAGTAACTTGCGTAGATAATTGTTGGTAAATACTTGTACCTTTTTGATGATGGTTGTAGTGGTTCTCCAAGTTTCGGCTCCGTACAGTAGAACCGTCTTGACGTTCGTGTTGAAGATCCTGACTTTGATGTTGATTGACAGTTGTTTTGACATAATCAGGACGTGTAACATGCACAACCATTAAGTGATAATGAATTTCACAAAATATGAATAAGAAACTTACCAAAGTTTGCATATCTTCAACAATGCCTTTTTCCGCTTGCATTACCGCTTCTTGAGCAGTTTGAAAAGCTCTTTGTTTAAATGTAACAGAGCCTTTATCAACAGGCGAAGTAGGCGACTTAAATGATTCTTGTAAAGTACCAGCACGTGCAAACAGTGCAGCTGTATCTAAATCAGCTACTAGACGATTTAACTTAGTTATTGCAGTTGTACAAGCATCAGCACCACGAGTACATGATTGAAGTACAGCTTTAAGATCATTCAATCTAGAATTTAAATTATTTACTTTATCTGAATGTAATGGAGCACGGAGAAAATCAGAAGAAGCTGCACCAATAGCCTATTTGTAAATGGGAGGAGGGAAAAATCAGAATATTTTTATTACACTTTTAAAGAGTATCAAGACAAAATATTATGCGAAAGAGAAAGTGAAAAATATATAGCTAGAAGATCAGTTTTGAATAGCAAGTACTAATCACGTAATGAGTTTAATTGAGCTCTAATCATAAAATTTTTTCTTTGTTGCTGCTTGTCCTTGTTAACCACACTAATTTTAAATCTGATGATTGACTGGTTGAAAGTATCTCAGTAAACGAACACAAGCAACACCTTAAATAATCGTTTCTATAATTCGAGAAACTTGGTTTTGCTACAATGCTGCAGTGTGAGCTTGGAAGATTCATAAGTCTGGAATTTGATAAACCCTTATAGTCATTATTTAATAAGAAACTAGTGGTATGCTATAGGCATTAAATTTTAATCCTGGGAAATATCTGAAAAGATTAAAATTTTCCGTTTAGAAAAAATAGGGTATTCTTAAAAGGCTTTGAGTTTGAGAAAAGCGTGGTTCAACGGAAATGATCTTTAAACGACCGTGAACACGAAGAAGATATGGGAGTACTATGGATATTTTTTGTATGAACAATTACATAATGGACATAGAAAGCATTTATCAATAAATCAGTTTTATTAGTGAACGTGACAAATCTGTTTGTTTGGTATTTAATCAAACTTTTAGATTGGAAAGTATTTTAAGAAAAAGATGAATTTCAGTGGCAAGTACAAACAGGTAACTAATTTACTGATTCACAACTGATTGACTGCTTAGTAATGGCATGTATGTTTGGATTTTAGTGCTAGCCGAATTCTATCGATCAAGTTACAAAGTGCCTACTCTAGTAACTCTATATTGGGGGCATTATATTGACATGTTAGATGAATAGTGGAAGGCGACAAGAAACTTTGAGTACTACAACTAATTATTCATCTAATTAATAAATCGTCAAATGAAGATTGAATTTACTTGAGTAGCATGACAAAGCTTTTGAGCTAAAGCAGGTCCCGTGTCAATTTGTGGATGCATTTTCAATACAGAAGACATTTGTTGTACTGTTTCGGTCATTTGAAGAAATTGCTGAACAAAAGAAGATATAATTTCTGCACAATTTTCTCCTTGATTGGCAGCATAAATTTCTGTTACTCTAATCATAAGATCAGACAATTCACGTGATTGGTGACCTAGACGCGCATGAAGTTGAACAAAGTTAGCTGGCAATGAAGCAGCATTTTCATTTGAATCATTCTTTTGTGATCCATTTGATAAGGATACTGTATCATCAAGCTAAATAAGTAAAAAGAGAAACAGACTAGTTATATACGAACTGATACAATATTTACTAAAAATAGATTACTGATTGCCACCAAGCAATCAAGTCGGAAATAATTGAATTAAGATGTAATTTATTTTATAAATACTAACAGACACCTTTCATGAGCAGGAAATTATTTAGTTTATACTGAACACATAATGATTTGTAGAACTTCGGAATATATCTCGTAGTGAGTCAAAATAACAGGGTGCAATATATTTCTATTTCCTAAAGTACAAATATTCAATAGTCTAGTCAGAGAAGAAAACAAGTAGATTAAAAACTTACAAAAATAAGTTAGTATGAACCTTTAATTAATCAATATAACATGTGATAGCAGATTTTCGTGAGTAAAGTTATCAAAAAAGACTTCAGTGCATACAAGTAGTAGACCAAAAGTCAGCACTAAAAGATTTACAAAAAAATGATGAGATTGTTGCATTACGACCAGACAAAGGTTCAGTTATAGCTATCAGAAATCGAAATGACTATGTACAGCAAGTGGTTTAAATCCTAAACTATGCATCGGGGTTTCGCGTTGATAGAACTAACAAGCATTCCACTATGGTAACTGAATTCAGCATTAACAAAAAAGTAAAAGGAATTTTAAAAAAGAAGCTCAATGATGGTCTGACTTAAAATAAACTTGATGAACACCTTAGCTTTTTCCAACATTACATAAATCAAACACACGCTTACAAACCATAATGTCAATGATAAAATTACTACATTCCAGTTGGGCTTGATATTTGTGAAATTATTGGAATCGATTCACGGAAAAATGGCAATTCCTACCTTAAAGGATATATTCCAAATTTCTGTAGGAAAAGTCTAGGTAGATATATTAGATAGAATTAAGATGTTATTTGGTGTGTTTTTCATTATTTACAGATGTACCAAGAGAAGAAACCATAAGTGTAATATGCCATTGATTTGAATTACTTCCTTTGACCCAAAATGAGATGATAAAATCACTACTACTATGCATAAAAGGGATTCAGGTTAAATAACCAGTTGTACAGACGAATTGATGGACTGGTCAGGAGAAAATACACGGCCCATACATCCATTGTTTGTAATATGAAACATGCTTTATAACTACCATACCATTTTAACGAAGCAAGAGAAAACATCAAATATACGATGGAATACGAATTTTATAACTGAGAATTTAACCACTACACCACTGAGGAGTTCCACGACAACAGTCTCGTTACCATTGGTTATCAATGGTACTTAAACTGCACACTAAAATATATATTATACATAGTAGAAAGCATGAGTCAATTGAAGCTAGACCACCATGGAAAACCTGGAACACCTGTTGTGAGATAGGAACTCACTGAAGACAATTGGTGAATGGTTGCTCAACTTCGTGGATCAGTTGAAGTTAGACATTAACACTGCTGGATGCCAGCTCAGTGGTCTATCGGTTAGGGGCTTCGGCTCGAGACTGGTAGGTCCTGGGTTCGAATCTCGCGAGAGCGGGTTCGTGGATGCGCACTGCTGAGGAGTCCTATAATAGGACGAAACGGCCGTCCAGTGTTTCCGGGTTTTCCATGATGGTCTAGCTTCAATTGACTCATGCTTTCTACTATGAAAAATACTAAATCTCCACAAAACCCCTTCTGATAATTAATATATATTATACACCAACTCGAATAAGCTTCAAAAAATTTATGTGTTAGCACTAATCAATTATTCAACAAACAATTTAATAATTCAATTATATATATATATATATATATATTGTTGTTCACATTTTCAGGCCACTTTATTTATGTGTTTAATGATGCAGTTATCTTCTTAGAAATTTGCATATATACGTCAACAGTTGACACTTCTCCATTAAAATCATACAAAAAGGAGACAAACACAAACACGTAGACACACTGACATGAATATGGAGCGAGAAGGTTGCCAGACCATCACCAAATTACTATTGCTGCACAAATTTGTAAAAAAAAAAAGTATTCACACACATACACACATCGAGAAGCCGAAAACTGAGGTGTAAACAAAATAAGAACACAGCTATTAAAAGGTTGATGATGACTAACCTTTGAGCAAGCTGAAGTGATAGAGGCAATGTGCCAATTCAATCCACCTTGTTCCGTAGCAATTGTATCAATCTGTTTAGATAATTCAACACAAGCTTGTTGTAATTGATTATTGTAATTGATCAGTGAATTGTGACAGTTGGACACTGGCAATGATTGTGACTATCGTATGTACAAATAATAAACAAGATCAACGAATAGATAACTGAAGAGATTTGAAACAAATTTAAGTTTTTTTAATTAACACTAGTGGGTAATTTTAACTGGGGGTTTTGAAGTAAAGTTTAATTGAACAGACAATGCGTTCATTGATTTATACATTTTTATAGTGAACAAATTGACTGAAGTTGGTCATAGGAATCATTACTTGTCCACTCAGTTAGTCATGTTCCAAAGATAAACTGCTAACAGAGAAACCTTTTATAATTCTTAGGTCTGATCCCTGATGATGGATCATGAATGCGGAGCTGCATACTACGAGTAAAAAAGTTCTTCACTGCTACATTATTTTCAATGATCGGTCTAGTTAGAACTAGTTTGTGATTTAAAATTGATAATTCACATGACAGATTGAGTGTAGCTAGACAGACATTAAAAACCAGAAGGCATTGAACAGCTGTTTCGTCCTAGTATGAGAATCCTCAACAATGCACATCTACGTCCCTAACGATTATTGGACCTAGAACCATCAGATTTCAACTTTAAACAACGGAATTGAGTGGTT
Source organism: Schistosoma mansoni (assembly GCF_000237925.1). Lineage (NCBI taxonomy): Eukaryota > Metazoa > Platyhelminthes > Trematoda > Strigeidida > Schistosomatidae > Schistosoma > Schistosoma mansoni. The sequence continues at coordinate 16,268,494 of NC_031496.1, forward strand.
TACATGTCTACCTCCAACTAATCGAGAATATTGTGCAGTTATCTTTCGATCTCACCAGTGTGTGACTGCCTCACATCTAGCATGGCTGAACTCCACCGTTCATAGCTTTTCACCAGAATTAAATATCGAAATAATTTAATAATGATAACCTTATCAGTAATAATGCTATAGAGGGTTTGTGATAAGTGTTGATTGATTTATTGAAAAACTTCTCAGTTATTTATGTGAAAAATGACTATAAAATGATAATAAGATGATAGATAACAAAAAACGACTACTTACTCGCCCTTTAAGAGTGATAGATACACAATCGATTAATTGTTGCATAGCTTCTAGAACAGTACGTGTAAGACTATTCAAGTTTGTTTGATCGGACAGTCTCATCAAACTTCCGCATGTACGAATAGATTCCTATATTAAAATAAGACAAAATTAGATGGTGATGAAGAAATTTCAACTATTTATGAGGTATTGAATATACATAGTTAAACTCTGAGAATATACCAATTTTTATAGAAATGACAAAAATATTTACTCTTTATTTAAATGAAAATAGATAAAAAGACAATAAGAAAATGTAGGTGGATATTACTTGGAATAAGAATGACCGAAAATAATTTTGATTTCAATTATGAAGTTGTACGATGAAAACAAAACAAACAACATTGTTCACTAGCTAGCTGATTTTAAAAAAGTTGACGCTAATGAAGATATGTTTCTGAAACTAATACAGACCTCAAAGATGAATGTCTAAATTGTAACTAAAAGGGTTACAGAACTAGACACGTTAAAAGTATTACATCATAACGGTATGGAATGCGGAGATTTATAGCGCAGGTGGATGATTTACCATACGAAAAGTATGGTATATATATAGTCCTTTAAGTTATGATTAGCATTTCATATTCGATCACTAAAATTAGTACAACAGAGTATTTTAGCCGACTTATTTGAAGTAGGAAAATTCTTGTATCGAGGGTTATAAAAAGTGGACTATTCTATTCATGTTTTCCAAGAAAAAGTTGACATTTCTGACACTTAGTAACTACATTAAGGTTTTCATAAACGAATATTGATCAGATCACGAAAACCTAAATTAGACCAAAAATGATCAACAACAACGAACTAATAATTGGAGATCTAATGATAAAAGTATCAAGTTACAAGTACAAGGCAGTATATAGTTTAATTTGCACTTCAATATACACGCACTTCGATTAATCAGAAGGGGGAAAACAATTAATAACATTCATTCACTATTAGATCGATAATATGTCCCCATTTAAAATAGTTTCTGGTCACTTGCAATCAATCTAATTATATTTCAAAACCAATGCTTCTGTAAAGACAAAGCCATTTTTGATTTTCCTAAGCAAATTTAAGGCCACTAAAAGTGTAATATTCTTTTTAAAAAATCTAATATTACATTATATCCTTCTTTGTAGATTGATCTTTTTGTTATCAACAAAATTTTCTAAAATTAATCATTGTAAATCAGTTGTTTCTAATTAGTTTACATTAAACAGAGATTGAAATGTACAGTTAGTTTTCTTCATGCCTAACTCATTGTATTTTGAGTTATTTTTTATTTGAAGCTTTTATGAATAAAGCACTTTTATTATAAGTAGTATAATATTTAAATATCTAACTAGATAACGTTTAAAAGTTCTAAGTTCTGTCTTGTGTAATTTCATCGGTGAACAGAGCTGAGAAGTCTCAGATATTGAAATTTTCAAGGACTTCATAAATTTTTAAACTGATATCAGTTCATAGTGAATATTGCTCTAAAAAATGAAATGAGTCTCGCCAGTGATAGTTGTGGAATAATGACTCGTAATGGTATAGCACTTTTTCTGGAATTGAGACCATAACCTGACCAATGTTAGATCACCATTACAAACCTGGAATCTCTGGAAGACCGTTTCATCCTAGTATGGGACTCCTTAGCAGTGCCCATCCCCGATCCCGCACGCGGGAGTCGAACCCAGGAGCCTCAGTCTCGAGTGCGAACGCTTAACCTCTAGATCACTGAGCCAGCATCTATTGATGTTAATGCCTAACTTCAACCAATCCACGATATTGTGTGACTATCTTCCATTGTCTTCTGTAGGTAGCTACCTCACACTCGACACGGTTGAACTTCACTTGTAATGGCTTCTCACTAAAAGTCTGGGAATTACCTCTCGAAGCTAGTCACTAGTGAAACCTAACACTAAACTATTTCGGTATTGTCATACATAAGTAAAGCGTCTAAAAATAAAATATATAAAAGAGCGAAACAAACATTAACTGACCTTAACAAAATTTGGTAAATACGTACTAATTGAATACAGGTTATGCGCCATTATTTCCCAATTACCAAGTTGACAATTTTCAATTGTTTGTTTACTCAAATTTTCAATTTGTTCCATAGTGGTACGAATAAGAGCTAGTGAACTCTCCAAATTTTGTACATTTGACGAATATGGATTAGATCGTTTTGATTGATTAACATTATTAACTGATAAAATGGCATGATTTAAATCATTGAGTAACTTATTAATAGTTTTTTGTATTTTATCACATGTAGATAACCCAGGAACACTTTGCCTGAAATAATAATATTAAAGTGGAAAAAGAAATAACGTGTTTTCAAAAAAGACTTAGATTTCCAATCTTAATCAATCAATAAGTCTTTGATTTTTAAAAAAATAAATAAATGGTTATCTATGAAAATAAAATCAAGGAGCAATCTATGAAATTGGACTATGTGTGACAAACATTGAAGTAAATGATTAAACACCATGCATTAGAAGCTACTAAGAAAAATAAACAGATATCAGTATAACCTTCTATTGTCCCTATTTTAAGTCCCCAAGTGCTGTGGTACAACTGAGGGTGAAGAGTGCTCACTCTTCCTCTCAAAATGTTCTCACATAGCCACGCGTTTACAGCCACTATCGGAGAAGTACTATCCAATCACTTTTCGCGTTGGGGATGTTGTTTACAAAGCTAAGAGAACGAAAAGCGAATGTCTGGACTGGATCTCCTAACGTTGTTCCATTGTCTTTTAGACTAGACCTTTGAGTCAAAAGTTGGGGGAGTGATCCTCTGAGAAAACCACCTGCTTCGTTTTGGGCTCTTACATAAATCGAGTGGTGAAGTGTGGCGCACATATATTTGGCGCCTCCTTGTACAAATATTTATGCGTTTAAATGAATAGTAATCTTCTATTAATAAATACTATCTCTTTAAACATAAACTTAAGCAAATGAAAAGAGGGACAAAGAATCTATTATTAATTGAGAGGCTTTAAAAAGACAAAATAATTAAAGTTAGTGATCATCTCGAATAAAAAGATCAATGGACAATCCTTTGAATGTCTGAAGCGAAAACCACTGGGTTGGAATCTCAGTGTGAATATCAATACTGGCATGCAGACATCCAGTTGGTGAGTACCAAATAGAGCGAAGCGAGATCTCTGAATTCCAATATTAGCTACAATCCAACTATTCTATGAAAATATTTGAAACTATTGAATAAGAATACCTAGGTATCTAAAAAATGGATAATTTGGTGCTTCACTTCCAAATGCCCATTTTACCACCTTATTTAATTGATTTCGATGACGCATATCTAATATAGATTTTCTGCTCCGTAATATTTCAAATATAAGAAACATACATGCCAGATTAAGTCAATAGAATAAGTTACTTAAAAGTAGAAAAAGCTAAAAAAAAATATCAACCGAGACTGACTGACTAATTTTATTATTATTAACTCATTCACCAGGTACAGAACTGTGTAATTGGCATTGAGACACGCTCTAAGCGCACGGTCAGTGACACTACCTTGTTGCTTGCGACTGTGGCTAAAATTCAAATCCCTTAACTAATTAGCTACCGTCCCACTGAAATTCAACAGTACTAACTGTTAACTATATACTATACTAGAAGGTAACTTAAATATGAGTCACTATGAAACCAGGTTTAAAAAATTTATTTGAATATAAGAAACAAGAAATACACTTATAATTAATTCAGTGAATAGAAGTTGAACATGTACGCATTTATAATGTACAACTTATTAACTGCAACTCGCCCAGCAAACGGATAAATTTGAAAATAATTCATGCAATTTACCCTATCTAATACAATCAGGCTACATCATACTGAAAAAAACTTGTTTATCTACTTAAAATACGTTTGAATGTAATAATCATAATTGGAGTGAAAAAAATACACTAGATACTGAAAGTTAAGCAAGAACATAAAATAAGATTAAAAGAACGATTGAGATACAGGGTTGGTTGTTTGTTTGTTAGCAATAAACAAGAAGACGATGAATGGAAAAAGTAATATATATATATATATATATATATATATATATATATATATGAGATAGTGATCATAAAAACAGATGTCGTCTGTATTTTCAGCGACAAGTTTAACACTGACAACGACATCAATTTATAGTGAAAATAACGTTTAGTTGAACAGGTTACCACTAAATCATCAATAGAAACGGTGAACATGAATTATCATTTATGTTCATATGTGTATTACTAAACATTTTGTGTGTGTTTAAATTAGGATTACAAGTGTATTCCTATTTATAATCATTAACAAAGGCTATGTATGCATGCATAGATACATGAACATTATTACTATTTTCTGTTTCTAACATTTATTGCTTTCTACAAAATTAGAATAAAAGTAATTCATCTTATTGAGAGAATTCAGAACTATAATTCCATAGTTATACAACATACATAGATAGATTTTCTTTTGATAATTATGATAACATCAAAATGTTTAAAAAAGAATATAGTAGCTTATATTCATTAATAAAGCTATTATGGCTTCGAAAAGTAACTTAATTGAAAAGAAAACTAAGTCACTGACTACAAGTATAAACTTGAACATTATTTATTTACACCTACTATCCTTTATAGGGCATACGCCGCCTATCACAGATTTCCAACTAACTTTGTTCTGGGCCAACCTTCCCAAATGATATTCATTCTTTTGATGTATGCCTCTGCAATATGTTCATTAATCTACCTCCTTGTCAGCTAGCATTTGCATTAAATTCTGTTTGTTTATCGATGATAATGCTCAGATTTGTAGAAGCTTCCACCTCTTCCAGAGCTTCACCATCGATTGAGATTTGGTTTCTGCTCACTAATTTATTTCAAGATCTTGCCTTTTCCCTTATGAAAGTTTAGGCTTACGTCTATAGAGGTCACTGCTATACTGGCTGACTTGATCTGCATTTGTTGCCATGTATCAGTATCGGATAAAAGGGTTAAGTTATTTTTAAAGTTCAAATCGTCCAGCTGCGTCCAAGCTGTTCATCGTATTCTATGCATCTCCTGAGATATGAAGGTCTTCATTAAGTCACGATAACGAGATGGGAGTGTAAAAACAAATCTCAGGGTAGCAGACGAAGTAATAGTGTCAGCGGTAGTTGAAAACATACCAGTACATCTTAGTTATAAAGTCACAACATTTCGCGGGCTGATGGCACAACATGGTATGGTTGCTCATGGTTTTCCTTCATACTACTCCCACATCAACAAACATTGCGCATAGAGGTAGGAGAAAATAACTGACTCGAGCTGAAGATATGGACCGTTGGATTCCGATTTATTGGTTTGACGATGCCATAATCGTTGAGAGATCTTGAAAATCCTCAGTATCATTTGTTGTGGGATCACAAGTACAGATTGCTACAGAGTCCTCAATTATAACAATAGCCACTGTTTTGTCCCACCAGGCTTATTTTGATTGTTCTCAGGATATTGTCAGTCATTATTGGAAAACTTGTATAAGATCCCAATTAAAAGTCAAAACAGCTAATAAAATCTCACGTTCCTTCAAACGAAGATATTATAAAACATACTGACTTTGTGAATAAACCTATTAAATCATGTTCCATGGAAGTTAACTAAAACAGCAATAACACAAAAACAAATTTATCTAATATTTCACACCAGCGATAATACAGTACTCTACAACTACAAAATTACTTACCGTAAAGTACTCAGTAGATTTAAACAAGATTCATGTAAATTATGTCGACCATCTTCAAAATTAGATAAACCAGTTCTATCATTATTGGCATTATTATTATTATTATTTAAGTCTCCATTTAATTTTGCTTGTATATTCTGACAATGGTTATCAATTATTTGACGACTACAATCGATTAGATTTGCAATACATTTGGCAACAGTTTGTCCACATTTTAATACAGGTACTTGAAGCTTATATGTTGATCATGCGTATATGAAAAAGTTAAAGACAAGTGAGGAAAAAAACAGTGAAGGATATCTTGAACGTGTATATATATATATATATATATATATATATATATCACATAAACAGGTAATAAACAAGAAATCAATCCTAAAAACAGTTTTGAAATGAATAGAAAAATACATTGTAATTATTTATATGAAATACTAATTATGACTGCGTCACATTATAGGATGATCATTACTAAAGTAATCTAAGATAGTTAACTAATTCACTGTAAATAACAAGAGAGGGATAGAGATGTTTAAAAATTCTATAGATAAAATTAGTAACCATTCGATTTCAGATTCATCTTTGATATTGTTTTTAAACAAGATCAAACATTGTTATCAGTCGCTTTGTTTAAATAGAATTGTAGATTATAAATAGATGTAGATATTATATACAGACGAGAATACATGAATGGTAACCGTTAGAAATTACTTAAGGACTAACATTATACGTATATTCTTATTGTATGACTATTAAGCGACTACAATATATGCATATTTATATTCCTCTCATTATAAGCTTTTGTTTGGCCTATTTACTATTATCAAAGGATTTACTATTCTTGAGATATTCCCAATTTATTAGTAACAGTTTCTCACAATCAGACACTTTTGGCTAGATCTTCTACAAATGTTATTTTCTATCGTATGGTGTAATGGGTCCTGAGTTGTTTTTATGTAAACCCTGTATGTTTGAAATATATGATTCATATCGCAGGGGCTGAAATTGGCGTTCTGGACTTGACAGGCAAGGCTAGGCGGAAAAAGCACCAATCGGGACTCTAGGTCGCTCATATTGGTGTATGCGTCATTAGTTTGGTTGTATAAGTCAGAGTATCTTAATTGGCAATCGTATTTCGTGATATCGTATAGGATAAGAATACAACAGTAGACAAGTTTCAATGTGATCACTGATATTAAAAGCGCCGATCTTCATTTTCATCTAGTGAAAAACACCTTAAAATTGAAGTGTAATATTATGTGAATTGATTGAATTCGAAGTTGTATCGTTAGAAGTCAATTTAAAGTGGCTCTAAAAGGTAAGAGTCAATCGAGAGACCTGAATGTTCTGAATCCCCAACGGTGAGAAGTCTCACACCAAGACAAAACAATTGTTCAGTACTTGTTGATTTTATTTTAACGACAGAGATTAAACAGTTACAAATATAACGTACAAAAATATTTGCTAAAGGCTATACATTCTTTCACAGTTTGGACAAATAAATTTTAATAAAGTGTGTTAAGTATTTCTTTTATAGTGCATATGTTCTTTTTTTGAAGATCTTTGGATACTCAACATGATATTGACTTATATAAATATGTAATAGAGTTCGTCTAAACTACAAATCTGAACATAGCGTTATCTTAATAATTAGTCTTAAACTATATACTGTTTTACCCATAACAAACAGTTTAGAAATTAAGTAATATTTCAGAGCTCAAGTAGGCAAATAATGAGTACTTTGGTTAAAACTATTCATACATAGATTTATTCATTCATAACTGATTGAAAAAGAAATGTGTTGCTAGGTCGTATAAATTCAATGGGAAAAGAGTTCAGACGAGGCATAATAAACACACAAACAAACATGTGATATATATTTCCAATCCGATGAGTCATGAGACAAACACATTACCGCAGTGTATCCACCCTAGCATACATTCATCCATCAATCAGGGAGTGAGTCACTAAAAAACAAAAGGATTAGCGACAATTGCTGATATACCAGTTTTTTTATGCATGAAAGTGAAGATCAAACCCACTAACTGGGACTTATAAAGAAAAAAAATTATTTATGACTACTTAGGTAGAACATTTTAAAAATCCTTAAGTAGAGAATGTATTTTGAGCTCAGATGTTCAATGTAATATAAACTCAGTGTAAGGAATCATACAGTTTACAAAGCCTTACCAAAACATCAGAGCTACAAACTGTAGCAGCTATAGTGTGGTCTACTTATATCCATATAAGTAGTATATGGTGTTGGTCAGACATAGAATGTATTTTGGCAGAAGTCCGATGAGGGAAGAACTGAAATGAAGCGCAATCGGTAGGAAAATGCACGAACAATGGAATTAGAGAAGAAACTGTGAAGATTGAGACTGTTGGTTGTTAATTTGCAAATTAACTGTCCATTGTATGGTTATTAGAATTTATTGAGATAGTCTGTAATGTTTGCTTAAATACATTCGATTGTCCCCAACCAGTGTTCTGTTCACTACAATAGGACTAGTGATACTTTAGCAAAGTACTAATGTCTACAAACAGAAGATTTATTTGTCAAAGATAACAATTTCTTTCATTATTCAACATCATTTCAAAGAAGGTCAGATCAGATATTAAAGACGGAGTATAGACAACAGTTGATAAATTCGGAAAGAAAATTATTACGAATTACGGTCAAATAATAATCATCTTACATGCAGACAAACAACACAATACAATGAAATATTGTTATTAATGTTGACAACATACCTCATAAGTTTCTTCAGCTAAATGAGCAGGTGAACCGGCAGCATCACGAAGTAACAAATCAATATATTGATCAACATCAACTTCTAGTATAGATGATGCTGAGCATAGTTTTTGAATTATATCGGTCGTACCAGATGTTGGATTTGTGCTACGTGAAGTTTTAATTATATTAAATATAGAAGCAGCTGATCGTGCAACATGTTCTAATGACTGTAGATGAATATATAAAATGAATAATAAACTATTAAACACGATTATATTATAAATAGTAAGTGACGAGGCGAATAGTGACTCAATAAATTGTAGTGCGAATGTCATATTAAACTGATTTTATCTTCAATCGTGTGTGATATGTATTGACATATTAAGCAGGACTATAGGTACTTAATTGTGTAATACTGTAAATATGCATTCACAGAGTAAGTTATTGAATTATAATTGTTAAATCCAAATTAATTCGATTAAGAAAAATGAGATTTCATGGTAGCCGATGAACAAAAATAGGTTCATATACCATTCGTTCCTTCAAGATCCTGTAGCCCATGTGCACCATTGGTTTGAAATCAGGGTTTTGCAACTCTCCAACACTCCAACAGCGAGAAGGTGAGCGAAACGTCCCTGACAGTGGCTATATACTCGCGGTCACATGAACGTATCACGAAAGGGAGGGTTCTCTTTTCTCACTCTCAACTGTACCAAAGCATTTAATTTTATATAACATGGAATACAATAAATGTGATCGATAACTCAGTAGTTTATCGAAACTAACTTAAAGTACAGTGAGTAAAGTCCTTAGTTAGGTATTAGACAAACTTTTGAGATAAATGACTCTGCATTCTAGACTTCTTCAGAATCCCTACATGTTATATTACCATTAAATTGTCCTTGATAACTTGAGATTGTATAAAATGCTCGAAACACATATACACAACAATCAAAACATCCCATATGTAATTTCGGATGTATGCCTTATTATCATACCAATAATACAAATTCATTACATAAAAAGTACTTACATCAGCTAGACGTCTTTTTTCAGATAAATTTTTGATTTCAGACAAATAAGGCCGTGTTGTTTGACATAATTGTGTAGCTCTTTGTGCTAAATGATTAGCAGTAGCTAAAATCTACAAATCAATAAAAAAGGCGATGATTATTAGAAAATGCAACAAAATTTCTTCAGAAATACAACTGTAGATCGAAAAATCACAGAATGAATCACTGTCATGCAACAATAAAACGGTAACAATAGTACCATATTTCCGCATTGGCTCTCTCTAATAAGCCAGCTTTACCAATTATTTCATTCACAGTAAAATAAATATTGTTAGTTTATCAATTCCATGTTTCCTCATTAAGACCTATTCGATGCTTTACTTCTGTTGTGTTATACATTACATGACTATTGTGAAATGACAAAAGTGAAAATGGATAAAAAAAATACGATCAAGTAGTTCATATAGTGAATAGAACTAAGAAACATACTTCATTAATTGTTCTTTAGTCAGGCATGGGATCGGTAGCTACTTAGTAATCGACAACAACGACACATATGAAACTTGGTAAATGTTGCTTGGCTGAATTAAATCCTTTGAAAATTTAAAAGTGATTTTGGAAGTAAACAGAATGATGTGTTAATGTATTACTGACAACAAGATTCCTTGATAACTTGGAAAGAACAAAGATCAATTGTCAATTAACAAATTGAGCTAGATGATTCAACACTAATTTACTGGAGAAGTGATTAGCCGTTTGTGAAAAAAACTGTGGCCCTATAGCTATATAAATTAATCACTAAATAAATAGTATTTTGCCAGTGACTGATACCTTTTTTATTATCGACAAGCGTATAATGTGAAAAATACTCAAAAATCAATAATCAAAACGTTTCCTAATCCGTTTAAAAATAAACATACTTCTAAAGACGGAAGTTCTTTGGATGAAGCTTCATTTTGAGATTGGCATATTTCGCTAACACTTTTACGAATAGCTGCTACATGATCATGTATCGTAGTTAATTGATCAGATGATCTGAAGCGAGTCACATGACCTGGTCGTGAAGCTGGATGTGCTGCAGCAATCAGATAAGCAGCTTGATAAGTAATTTGTACTAAATGGTTAGTAACTTGTGCTAAACCTTTGACAGATTGGATGAATAATCCAGCTTTATTATCACTTATAGATGATGGAATTACATTTAAATGTGCATTAAATTCCTTAAATCAATTAATTCAAAGATAAATAATACAAATGTTAAATCATATTCACTACTTAAAATGTAATGTTGATAAAAAACAAAGATAATACGAAGAAAAATTTCATTTCAATGTGATAAATTCTGTCTGCATGAAAGTTAGACGAATCTGTACCAATGATACAATCGTTTTAGAAGTTTATAGACATCAGGTACTCATTAACAATGGATATTCACCTAGATTCATTGAAAAAATTCTGAAGCGTAAACAACAACGCGAAAGAGTATCCATAGCACTAAAGTGGACTTTCTTAATAGAAATTCCGTTTAAAGGAGATACTGCAACAGGGAGCTTGGAAAATAGACTTTGGAAGTCTCTGAGAGAAAACATTTCATTGGGCTGAACCTTTTACAGTCTTCTTTAGTCGGACTATGATTCTTAGTTGTATGAAGGACGATCTCTCTCTTTGGACCAAATCAGTTGGAAACTACGACTTCGCTTCATCATGTACAACAGGTTATATTGGCACCACAAAGCGAGTTCTTTCGGAACGCGCCTTCGAACATTACTCTGGTTGTCCATTTAAAGGACTGAAAAAGTCAATCAAAAGTTCAATTCTGAAACACCTAGCTGATTCTAGTCACTTTCCTTCACCTGAACCCTTCTTAAAAATTATTCAATCAGCCTGAAGAATCAGTTCTAAAGGAATGCAAATAAAAAACTTATGTACACCAGAGGACATAGCTACCTACTAATTCAAGCCTAACTTTTGCGTACGAAAGCAGTATCTTCAATTCCTTATTCTTCCATGATTTTAACTTACGCCTGTTACCCCTCGTAGAGGAGCATAAGCCGCCCACCAGCATTCTCCATCCAACTCTGTCCTGGGCAACTCTTTCCAGTTGTTATTCATCCTTTTCATATTTGATTCTATTTCCCGACGTAATGTGTTCTTTGGCTTTCCTCTTTTCCACTTCCCTTCCGGATTCCAAGTTAACACTTGCCTCGTGATGCAGTTTGGTGATTTTCTTAATGTAGGTCCGATCCAATTCCAACGTCTTTTCCTAATTTCCTCTTCAGCTGGAAGTTGATTTGTCCTCTCCCATAAAACGCTCTTGCTGATAGTATCCGGCCAGTGAATGTTGAGTATTTCGTGAAGACAACTGTTTATAAATATTTGTACCTTCTTGACGATGGATGTAGTAGTTCTCCACGTTTCAGCTCCATAGAGTAGGACTGTCTTGACGCCCATTCCATGGTTTTAAGCTTCCTCTATATTTTCCATAATATATGGGTTTTCTTATACTCCTTTCCAATTATTTTCCACAACTATTAATTAGCCTGCATTATCACAACTCTCATTAGTTCTTCTTTTAATAGGTATCATCAAGTGGACAAATACCTTCATTATACGATGGGGAAGTACAACATAACTTCATACAATATCTCAATTTTGTGAACAACTGATGACGTGATACTGTAATGGCTGGCCCTATGTTGAGTAACACTTAATTGAAGTGAGTTGGCTCACACGTCTTCCCCACCACGCGTAATTTCACTTCGCTCCCTTTTTTTCGCTTCGTTTCTCCGATCGTTTGTGTGGATCAAAGATTGTATGAGATACACTTATTAGAAGTACATTCTCGCACTTGACTTATCTAATTCCACTACTCGCTAACGCGATTTCAGTCGATGATCATAAATGAGGATTGACGAAATGTATAAGTTGATAACGATAATCACACGATCAAATTGGAGTCAGATATTCCAGATTTAATAGCTGTCAGTATTCACTAATGTACTGCTCTGAAATGTATGGTGTTTATCGACGCTTTTTGACGAAACATATACCTAGTAAAAGTCTACTTACATTTACATAAACTTCATTGTTATGATAAACTGTACAGTCAATCCGATCTGCCATTATAAAAGGAAACCTGGATCCTTTCCGACAACAATAACCAAATCAAACAATGAGCACAGAATAATTTTGAAAATTGTTGACTTACGCGACCAATCAATAAATAATGAAGAAAACGACCAGTGAAACTGGTAAACTTATGAGAGTACATATAAAGACTATAAGACATATCTGTTGATGAGCAGCAGTTCACTATGGGTGTTCTATACGTTCGAGTGCCGTCGGTTGTGTATCATATTCTGCGTTAATCAAGTAGAGGACTTGACATCATTGACTGTTAGAATGACACATATCAGTAGATGAAGGTTTCCGGATTTGGGACTGAGAGTTAGTCATAATCTATGATGGGGAAATTAGAATGAGATAGCTCGAAATCGGTCACAGCAACACAGATTTACTTACACTATTTTCCTACAAATAATAAATCTACAGTCAATTCAATGCCCAATGGTCTAGAGCACATAGTTTAAAAAAAAAGTAATAACAATTAGTGAATGACGAATATTATTCTAGAAAAGATCAATATGCTTCAAATAAATGAATAAATTTAGTAAAGAAGCATTATAACTAATAAATACTCCATATTACAATTTAGATTTGTTATTTTATTTAGCAATAAAGTCAAGCAAACTACACATCTTACCTTATCAATATCGCATACTGTATCACAACATTGAGGATAATTCAAATCATTGATTGGTAAGAGTATAGGACAAAACGTGCTATTCCTATCTGCTGTTTCAGAAGACTTCCCTTTATCTTCATTGTATACATTTGGGTGTATCAAGCTATCTAATCGATGAAGTAATACATCACATTGATTACGCATATGCATAAATGTTTCAGTCAGTTTGGCTTCATTTTCATTATTACTGTAGTTGTTTATAGTTATTTGACTGCTATCATCATCATCATTTTGTTCAACACCATCATCAATACGAGATGAAAATGCTTGTTCTTTAGATAACATGGCCTTTTGATCTAATTCTAGAGCCCAATCTCTTAATTTCCTATGTAATAAATCAATCAATATAGAAATATACAGTAAGATGTTAACAGTTGACAGTTCAAAACAAAATGTTTGCAACAGTATGAGGCAAGTTAGTGAAAAAACCGATTACAAACATGTCAATATAGATATATTAGCGATTGTAAAATCTTATACACTAAACGCTAGACAAATATCCATATAAGAACAGTGATATTTCATACTTTAAATTTTGAAATCAACAAATAGTAAGTTTTATTCAAGGTGCTCCTACTTAGCAAACAAAACCTAATATGAACAAATTATAGTCAAATTGACTTAATCTGAAAAGAGTAAGTGATCAGGTAATTGGTTGTTCGTCAGTAAAATCACCTAGCTTGTTGCATCATTGATAAGTGGCCTTCAGGGAGCTAAGCTGGCAATAGAATTCTGATCCGCGTCATTGATTATCATATTCAGAGAAATTAGGACTCAGGTCTACTTTAGCCTATTACTGCTGTTGGGAAAAAGACCCCCTAACAAAGATATTCAGAGCATAGCTGATTATATTCCTTAATTAAAGAAACCATTTACTTCAACACGAAGATTAACAGAGAAATTAGATCACCAATAAGAATAACGAATGTGAATGAGTACCAATGGATAATCCAAGAATACAGAATGTGCAAACAGAGTGTTGAAATAATCTGGCAGAGTTTACAACTCCATGTCTTGTTTACTGGTTGGATGAACACACACTCAAAATATATATCATTCATTAAAAGTTAACATTAGTTTTTTTACCACTTCTAAACTTGGAGACATGATTCAATTAAAAGCTTAAAAATAAAATATTTTTGTCTTACGTATAATAAAGTGATAAATTTGACGATAACATCTCTAATTGGGGCTTTTAAACAATGATACGCTAGCTGTAAAGCATAAAGGTCTTCAGTTCAATCTACAGCAGGGTTATTTATTAGCTGTGAACTAATGAGAAGTTTCAAAGTCAGAAAAAAACAGTCGTCCATTATTTCTTAATTTTCAAAAATTAGATAGCTAAGGCCAACTTATGATATACACAAGATTACGATTGATGGACACGTATATGCATAAAATGAAACGAATAAATTTAATTTACAAACCAAGAAAATTAGAACATTTAACAAAAATTATCTTGTTTAATTAGTTATTCATTACCCTTCGTGATATTAATCAGTTTTTAATTTTGCCGAATTGTTAATGAATTCAATGGTTTAAACAAAGCCTTTAATTGAATAATGAACTAAATTCAGTTTTGGCCACACGATCATAAATGTGGATAAGTAAGGTTTTTGAATCACAGATTATAAAGGTATATATATATAGACTGCAATTTAGACAGACTAGCTATAATGTATGCAAATAAATTTGTGAAATGTTTACTTATGCTTAAAATGTCAAAAAACGGATTAGATAGATTAAAAAACGAATAAACAGAATTAGTTTTTCTTTCGATTTTTTCTTTGATCAAACAAAAAAAATTGAAGTGATCACTTAGATTAAAGTCATCATTAATAGGACTGAGATGTATTGCTAAATGTTCTTTGGAAATTAAAGTTGTTTTGAAGATTTGACAGTACAATTGTCAGACAACTGTTTTCACAGTACTGGACGGCGCACTATCGTGGACTGTTTAAAGTAAGGCATTAACACCGTCCAAAGTTTTCTCACTGATTTAGAGGTTAGACGTTCGCTCACTGCCCGGGAGTCTCATACTGGAACAGAAAAACGTTCAGTGTTCACATTTTTACGGATAATTTAAAAAGTAATCAAACGAAACGTCGGATAATATTATAAAGTCGGAAAAAATAATATTAACCACAATAAAAATCAAGCTGCTTACAACAACGACTTAGCAAGTGTTAAGTTTGCTGACGGTATACTAGAATCATTTTGACTTGACTCTAAAGTACGCATTGCATATTGTAGTCCATAAGCAACAGGTTCAGCTGCTTGATTAAAATTGTTTAATAGATGACCAATAGAACGTAGTTGTGCGCTACGATAACCAGCAGCACGTACTACATCAGCTACGGCACTAGTTAATCGATCAGCTATGCAGGCTAATAAAATTAGATTACTATGTGAACCGAATGATGATTCAATTTGTGAAGGTTTCATTTTACCAGAAACTTCGTAACTAACACTTAAACAAGTCTAAAATAAAGTAAGAAAAATAGAAAAACCATATATAGTTAGTAGGAAATATGTATAAATTATACAATCATCGAAATCTTGCAAAAACTATAAACGCATTGAATAACTTTGGAATACTATTAGTATATTCACTTTTATACAACTATCCCCAATAATATATCTACACTGTCATTTGCTTGTTTTAATGAACTGACAACTAATTTACATGGTTCGACATTATACAATAAGACGATTGAGTGATTGTAAGATATTACTGTGTTAGTGAAACAATGGAAATTCACCTGCTGCTATCGTCATAAAACACTACCTTCAGTGACTTCGATATGTTTTACGAGTGTGATACCTCCGGTTTTTATATAACGCATTATTTTATGATATTTGGGCTGCGGAGGGGAGATAAAGTAAAGTAAGCAGCTTCGTTTTATCAAGAGTACTAGCACTCAAGAGAAGAGAATGATACAATTCAACCGAAATAACAATTTGATGGGAAGATCAGTTTTATACTGAAACCGAAAAAAGTGCCAAATATTGAACTAACTCGATAAAATTTGTTAATCATGCAGTCACCACAATATCGGCACTTTCGCTAATTGCTGTAATAATTCAGTAATTTTCACTTCTCAATAAATATCCACTCAATTGTACAAAACTTGAAGTTTATACAAAAGGGAATTTATTAATGGTTCAATCCTATATTTAATTGATGGGGGGAGAGAAATGTATAATTAAAATTTCTCAAGCAAACATGTTAATTATGCAAATAAATATTTTAAATTTCAAAGATAATTTGCAGTAAAGAGAAGTATTCAGATAAGACAGATAATAAGTGCGATAGGACAAATGAATCGATTTTATTATTATAATAGGTAATTACTCGAACAATTACTTTCAACCATCTGATAGACAAACACATAATGGTGATTCCCTTAAACTGGTGTCTTCATTTCATATTACTTGATAGAATCCGAACAATCTCAAGTTCTATACAAACCAGACAGAGATTAATACTTACTCATCAGGTAGTATAAGTATTTCAATCCTACAAGAAATCAGTGGTAACGTCCATGACTGTAACAATGAATATAGGGGATTTCGGCTCCACATGACCCACTAGTTCCCTTAGTATTGAAGAAAAGCCTTGGTGACAAGTACAAATTAGAACCAAACCTAGGTGTAACGTATCCTGTAAAGTCCTTCAACTACTTAGTGTTAATAAACGTCAAGGACAATTAAGTTTTCAATCTAATAGATCAAAATATATCTCACTTCCAAAAGAACATTTTTTGGCAATAAAGACAAAAATATTTTGATTGTCAAACAGAAACAAAACAACATTTATACTTCTAAAATCCATCAGATAGTAAAATGAATAAGTGTTTTTTTACTCTAAAAGAAAATTATTTGCACTGTCAATTCAGAAAGCTGAATATCTATACAGAACTGAAAACTTTTATTTGTCTATTTTTCTCTTTATCCTTTTATAAATATTTATCTCACTAAAATAAAAAAGAGACTAACCATTCATCTGTGAACTTGAGTTATAAACAGATTGAGTTGGGTCTATTTATCTTACTAATAACAAAACAATGTAAAAAGCCAACTGAAAATAATCATGATTAAACTTACACGGGCAAGTTGTTTAGCTGTTTCACTCATTTGTTCATAAATATCTACAAGTGGTAGATTTGATGAACGCATAGGTATGGCTGGAGGTGATAATTCATATGAAGATAATTGATCAGAATCAGATTTTTGGCTATTAGTTAATTCTAAAGTTTCATTTGTTGACATTTCCACTATTCTAGAAGCATCGTGAAGTAGTGCGAATAGGCGTCTTACAGTCACTTCACCAGGAATATAACCTAATACTGCATTAATTGATGTATTCAACTGTTTAAAGATTACAAACAAAAAATATCATTAAAAGTGAGAGATAAACATAATAATGCGTTCACAATTCAGCATATTTTGAACAAGCATAGATTATGCAAAAAATGTGTGTATCAGGAGACATGTTTAAGTCAAAAATAAATCCTTTACTATATAAATCCAGTCAAGAGTATCGAAAACGGAATGATTCCATTCATTATCAATAATGATATAAACAACAGCTCCGTTTAACAAGTTAATATCTATCTGAACTGAATCGACTAGTGGATAGCTAGCCGAGCGTCTGCAGCAGAAATACTAGGTTCGAGTCCTGGTAGGAGAAATTAACATCGAAATCCAAATACACTCAGCCAAAGAGTTCTAAATAGGATGAAACAAGCGTCTATAATTTCATCGCTAGTCTAAATCCATATATTTTATAATAATAACTAACATCATTCTTGTTAGTATTACTACATTACGAAGTCATATTATTCATAAATCATTATTATTACCAATAAGCTTAACTGTTAATAAATACAAATCTGAACTGAGAAGTAGAAAAGAAGTACTTAAACAACATTAATTAAATTTCATTTAAACTACACGATTATGTTCAGTAACTAGTACAGTATTGACAGAATATCAATCGCTCCAATTATTAGATAATACTGAGTTACAGTGATTGAATAATTGCATAGACGTTTGTCACAAAATGAGGACAAATGCGAAATTGCAATTTTAAAAAAAAAGAATTAATATTTCAGTGAACTGATCAGAGACAAAGGAACGAGGATATCGAAATAATGTTTCTTCCATTTAATAAACAACTTTAACAATGTTTGGACAAATATACAAACTGATTTTATATTCACAGGTTATTATAAACTCTTGGAAGCAAAGCCATAGAAAAAGATTCATTTGCTGAACCAATCACTTTATAATTATTTCTATTATTTATCACGAAAGTAAGACAAAAGCGGAAAATGACGTATAAACCAGTCCAATTGTTTTAAATGGTGACATTTTAGAATTATATCCATAAGCAAATCTATTTTTGTATTTTGATAGGCATCTTTGTCAAATTGGCTGTGTAATTGAAACTAAGCACTACACACCAGGCTGTGGAATGGACAAAATAAGGCGTTGATTAGCAAATAATTGACATGTAATAATTTATCTCAATTTGTAAATCTCAGACATTTAGAGAGAATAAAAGAAGTCACTGTTCATAATGCTTACGATCGGAACATGAGTTTATGCTGATTGATGAATTACATAGATAAAAAAATAAAGTGAACTGAAGTGGCGAGACGTAATATAAAAGAAGCAATTCAATATTAACAATAAAACGATTTAGAAAATTACATGTGACCCGATACTACTTCACTCTTTATAGTCAAAGCTGATAGATAAAAGGTTAATTTTATAATAAAATATTTCTGGGTTACAGAAACACACTATTTAAATCCAGTAATTATTTTACTACGAACACCTATGTAGGTGTGAGGTATAGTGGTTGAAACATTCAGTCAGTCTAAACGTATTTACATAGATTCACGTTGTTATAACCCATCAGCACAAACAGATGCAATTGTCAGGCCAAATTCCAGAACAGTAGAGATAGTCTCAGTATGAGTGGTGATTGAAAAGATTAGGGATCGAAGATACGATTCAAGAAAATGTAAATAAGTGAAATAAAAATACCAAAAAAAGTTATTAGGAATTATGAAGCTCAGAATTTGGGGGAAGATAGAGAATGGATACATTCAAATATCACAGGTTTAAAACCTAAAACACCTATATTGATCTATGCAACCTAAGAAGCATTAGTATCACTCTGATGTATCAATACATTAGTGGTAACCAACATAATACTAAGCAAAAATGTGCATCAACACAAATTTTCACAGTATAGCAGCACAGAGAAACGAATTTAACGCAAACAATTTAGCATAAATACGAGTGTGAATCGCATTATGAAAAGTTGATCATTTAACAAACATCGATCTACAAGTAATAATAAATGATTAAAACGATTAATACTCACCTGATCAGCAGTCACTCCAGCATCTTGCAGTTCATCATCAGGAATAGTCGTCTGTGAATTATGTCTTAGTGCCCATGTAATAAGTTGACCACAGGCAACAAGACATGTTTCAGCTATTGACATTAAATTCTGATGCATAAAATTTGCAGTCATTTGAGTTTGCTGTTCTGAATTTGTTAGACTTGAATTAGTATTATTCTGTTCTATCAGGTTAGAACAAACAGATATACTGCTTTGACGTTTTGATGCGACACCGTGTGATACATTGATGACTCGAGCTAAATCTTATTTTTAAAGAAAAAAAGCCGGACAAAACAAATACAATGAGAGAATATTGAAAGTATACGCGAAATCTAACATATTTTCTGATAATAAACACACTAGTAAAAATGGGATGATGAAAAATTATGTCATCATATGAGAAAATTAAATATTTATCTAAATTAGTGAAAACTGGTTGTTTTCCAACGAATGTTTTAACAACCTTCTACTCAACTATCTGTTTACAGTAGTTTCCATTAGAAATGAGTGGTATTTGTACATCATATTTATCTACCATATCAAGGAAAGATACTTATGTTTTTAATCAGAGCAAATTTTCAGAGAATACTTTAATCCTGGTTGATGATTCTCATGAACACAGTTACCTTAAAGAAGAATATGTATATTCGCGTTGTTTTCAGTTAACGTATCTGACTGGAACAATAGTACATACTATTTGAGTAATGGTTTGTAAATCTGTTTTCTCACTAAAAAAGCTTCTATTTATGATTGTTTTTTTCAACTAAAGTGAGGTTTAAAGGTTGAGAATCTGGGACTTTCTAAATAACCAGAAAGAAAAAACAATGATTTTAATGAATGACCCCAGAGAGTGAACATTTTCTACACCCATGGCATCTATTTATGTTAATATCATATGTCAAGGGAGCTGGGGTATCGACACCATTGATCTTGTTCGATTGTGCGAAAATTCCTTTTTTTGGCAGTCATGTTATGGCTCTGATTGTCGTTAGTGCTGTGTCTAGGTATACAGCTTGTAGCTAGAACTCATAATCAGTGAGAATATATGACAAAAGGATATATGATGAATATTTTTATCAGGGTTATGTAGACAGCTGTAATTGATATTATGCTAATATTGTTGTAACGGTGAATGAACTTGTTGTAAACATTGAATAAACGGATTCCTGTGTCAGTTCGTTCACTTATTCTGGTATGGTGGTTGAAAATAGTTACTTACACTGTATATCATTTCCGATAAGAACGTGGATACTCCGACTGTGACATCATATATTGAAGTAGGCAGTAACAGACTGCGGATGTTCTTATGTTATTCAGTCAGTTTATCTGACTGTAAATAATTACAGTAATAGTTTGATAGCCGACAAAGAATAATAATAGTACATGAGTACCAAAAGACAGTATAACTCTATAGTAAAGTAATTGATTTTTTCTAAACTTACTCGAATCAACTGTTGTTGACTGAGCTGCATTATGAAAATATCTAGCTAAACTACGTATACCGCGTAGTACAGGCCCAAGGTGATACAACAATTCTTGGACAATGTTTAATCTGGATTGCATCATTTTTTTCATATTACCTTCATGATTATTACATGTCTGTTTAATACGTTCAATTAACGGAGGAAATTTATGCCAAATTTGTTCTAATTGATTATTTGAATTCATATAATTATTACTATCATCTAGAAAAGCGAATACTTGATTATAATCAGTTATTGCAGACCATAATGAAACACAGATTGAATCAAGCTGATAATATGAATAAAAATAGGTTTGGAAGAGATAACATTATAAAATGAATAAATACACTTTTTTCACAACCACGAAAAGTAGATGCCATAATAAGTGATTGAAGAGAAAACAAAACTTAATTTTTTTTGGAATTAATTGTTTAACGATTACGAAGTCAATATTTCTAAATATCTAGTTCTACTGCTACTTGGATTAATCAAAATTAAGTAATAGATGGGAGAGAAAGTAATGAGTAACATTAGAGAATTACTTCATTACAATTCATACACGTATAGATACATATATAAAGTATAAGAGCTGACTTTAAATACTTACTTATTACATATACAACTAGTAAAAGATTGTCAGCTCCAGTAGATGCGTTACAAGTTGTTGAACTAAATAGTTTAATAAGGAAGCTTTCATAGTTATTCTCAATAACATCATCATGACTTACTTAATGTATAATGGAGCTTCTGACTTCTGACCATGCGTTATTCAATCTTAAGAAATTCCTCAAAAGTGTGAGAAATACATTTAATTGGTTAACGTTTATACTGAAACTCATTAAACTCCAGGAACTGAAGTAACTATTGTTTACATGGCTCATCTATAAAACCCAGGAAACCAATAGTAATTATCAAACTTAATTAGTGCTCCAAATTCGCATGGAGGTATAGAACCGAATAACCATCTCTGTGTATGAAGTTACCTAGAAGTAAGCCCTATGTCCTATAATCAATTGCTATTTGTTTAGTGACAAAGGCTCGTAGACTGCCAAGAGTCTAGAAGTTAGTATCGCAATAATCCGATTATCAGATGTACTTACAATTTACAGTTACTTTTTAAATGAATTAACAAGAGGGAATAAATGTTATTCAGAAAAAAGTAACTGGAACAAGTAATAATAACAGATAGTTTGAAAACGTACTGTTTCATTTGGTAACAAATGATAAGACGGATCGAACAACTCTGTTCGTAACCGTTCAATAGCTGTTGATATTTTAACTAATTCGTTCGCCTCCATGTCACCAATATGATAATCTGATTCAGTTAATCCATCCGACTGTGATGTCTTTTTTCCATTCATTAAATGATATAAATCAGGAGGTTCATTGCCAAGTACAGTTTCAGAATTAGCAAAACATAAACGAAGATCAGTTAAACAAGCATGAGTGTTTCGTGTCACATCAGTTAATGCCGACTGGACACCGGAATCTTCAATTGTTGGTGCAACTGCATCAGCTGATCGCAATAAATCTTCTAGGCACTATAATACGGTTAGAGAGAAAGAATGAAGCAAAGAATTACAGGTCGATACAGGAGAACAATTATGAAATAGCACCAAAACAATAACAACAATGTGAAAGGTCATTTATCTACACTTCTTTTTACAAATAAACATTTAGGTAGAGCAGAAAGTTCATTGTTCATCAACTATTTATTAAATCAATAGAAAAGTGATGTGCACACTAGATGTGTTTTTAATAGGGGAAAAAAGTCACACTTGCATCCTTTGCATAGGTCAGATAAATAACCCCAATACAGAAAAAAAAACATCAATGAGTAATTTTATGTATATTGTAGAAAATAAAACAGGTGTTGACCTTGAACTGTAAAATATTATAAATTATTCAATGTTTCATGTAAGGATGATCGAACTAAATACGATGGACCACATTAATATAAACAGAATATAATATAAAAGTCAAATAATGAGTCATTTTCCTAATTCGATTATGGAATAAATAAGAAGTTTGGGTAAACACCTCTTCTTTTTTATTATGATCCCTTTGGCTTCAGATTACAATCAACAGAGAGAACATTAGATGTTTTTTCGCAGACTGTAGAGTAAATCCACTGATAATTGTGCAAACGATGAAATTGCAAATGTTCCAGTTACTCAACAATACAGGTTTGTTTGAATTGAGGATTTAGAAAAAAAGTATTACGAACAGTTTGCCTGTAATGAATATTGATATGTACGAATAGAGTTAATCTAATTATTGGCAACCGAGTAGAACTATTGGTTACCAAAATTACAGTGTGATCCGAAGCCAAGTACAAGATTCTTTCTGATAAATGAGTGAAATTCAATTATATAAACATTAGACAAAGCTGAGTATACAATTAATTGATATAACTGCAAATGACACTTTAGTACAAATCCTCAATGTCAATATTCCAATTCGAAATCTTTTAAAAGCAAGGAACAATAAAATAATAGGATAGAATTCGCGAATGAGCCACAAAATAATCTAAGATTCCCCTTTGTGTGTATCATTTAGAGATAAAAAATTGATCGTCGAGGAAAACAACCACATAGTCAAACGGACTGCTCCTTATTTCCTACAGAAAAAGGAACTCTCTATTTGTGTATCAACGGGCTCAATAAAAGATAACAAGTATTGAATGTATGGGGACACTTTACCTAACGCGAAATTATATGGCAGTGAAATAGTCGTAACGGCTACATATTTAGGTGTTTATTTTGGAAATACCTCCACACGAAAATAAAACGACTGGAGAAAACTGGGTAATGCTTCTTATTCTACATAAAGAGTTGTGGATATTACTGGATTCTTTTTAGTTTTATGTTACGGACAGATAAGGTCATTGATACGCATTGCTATGTAGTCGCATATTAAGATGAAGCAGCTATCCAGCGCCTCCTAGTTTTCAATGGTTGTATGACTGAAATCAGTCGTTGATGTAAAGTATCTACCAAGTCGTTGAGATCTTGCATTGTTACATTAGCAAGTTACTATTCTACTTATTGTAATTAACAGTAAAATAGGAAATATGTAGATCGTTTAGTTATAATTATATATTTTGAAATAAAATACTTAGAAATATTCACTACTAGCTAAAAGACATTATGAGATGGTGGAGAAGATTTGTAGCTCAGGTGGGTGATTTCGATGTGAGTTTGTTTGACCAAAACCATCCAACTCAGAGAACAAACCCACATCAAAAGACATTATGTTGATTAATACATCAAGCATAACATCAGAATATATTCTGGATATCTTAGTAATCAACTCCAAGTTTATTTAACCGACTCTCATGCAAATCTAAAGGTTAGTGATTTCAATCTGATGCCTTAAACAAAATACGTAAATAAAAATAGTATAAGGAAAGATAACGATAAAGGATGCTGAATTGTAATTTCTTTCTAATTTACATAATATACAATTAGATAAACTTAAGTAAATGTACTCGTTGGCCAACAAAAATATTGCGAACAAAGGCTTTCATTTTCAATACTACGTAAAACTTAGAAATCGTGAAATAGGACAAAATATTCATTTGGTAAATTGAAATAAGTTCAATAATAATAATAATAAGATTAATATACCTTCATTAAATTCTGCGATGCAGCAAGTAAATTAGCTTGATTTTTTACATCATACGGTTGAACACGAGCAATGTTACAAGATAAATTCACTTGAGGCATTACACGTTTTTGTAATTGTTCTAAATCCGAAGCCAACTAGAAATTATACATAGAAATTATCAATCATCACATAGATAAAATGGTATTTATATATCGTCAAAAATAATGTAATCCATATTTTATATCACAAACCAGAATAAGAGTAATGATAGTCTAATATGTATCAACACGGAGTCTTCATGCATATATATATATATATATATATATATATATATATATATATATGACAAAATTACATTAAATTACAATCTAGTACACGAATAAACAGTAACTAAAATAAACAAATAATCATTTAACATGAAGGTATCTCCTCAATGTCAAATTACACTTTGTTATGCTATAACTGTTCAACTGTAATTGATGCGTGTGTACATGTATATGAAGCACATATTTAAAAAAAACATAGAGTTTAAATGTATAATTTGAAACAAGTAGGGTGATGCTTAGTGTAAGACAACATTAGATCAGAGCACCAATCTTAAATGTTGAATGATAGAATAAACACATTTCAATCATAACACATGTAATTCTTTACAAGTAATAAAATAAATTTATGCCTCACCTTGTGTTTATTAATTTTGATTTCATAAGAATACATACCTGACATAATTATTTTAAGTCTGTTTACTACTTAATAATAATGATAATAATGAACTCATAGAACTATTAAATGTTATTCATTTAATATGATAGCAATGTGCAATCTTAAGTGATTTAGTACAAAAGTAGTTGTATACAATAGTAAATATGCATATGTGTATAGTCAAAACCGTTTAGCAATGAAATAGGAAATATAGTGTTTCTAGAATGAACTTAGTATTTATACAATAATGTATACAGTATATAACGATAGCCTGATTTCAGTGTAATCTATAAATGGATTTTTTTTTTACTAAGAATAATAACGACATTAGTGATCAAAGTGAAACACGTGCTGCTTAAAAATAAGAATACATACAAATATCAGTATAGGGTTGTGGAGATTATTGAGTTGAATAATTGAGATTATGAATCTATCAATGTAAGACCACCATTGAATGCCTGGAAGAACTGGACAAACGTCCCGTCCTAGTATGGGACTCCTTAACAGTGTGCACCCAAGGATGAAACGGTAGTCTGATGCTTCTAGGTTTTCAATGGTGGTCTAACTTTGGTCAGTTAATGATCTCAATTAATATATAAAAATTTCATAATCCGAAATATTATATATGCACACATCTGTAACCAGGTTGCCAACAAGAAAAATATATTGTTTTATTTCTCGTCAAGTTTGTAAAAACTAACAACATAGCAGCTGCTAAGCTTCGCGTAGTCTTTTTCAGACACCCTATCATTGGTGGATGTATCAAAGACAAGGCAAACTCTGTATTAGACCACATTACCGTTTAATTGCTCATGTGGGACAGGTAACACGGGCCACACAAACCAAGCGCTAAATAAACACACCTATGAACATTATCATGTATAGCTTTCGTGGGCGAATACAAAGCGATCAGTTCAGTCGAACAATTTGATTCAAGAGGGCATCACAGTAGGAAGAAGGATCATATTCTTAAACAGTAACTGGTAAATAAACACTTAAAGAATATGAAGGTTATGATGCTACGACAATATAAAGTTATGGTAATACTGCTGACCTTTTGGATTTTTCGATAACCAAATTCTAAAAGAATGCTTTCTGTAACTAATATTCCTTATAATGGATTGATAATCATTTACAGCCTTATGAAGAAATAAATTATTCTTCAATCTGATACGGTTACCATGAGGATTGAAAACAGAAGATAATCATTAAAACTACTATGTGACAATCGAAACCAAAACAGATAATTTGTTATTGTCATTATCGATGTAGACTTGAAACTTGCTATTCTCTTCGTCCAAATACTTGAATTTAAACAACACGTTCGGATTGCACATTATTCATTTAGAAGTGGACAATTAATTAGCTTCAACAGCCTTCATAATAATAAGGAAGAAATGAATAAAGCCCTATCATTGAAATCATGCGTCAATTGAAGCGAGACCACCATGGGAAACCTGGAAGCACTGGACGGCCGTTTCGTCCTATTTCGAGACTCCTCAGCAGTGTGCATCCACTATTCCGCCTCGAGAGATCCGAACCCAGGACTTATCAGTCTCGCGCGCGAGCGCTTAACCTCTAGACCACGGAATCGACATCCAACGGAGTTAATGTATAACTTCGACTTCTAGTGGGAAGCAGTGACCAGTGGAGTTCAATCGGGTCAGTTGTGAGATGGTAACTCAGTGAAGACAATGGTGGACGGTTGCTCAATTTCGTGGATTGGTTGAAGTCCTACAATAGGACGAAACGGCTATCTAGTGCTTCCAGGTTTTTCATGTTGGTCTCGCTTCAATTGACTGATAATTTCAACTATAAAATTACTAAAATCTCCACAAAAGTTGAATAAACTATGGATCTGCTTGTAGGTCTTTCCAGGTGATATGATCGTTACAGGCAATCGAGAGAGAAAAAGCATTAATCAATATAATATTGTCTATTTTGTTGTGACGATTGAGTTATATCGATCACATTTGAAATGTAATCGCTAGGTATAGTAGAGTGAAACGGTTTATTTTGGTATTGAACGACAAGAAGCTTTATCGATTGTTTCTATCCATCTAAATAAGTTAGAAGTTAGTGTTAAATTAAATTTCGTTACACAAGGATACTTTGCTTGGCACCATTCAAATATGGTATTACCACAAAACCCAGCATAATTGTGGCTGAAAAAAACGAATAACCACAACCTGCATCACTATTATGCTACTTAGTTGAAAAAAAGTTTCTTATGTTCCACAGCAATGCAAAAACCGAAACAATAACGCAGATAATTTTTTACTTGACATCAAACACTATCATGGAAATTTAGTGTAAAAACGAACAGTTGATAAATTGTAGTACAATCTGTACTACATGAACACTTTTTGAACTAGAACACTTCAAACAAACTAATACAACATATCTGTCCATTACATTCAACATTATTATCTATATCAAACTGATCATACCTGTTGACTGGCATTAATTATGTAATTATTATATTCCGAATATATTTTACTACTACTACTATCAGTAATAATAATAGTAGTATAAACATTTGTGTATAAACTTCTTACATGGAAAAATTAAACAATAAAATACATTACCTGATATGTATCATTTTGACAAATACGTACAACTTCTCCACCGACTGTAGCTAATGGACCTACATTATCTGCTGTAAGTCGAGTAGCGAATTCCAATCCTTTTGTAAGACGTGATCGAATAATTGGTGCAGCTGTTGCATGAGCTGTATTCACTAGATTTTCAGCTGCTATGATTACATTTTGTTGATGCTCCAATGATTGAGCATTACCATCAGCACATTCCTATAAATGATTAATTAAACCAATAAAAAAAACATAAAACGTTATATGGCAATAGAAATATTGGAGGGGGAATAAAAAATTAACCAAGACTCGACATTTATGATAAGTTAGAAGAGAATTATTCTTTAATAATTGTTTGTTCACTAGAAAAATACTTGAAATGCGTATCAAAAGTTATACCTAAAAGATTCTACTCAGGTACAACTGAAAGCACATGTTGTTTATGAATACAAACCTAACATGTTCAGATTAAAAATGATAGGGATTTGTTGTTTTGTGAGGGAATTGAACAGTGAGTTAAGATCGATATTATTATTAGTTTTATAAGAAGACAGTTATTTTACTGTAGTCTAAAATAAAAATACATGTTGTTACAAAAATTTAAGCTCTGATATATGCAAAATAGACATTGGTAACATAAAAAACACGTAAATAATACCCGAAAGAATCAAAATACAGCATTTTGTAACACCATATTTGATGTCAACCACCCTATATTAGCCATTACTTAGAGAAAAATGCGGATACATGTGGAAAGAATTAGATCTTCTAAGGATTGAGAAATGTAACAAGCTATTTTGTTTAGTTTAAGAATAAAGATGTAACCATC
The DNA here is from genome assembly GCF_000237925.1 of Schistosoma mansoni. Classification (NCBI taxonomy): domain Eukaryota; kingdom Metazoa; phylum Platyhelminthes; class Trematoda; order Strigeidida; family Schistosomatidae; genus Schistosoma; species Schistosoma mansoni. Next base: position 16,297,675 of record NC_031496.1, read on the forward strand.
TAATATTTGATCATACATTATATTGATCAAACGGGTTAAACAGTATAAATATGGAACGTGTTTACAAATTAATGAAGGCGTATTCAAGTGATTTAGGCATTTGACTTTGAAACAGTATGTCCATGGTTTGAAGACCCCTTCGTCTACCTATTTTAGTTTGGAAGACGGATAGGACCGTTACCCCTCACAAAAATTGTGACTCAGACTGCTGTGTAAAAACCTGTACTTTGTAAAAATGGTACATCAAAGTAAAAGGTTTGGTTAGGGAGTTTCATTTACGTTGTCAAACACCTGATAGACACATACCTAACCACGTGAACCATCAAACAGATAAGCAACAATTTTTATAGCTAATAAATAATTTTTGAACCACCAACTATGAACCATATTGGTCGATATCTTCCATTTCTGAGTAACTGGTTCGAAATACGTTCTAATTACTAAACAAATATTTACAAGACTTTGTCTCAAATGTTAAAAAAGGAATAATCTGTTTTGATTTTCTAAGTATCATTGACATACCTGGGCAACTGATAACAAATGATAAATCTCTTTTTCTAATACATCAGCACGTTTAGCTATTTCATTAGATGGTATTCCCAATGTTGAATCCTGTTTCATTGCTTCCGAGCGTAAATCTGCCACTAAACATTCTACTGCGGATGCTAATGCATTAGCTTTACGTACAAGTAGAAGACCATCACCAACACTACCAGGTAATTGATGACTAACCGAAAGCAGATTCATAATTACAGGATCTTGGTGTGCCTAAAATTATATACTTATTATTGATAATAGCAAAAAATATGATGAAAATTAATAATTCCATGCAAAATAATAGTATTTCAACAACCTGAAATCCCAAACAGGTCATTACAGAGTTTTAAGCATTGAATCTGTAAATCTGTGAGCTGATTATTAAAATAATTATCGTCTCGAGAAATACCGAAAGAGCAGCGTCAGCTGATGAAGTCAACTACTGTCTGCATAATTCATAGTGAATACTAGTAATCAATGCTGATGATGAAAAGTTTTAAAAAGAGATTTCAAGAGATAAAGCGATCGTAGTTAATATAATTCGAGCTATATATAACAAGATAAGCTATTAATATGAAAGAAAGCTGCAAAGGGATGGCTTCTGTTGGTCCTTCACGACTCCCTGGCTGGGGTCCGAGAGATAGTGCAACACAGTGGGTGAAGACGTTATCAAATATGGCTCAGAATAGAAGCCAGTGGCGATCCTGCTTTAACGTTCTTTTACTTTCTTTATAAAAAATGGTTGTAACTTCCTTGACTGAAAGAATTCTTCTGGTTATACGTTTCCGTTTCCCTCATTATTATTCTTAATATTACACTAACATACACTAATCTGTGGTTGTTATTATTCTTCTTTATTTATTTATATGCACCTACCTTCTTTTTCTCCTCCCATTCTCATTGTTATTGTATGGAGCATATATATCTGGTGCTCCCTTGTACCAATATTTATGTGTTCAAATAAATAAATAAAATAAATAAACCGGATAGTGTATCAAGCTTTGTTCAATATCTAGACGTCTCTTTTCTATAGAAATACATCTATATACTTCAATTCGAGTGAGATAATGTAGATATTATCTATTACTAAGGTGATTAGAATGCAATTAAGGTATTGATCTAATCAGTCTTCCAATGAAAATCACATTAGATAGTCAGAAAACTGTACCATATTCATGATAAACATGAATTTAGAATATTATTACCATTAATATTAGAACTTAAGATGCCTAATGTACGATTCTATCAGGTTCTAACTTATGCGAATTGGTACATTTATCTGGGAGGGTAGTACAGTCAATCAACTGAACTTCATTTCTTATGACATAGTCAAGTAAATATTGTTGTTAAACAGTAATCCGTTATGATCACTTAATATAAAAATGTGAGGAGTAGATCAAACAAATGTTAATCTTTATTGAAGATTCCCAAAATACTTTATAACTCTAAGCATCAGCATAAGAGTCAGAGACCAAAATAAATCCAAGCATACGCAATAAACAAAGCGTGCATGAACATGCTCAAACGAGTGAAATATGATGATAAAATGTAGGAATAAAAAGAAAACCTACTTGTATCGAAGTTCCTATTAGACAATCAAGTAAATTGTCTAATTCATTATGTACAGAGTAAACACCTTCTTCCAAATCATTAACCAGTTTACAATGTACATTAAACATTTCATGATCATTTGTTAAGAATGTGGCAGCTGCCCCAGATGATGATGAATCTAATAAAGCCTTAGCTGGTAATGGTACAGCGTCTGCAGCTATTGCAACCTGTAGATAGAAGTACACAAAACAAACATAGAGTCCATTAAGTAGAAGAATGATTAAACTAGCACAAAAAGCGATTTTCACTATGAAGGATATCGACTGAAGAAGGGCCATCTCACATAAGGTAATGAAATATTTAGACTGTTTATCAAGAAAATTGTGTTTGAGTTCCATGAATGTTTGAAATATAATAAGTTGTTAGTGATTCATCCGATATCAAATGAATATACAATAAAGTAAAATCAGTATTAGTTGGTGCAAATAATGCCATACATTAAAAAAGTCACTTTATAAATAGTAAAAATCCAAACAGATTAACATACAACCTTTAAGTGTGAACTGATCCAGAGTTTGTAAACTAAAATAGAATCCTGATATACATAAAAACAAAATGGGTAGATAAAACGAACTTCGGTTGACTTTTTCTAGGTGAAATGTTAATTAAGTACTAGTGTATATCGTCGTATCTGGATCAAACTTTATATGTGCGAACCAGTGATGATCACCATATCAAAGCAAAGAAATTGGATTTCGAGTATACAAAAATAGGTCTGTATATAATTAGTTTCTTCAGTAAACTGGAGCTGATAATCACCACTAAGTTGAAACCAAGGCTTTATGAATTTTTTAGTGGAGCAGTCCATATTCATTACAACGGTTCAACACTTAAATGTGTTAAAGGAGGTTACAGCATAACAGTAGTGAATAGGACTTTTTCGGGAAAGTCAAGAAATATAAAGCCTTCAAAATAACATAAGGAATATCATGACTCTAATCATTACAAGAGTATTTAGATTGAAATAAATAAATAAAATACCTCTTTTATGGTATGCATTAATTGTTGTTGCGATTCCGGTTGTTCCATTGTACATGCAACTACTTTAGCGCAAGTAACTAATTGACTTGCTGTTTTACCAGCTCGTGTTGCTGAATGCACTAAATTCGATTGAGCCTTGCGTAATGTTTGTACTTCAATATCATTTGGATTTGTTTTATTCTCCATTAAGTATTGATTTACTTCTTCATCAAGAACTAATGCACCCATTTTAGCCTTTTTCACTAATCCTGTCATTGCATTAGCAACACTCTAAAAAGGGAACAATAATAATTAAGAAAATACTTGAAAATAGAAAAGAATGAAATTACATAGTCACTAAAAAGTAAATACTTAAAATATATACGAGGATGTTAGCATCCATGTAAGCATTTATCTGAACAAGATTACTATGATCAGACTGGAGTACAGTTATTATATATCAGGGCATTAGATCAAATCGATAAAAAATGAGGGAACTATTACCCAGCTATATGTTACCCATAACTTTGCTGAGTACAAACTATGATTTCTTATTTCTAGTGTGTCGTTGTCTAGTAAGTAGTGTGCATAATCTCAAGTGTCTGAACCATAATAATAGAAACTTTTTGTACCTTGGTGTGTTTAATATCTGAAGATAGTTACTATGCTCGAAAAATCAAAAAAAATACTGAATTTTGTGATGGTCGTTCATAGTCATTTATTATGGGTTTAACCGTGACATTGGTCAAGTAAAATTCAGTAGTCTCATCGGAAATGAAGCGTACGTGTCACTAAGAAACTCTACTATAGAATAGTTGAATTACAAGCACCCGATAATAATAAGATTTCTGAATACAGAAAACACATAATTTCTTTTCTCATTGGAGGCTGCATATAGTTGCACCTAAAGGCTACAGCTCAAAATATGATGAAGAATTAATCATTGAAAAATCGGTCAACTATGATTAGTTTAATGTGTCCATAAAATTTTTTTTCTAAAATTGCGGTTAATTGTAACAAAAGAAAACAGATGACGCTTCACAAGAAATTTTATAGAACATAATAAGATATTGGATTGTGAACTATCAAAGAGAAATGGGATTTTACAAATAAAAATTAAGTAGATAAATTTTTGCAATGATTGATGAGAATCGTATAATTGTATAGTTAAAAACTATAAACGTTTGAGCTCTTTACTTCTTTGTCCTTGCACCATTTAAAATAATAAAGAGGACTAAATGTATGGAAAACAACAAAAACTAATGAGGAATAACTGAAGACATCATATTTTTCTTTAATTTCACAACAAAATTATGAACTAACACACTAGCTATGAACTTAGTATTTAATCAAAGATTGTAAGAAATGTATGGTATGGATGTGAATGTTGTAAATAAGCAGGTAGAAAATGTTTTATGCTTTTAACAAACTACCCGTAAGTAGTCTCATTAAACAGTATGATTTAGAGATGCATAGACAAAAATTATTTACTTAAAGATGGATTTCAATCAGAGCAGATCGCTATAGAAACAATGTATAACAAGAAAGCTTATGAATAACAATTAAGTTTCAATAAACAAGGTAGAAAAGATATATTGAATCCACTAAATTATCCTACAATGATTCCACAAACTCTGTAGTCAATTAGAAATGATTTACATAAATAACTCACCTTAGTTAATGTAAGTAAACGATCTCTAGCTTCCCAGTCAATTATTGATGCATTATTTACATGATTATTCTCTTTATATACGGTGTCATTTTCATTTGTTGATACACAACATTCAGATATTGTCGGCGGTGAAATTAATTGCAACAATTGACGACTTGCATCACCGACACGACTAGCAGCTTCTAGGAGAGCTGCACGATCAGTACTACTCTTGGAATCAAATAATGAACTTGTTGAACGTGTTAATGTAGAAGCCTTGAATAAAAGAGTGAAAAATAGACAGAATGAAATTAAGTAATAAAGGCAAGAATTCTAATCAATAATTCTTTCATACGAATATTCATCAATCTTAGAACGGATACTTTGACAGGAATTGGTCCCCGAGTATAGAGAAGACATTATATGTGGAAATTATATTTGAAAAAACCTCAGCGATTAAAATTTAAAAAAACGTTCTTCCTTTATTTAACAAAAAGAAATAGTATGCATAATTAAGGGGAGCTAAATATTCAATTTCATTACCTAAGTTATGTGCATAAAACATTGAATTTTCTTTTTCTATCCATAAAGAAATGCATTGTTAACATAAAAACAACAAATTAAGCACATCTGAAGTTGCCTAGCTTGTAGCACCCTAGATGACATTAAACAGTAAAGATTGTACTGTTTTAATCAAATTGATATTTTCATACTGATAATTAAACTTCAGATCTATTCTGTGAATTTAGAGAACTTGTGTTTTCCTTTAAAACTATTTATTTTATTTAAACACATAAATATTGGTACAAGGAAGCACCAGATACATATGCGCCATACAAATTTCATTCGATTTGCTTGAGGGCTGTGACACTGCCCAGGTGCCCGAACTGAAGCAGGTCCTTTAAAACTAAAACTTTTATCATTGAGTAATAGACTTAAGAAAAATATTTTCGGTCAGGAATTCGAGGAACAGTTTATTTTCTGGACACTTGTTGAACATCACAGGTCAGACGGCTTACAGGAATTATTTTCCATATATTATTGAATAGAAACCACTAAAGTCCATAACATGTATAAAAGACGCTAACAAAAACAGTTAAATAGAATCAAGTCAAATTTGAAACAAAAATGAAAATAGGAAGATCAAAACGATAAGAAAACACTAAAAAAAAAGAAAGTTGAGATGGATAAAGAGAAAATTAAGGAGATATACACACTGATGTGTACAGAATATTCAAGAATTATAAAAAAAAAGTACTTAGACAAACTCAACAGAATAATTAAATGACGTACCAATTATAAAACAAACAATGACAACAACAACTAACTACTACACATCCTAAGCCCATTTTTATTGACCAGATGGAAAACTCATAAACACTGATAATCAATCACTTTCCTTTCATCATTACAATTCTTATCAATCACAGTCATTTAAAATAAGTTAGTTAATTGCGATGATAAATAGTTGACACGATCGTTGCAAAATGTTATACACAAAATACTACCATAAGTTGAAATATGGAAAATTTGAAATCATTAAATACTCGAAACTAGGTGAACATATAGCATATCACCTACGATCAATTTCGATAATGACCAAATTTTGTTAAACCCTTTATTAACTTATTTAACAGACGATGTTATTTACACAGTTGCAACTCATCTGTTTCATTCTACTACTATGGTCACATGACAGCCTATGCACATATCTCTCTCTAGCTTTGATAGCTTAAATATCGCTCGACGAATCAATCTCTTCTCCATTTATATATGTACTCGAATCCTATTATTAGCCTTTGTCTTGCTTAACTACGCCTTATTCGGTTTGACTATAAATAAGCTTTTATATTCGCTCGCTTGCAAACACATTCACCTCTGTGCTATTAACTCGCTCTATGTGCTTATTGTAACTGTTATCTGTGCTATCCGCCAATAAATTGTAGTCGCCGCTTCTTACTGCCATCTCGTTTCAAACGCAGCTGGGATTTATATAATAACGGTTATCAACGTGATTGCTTAACGATGTTAAGCCTCTACAAACAGTTCGCTTATAAACATAGTTTTGCTAAAAGCTTTGTTGATAGTCATTTATGTTTACTTTAAGAAGAGATAGATGATGGCCAGCTGTGGAATCTAGGACGTGCGTTTCGTCCTATTTGAGACTCGTCAGCTGGGCGTATTTGTATCCCACAATTGATGTACATTCCAGGACTCGAGCCCAGTACCGTTCGCTTCAATAAGCCATCGCATTATCCATTTAGCTACTGAGTTTAAATAGTCATTAGTTTATGCAATGGAGTGAGTTTTAATTCATATATATTGGTTGCTCTAGAAGATTTAAACAATCAATTATTATGAATTTATATTCACTGTATGAAATTCTTATTTGAAATTGAATCCAATATAACTTTTATTTACATTATAGTAGTTATAAGCAAATTTCATACTGAATATTTCACAACTGTTTATTTTTTTACTTATCCTAGTTAAAATTGTAAAACATCAAAGTACGAGTGGCTGTGTTTACTTAAAATGTGAATAAATTATCAATGATGACAACAACAAAATGTACATCTGAAATGACTGACTTACTTTATCTGATGAATTATCCAGTGACACAGATGAAAAAGTAGTACGCATTAAGTCCAGAAATGCATCAGATAAAGCTTGTGCAGCTTGCTTTAAACTTGTTTTATCTACAACTGATCCATTATCGTTATTTACAGTATCAAGTTGATTATATAAACGTACACAATCCATAAGACCTTTTACATTCATTCCAATCGATGTCATAGAAGCATCCATACTAGCATAATCTATTTCAGCATGATTATTCATATCTAAAACGAAATGATTTAGAAGATGGAAATAACAGATATTACAGAAAATGATAACAATATATATATATATTCTCTGTTTCATGAAAATTATTTGCTTTGAAAAAAGATTTATTAGGCATGACAGATAGAAAATCATTCGTAACATACTTCGGGAAAAGTAAATTTTATTGACCTACAATCATACTTTCATCAGTATTTTATTTATTTTCAAGAAATATACTGTTGTTCTTTCCTGACAATGTTCGAAGTACACTACAGTGACATGTTTTTATTTGTTAAAATGATAGAATTATCAAGTGACATCAATCGACGAATTCAATGCAATATGTCGAGATATTATTGGAATCCTATCTAGTTTGTTTTAAATGGCTTAGATATCAATCTATTACAAACCATGAAAGTTATCAGCATTTATATCAGCAATACGAACTTGTGTTTTTAAATAGATAATTGTTTAATTAATTCCGGGACACAAAAGTTATTAAATAAAGTGATTTACACATAAACTATTAGTCACCTTTTTCATAAATCATAAATGTGGTTATTTCATTTTTTAATTAAGAATTGTATACGCACATTTCTGTAACCCCACGAAGCTATTGTTTTTGACATTCAATTTATTTACACATAGTTTCTGCATTTTATAATCACGACATATTTGTTGATTTGTTAAACAACACTAACGAGTGCAATAATTATAGTTATAATTATAGTTATTTTTGACTACGGATTATTGTTGCCTGATACACCATCACTTGATTAGGATTGATATTATTGCTACTGTAATATATACAGTCAGTCAGTCAGTCAATCACTCACGTAGAACTTCGTACGTATGTACATCAGTTCGAGATGCTATATCACATTAGCACAGAGATGTAGTTGTCGATTCAAATCCTATAGTGGTAGAGGTAGTAAAAGTATAAGTAGTAATAGGAAAGATTAGGGTTTGAAGATGTTATTCAAGGAGTATATTCCAGTGAAATAAATTTGGAAAGAGAAAAAAAGATAAGGACATGAAGAATTCAGAAGATTAGAATTTGGAAGAACACAAAGAGTGGATGCACCTTCGCCATTGCAAACGATTTTGAGCCATGTCATTTAAGGTCTCTAACCATCGATTGCTATCATTTCGCGAATCCCAACCAGGTAGTCTACACCTACCAGCATGGCTCAGTCCACTTGTCAGTGACTTCATGGATTTGTGCCACGTTTTGGTCTGGCCGCCCCTAGCTTTCTTCTAAACTACTCCTATACAATAAAACATTGCACGTCGGTGCAGTCGGTGGTTGGGCATACGTAACACATGTTCCAGTCATCTCAACTGATGAAGTTTCACTACTTCATCAATCGATTTGCCATCTTTACCTAGTATCCGTTTCCTAACAACTGTATTATTTACTCAGTGGTCCCTGGATATACGAGCAATGCTTCGAAGGCACCTATGATCGAATACCAGTAGCCTACGAATATCCTCTACTTTCACCGGTCATGTTTCACTGCCATAATGTAGGACTGAACGAACTGCTGCGCAGTGAACCCGTCCTTTGGTTAGTAGACGGATATCTCGCCTACACCAAAAATCACGCAAGTTGGCGAAAGCTAAACGAGGCTTCTGTATCCGTGCTGAGATTTCGTCAAACACCAGACCAGATAATCTGATTGAGGCGCATGCGATTATGGTAACTAGCGCTTAGAGACTTTAGATAACACGGCTCATACTAGTTCACAGTGGCACACGTTAATTGACTCTTCGTCTTCCCTTAGAACCTGAGACCCGAAATTTCCTTATACTTGTTTTCTTTTTCATACACCGAATATTTTTAACAAATACAGATACTGTTACCATTTCTACCACTCGATGATTCGACTTGACAACTTTATTTCGCGGACCTAATGTGATGTGGCACATTGAGCCGATGTACTTCTGTGTCAGGTTCTATATTGTATTTCACTAGATGGATAAATTAATCCACAGTTGTATTTGTTATATCCCGTGGAGAATTATGAGTGGTAACCTTTGAGGACTGTTTATGGACCAATATGATATGTATATTTCCTATTGTATAATTGTTAAGTAACTAAACTATTCATATTCATGTTCCTTTTATTATAAGCTTTATTTTGACCTATGCACTGTTATTATACGATTTCCAATTCTTGAGTTATACCCAATCTATGATTACTTTTCACCCTATTCACAGCCATATTTGACCAAACCTTGTACAAATGTTATTTTTTATTTTATGGTACGATGTGGTCTGTTTGATTGGTATATAAACTCAGTATGTTTGTGAATAATGATTCATATTTCAGAGGCTGTTATTGGTGTTCTGGACTGAACTGGCTGGACTAGGCAGAACGCAGGACTGCTCTGATCGATAGTTCACTCCTCTCTGATTGGCGGGAACCAGCACGTTCATATATCAAACAGGGCTTTACTTTCCCTATGTACAAACACATATAAATTAACTAGTTTGATGCATTTAAATGTTACACACATAAGAAAAAAATAATAATTCTGTTATTTCGCTGGTAGTAAATTCCATTCTTTCATGAGACAATCTTTTTTTATTTTTACGTCAACTCTGTTTTACAAAAAGAAATTCTATAGAAAAATAAAACAAAACAAAAGTAGCCTATTCATCATTCAAACTATAAATTATATTTAATAGTTACAATGAATTCTACTGAAAATTCTATAGAGATTTGATATTCCATCTATAATAGATAGTTGAGAATATCAACTTTCATTGTTACCAATAATATCATATGATTTTCTTATTACCTAACAAACTGATATCATTCTGTATATAAACAGCAAACACATGAAAAATATGAGCTTGTTTTTTTTTAATGTCTCTAAGTTACAAAAGAATAAATCGATGTAAATATATTACCTGTACTGAGAGAACAGTATATTTTTAAACATAATGATGGAGAAGATACTGATAGATATATTACTGAAACAGATAATGTGAGTTTATAATCATTTCACTGAAAAATGAACGTGAATAAACGTATTTATCATATCATGTCATCTCACACGAAAAAAAATGTTGGAAAATTTATTTGTTTTTGTTTTTTCTAACAAACATGATGTAAGCTTGTTTTTTTTTTGATAGTTTGTTTTATTTTTGTCACATGTCTTAATGAAGTTTCAGACAAAGAAAACAGTAACAACTTATTTTTATTATCAAATAAATAATAAATATTTAATTAGTTAAGCAATAAGTAGTAATTAGTATTCAGCTTACGTCTGTTACCCCTTGTGGAGGAGTATAGACCTTTCACTGTACAAGTTACAAAAAAGTCGGATCACAGATATAGTGGTTGCTGGCAATATGCATTAAAAAGAATGTACATTGTTCAGATGTTAATTTCTGAACTGCTAACATCTAAACTGCGACCACTCGATCAATTAAGAAATAAGAAATGGAAACTTGTTGAGATAGTTTATGCTCAAAATTCTATATTGTGTCAAAAATATGATATTGAATAGAGCTAATAATAATAAACTATAAGTATTGTATTCAGTGGTACGTAGCCTACTGGAAGAAATTCCAAATGGTTAGAGAGATTTACTCAAAATCATTTTTACATCCCTTCCCTATGCGTAAAGCAGATAGAATCAAGTCGTTTAATACCAAAATATAATAGATTCGAATATATAACGCGATAAATCATTGGTCTACTATAGAAACCAAAATGTTGCTTTCGACGTTAGTCAATCTAAAAACGAATAAAGTTACATTATTCCTATGTAAAGTTAAAACAGACTATCTTGCACTAAAACAGTATCGACTCACTAAGTCTAAACTAAACAACATACTACTAATTATTAGTAAAGTTGATCACAGCTCATTTGAACGTCAGTAAGCCACTGAATATAAGGTTTAACACAAATGGATGTCAGTAAAAGCCACTATACCACAATAGTGAGACAGGATAAAACTAGCAAGATAAACAGCACAGCATCAAGGACAAAAGTAGTAACAATAAGATTGAAAATGCTAGACATTGAGAATATGACTAGCAAAGTCAGGATAAAAAGATATTTATCAAGAAATACCTGATTTCAAAAGCTAAAAGAAGATAAAGGGTAAATGAATCTGCACCATTGGTTATTATGCCATCCTATTCCTCCAGCTACTGATTGTGGTTGTTGAGTGAACCCTGACCAGAAAATCTCATTTACCAAAATAGCTTAAACTAACAATAAATGCTCAGTTGAAACATCACTTACCTATAATTGACCTTGTTACAAAATAAGTAATACTAAACTATACCATAACATCTAAGATAAATTCAGAAAATTACTCATTAAGTTGTAGCCTCTTAAAGAATGAACTATTTTGTATGTAAGTGATTAGTCATTATTTACGTTATAAGTTGTCACATGGCAATGAAACGTAAGTATAAGCATCGATGATGGAAAACATCAACTAGTTGGCATCGTTTAAATTTATCTTAAATGCATCCTTTACCTATTATTCTCAGTAAATTAATAAGATCAAACACATACGCATATTAACCTTTATTTCTCGATCTTATTTTTAAATGTAATCTATAATTGTGATGATAACTGAATACATAGTTTAAGTGATATATTAATCTAACTAGTAATTTAGGTTTAAAATTAAACTGGCAAAATACACACAAAGCTTCTAATAGTTCACATTTATTCACCTTAATCTATAACCTAGAAATCACATAAAACATGAGTAATCAAGTAAACAGAAAAGTAACTGAATCACATGTTTACACTTCACATGTAGTCTGTAAATAATAACAAGTGGACAAATATATACGAAAAAGAAAATGGATGAAGTAGCAAATGATGTAAACAACTAGAATATATTATTACATCATATTAATGTGCAATACCACTTGACTATATTATATCATACAAATAATTTAAGCATATTTTTTGTTTTCTAATAATACAGGTAAGCATTATAGATCTGGGAAGTCATATGCACAAAATTTAATGGCAATAGACAGTATTCCTCTATGATAAACGACCACTTGCCAAGAATTACATGTATTACTATTGGAATTGCTAGAGTCCAATCCAGTGTTGATAATACTTAATGCACTTAATTTAAAATATGCATTCGTTACTGTAAAAACTTTTTCGATTTTGTTCTAGAAAACCAAAATTCATCAAAGCATTACTTACTACAGAAACAGCTGTCATTCGTGATAAGAGTAAGTAACTAATTCATTAGTCACTTATAGATTATCGGTAGCATTTTAGAAATTAGCGGTGTTTTTTATTCAAAAAGATAAATACTCCTGTAAATTCATCATTTTGTGCATGATAAAAAGTTATTTATACATAGATTGAAAATTTGATCTATTTTAACGACAACAATAACAAGTTTCCGAATACGATTCTAATCATTTCTAAAAGAAATAATTGATGAGTTAATTTTTAGTTACATATCTCTCTCCCGCACACCCACGTACATACATACTACATGGACACTTTATTGAACAGACATGGTAGGAAGAAGAACAAATTACGATAAGTGAATAGGTGCATAGATAAAAGTAATGTAGTAGTAGTATTAGCAGGGTTATCTGTTTGTTGAAAAACTGGGAGAAATATTCCGATACTTTGAAAGTGTTTAATGGACAGGTGTGAAATTATCTTGCTATTGTACTGCATTGTGTTCTACATCCATCCATAAACATTATATATATATATATATATATTTTTTTTTTCAGTACCTATCAATACACACGATGAACACATATACTGGAATATCATTCACTGAACGTGAAACGGCTATAATAGATATATGGTTTCGTAAAAAGGTAAATGATATGTTCACATGGTGATGAGAATACCAAAACTTATTCAGACTGTGATAAATACAATTGAAAAACCTTCCGTAGAGAAAAAAAACGAACGTCATAAAATCTAACGAAAACTAAGAAATCAAGACGTTTTTGATTAGTAGACATAAAATTTACAGAAAAAAATTATTTAGAAATAAACATGAACATATAACTGATTTTTAAAATGAAACAAAAAGCATATTCTAATTCATTTTGTATTGTTTATTTGAATCTTCCTATATATGTTTAGGATTGCAATTGATTAGTCTCTTGTTGGCATGCGTGCATCCTGTACGGATTGCCTCAATATTGTCTGAAGTCATATGCATTATAAGCAAAGATGGATGGTAACTAGCAGTGGGATCCAGAACGCGAGTTTCGTCCTACTCAGGGCTCGTTAGCTGGATGATATGCATTCTACGCTATGTAATGAAACTAATCTTGGTATCATAATGTTAGTGATATTATCTAATCGGCTGAACGCGGATGAGAATTATCTTTCGAGGTTCTGTTTTTCTTAAATATTTTTTATATAATCGAGTACAGTTTTCCTTCATATGTTAAACATCTTGAAAATTAATTGATTAGTCAATGAATGGCGTCAAGGATTTAAAATATACATCGGTAGAGTAGCAACTTGACAGACTTCACTGTTAACGTTGGATACTCGTTAAAGTTCAACTGTTTCCTAATGCTTATTAAAGATAAATAACATTTTCCTACTAAAATTAGATAAAGTCAATGTCGGTAGATTGCACACTACGAAATGAAAGACAAATTTCGCTCCTTTTATTGAAGAGATTAAAAAGGAAAGAAACACTGTGTAACACAGTAAGTCATTCAGTAACTAACAAAATATACGTACACACACAAACACTTAATGGGAATATATATCTGCAATGATAATTCATTAGATGCATTGGACTATAGATAGTGATTTATATATTTTACTCCTTAACTTGACAGGCTTATGATCATGAACAAAATAACACAGATTTACTTGAGAGATAAATCTTTAAAATGAGGAAAAAAATCAAATGAAAGAACTAAATGATACAGTGTAAAACTAAACAAAAGTATAATCATATACAGTCAATATGTAACAAAAACGAAAAGTAATGAATTACTGTTACTCAGAATACAAGCGCGCAGTAGTTTTAAATGGTCTTATACCATTTTTATGAATTTTCAGATGAATCAAAGGTTAGTGAGACTTAAAACCAAAACAAAACGTTGTAGAAACGTATCGGATCACGTTGAAAAACCTTTCACGGGTCTGTTTATACTAAAAGTGATAATTTTCCGTCTCTATATTACTTGAACATTGATTTTACGAACAAACTTTAATCCTAAACCCCAATTGGAAACTATTAATTCTAAAGTAAAACTCTCATTCTAATCTTTACGCTTAATCCTAATTCTAATGAACTGCTCCTTTGCAGGGAAATTGTATAAAGTAGCATTGTAAAGCAGCCTTTTTTCACATCACTAAGTTATTATAATATTTTGATGGAATTTAACAACCTATCATACGACAATCATCATGTTGACGTGAACTATACACCATAATATAGAAACTGCACTGTAAGACTTTACTGACTTATCGAATAAAGTCTGATGCATTTTTTCCAAATCCATAACATATAAGCATCGCAACAACTTAAGAAGTACTGAGCTCAATATCACATTAAAAGTTTTTGGTTAATGAAATTATTTCAAGTGAATTAGACGTTTGTTCATTTAAACACTAATTTTCTATCTTGGATTATTTTCTAGTTGAATCTATTGTCCTTTTGAAATCAAAGTCGTGAATTCAATAACTAAATAAAACAATTATTTCATAAATATACCAATATCTTCCAATTGACAGGAATAAAAACACATACAACTGCTACCAACCAATCTTTAAACCATTTTCAAGTTGGTATTTTTTGGCATGTGTACAATGACTTTTCATATGTAAATACGTACATGTATATGTCGTCTGTACTGCTACTGTGTACAGTTTATTTTAAGCATGTATTACATTGTATTTCAATCTATTCAAACAGTAGAAAATCAATTCAATTTTGATGGTCACAAACTGTCATTTGTTTAATAAAAACAATTCTATCCTGTTCATATTTATAAAGTTAACTATAACTGTATTAAATTAATGATCAGGGTACTTTTCTATCACCTTATCACATATGAAATCATATTTTATTAAAGATAAGTAGTATTTTGTAAAAAGAAATTTTAGTCAAAAACTTGGATTTCCATGATATAATCATAACTAAAAACTTGCATGGTTTCTATTTATTGTATTGATCTGAAATGATTTAAAATCATGGCTAAGTTTAAATTACGACAAATAAATGATACATTGGACAAATTGAAATCCAACCGATTTTGATCAGTAACTAAGGAGTAGAAAAACATGATATTGACTTCTAATACTACTGTGGTGCATGTTACTTATGCTGACATTTATAAGTAGCATGTAGCAGCATTCTGAAGCGGGACGCTTGATAGCAGATTATTGAATTTAAGAGAACAAGAAGGGAAAAAGACAGCAATGGCAATAACAATAGAATTGGAAGAAAATGAGGTATGTAAAGGACAACTGAAGGGAGATGTGCAAACAATGTATTTATATTAAGATTTTCATATTTTAGGATGGCACTGTATAGTTATGTATAAAAAAATTAGTTAGTTCACTACACAACTACTACTCAGTTAGATGAATCATTGTGAACAGCTCTGTGATATAGTAGGTCAATAGCAGCTCATAAATCTCAGTAGTAATGTCGCTAAACATATCTTGCTGATGGGAGTCAACTAGCATGAAGCTTAGTTTCCAAACTTCAACCAGCAACTTCTATATACTAAATTTGGGATAATAGGAATAGGTTACATAAATGGTTTCATTTAGATCAATATTTTAATCGAATTGCTGATGAATGTTATTCACTTTGACGATAGCATTCGTTTAAGGCATGAATTATTTGAAGAACTAGTGAAAACGAAGAACTACTGAAAAATCTTAGCTTGAACCTTCTTAAGAGTATAATTCCACGATCGCAAACTGAGTCGGATCTCGCGATGTTTGTGTTCTGACAGTCATCTCATTGTGTGGGTTTACAGTCGTTTTAACTTCCGACTTCATACTATACACAATCTTTTTCTCAACAATAAATAATTGTGATAATAATAAATGCTCAAAAATAGTTTCACATAAATAAAGATAAGTATTAAATAGTTAAAATAGCAATAATAATAATACTTACCGCCATTACGTCTCCGATTGTTTGATATTTCAATGCCAGAGATAAGGCGACCCGTAGCCATTGTCATTGCACCTAGATGACTAAGTACACCAGCGCGAGCTTGTTGCAATGTTTCTGAACGCCAACGTTTTGTATTCTGTAATCGAAATGTTTCATGTTACAAGTAATACATATAAAAATGTAATACTTTGGTATTCGAAATATGACTTAGTTAATTAAAGAGAACACCTTACTAGCCTATAAGATAAGGAAAAGCATCTATCTATCTATCTATCTATCTATCTATATATATATATATATATAGTACACAACCCAAACAATTATAATCATTTTTTTATAAATATGATCATCAAACACTTCATCGATAGTTGATGCAAAGTAAGAAATTCGTGTATAATAAACGACAAACAACGAATGGTGTATTTTGTAGATGTACTTTTGATAAAACGATCCCAACCAAATCTATGTACTCAGAAGGAAACGGTTGCTTCGGCTGATAAAAATGACTATCATAAAACAAATATAGCTTCTTTATTAAGTTTATCCTATGTACCATGGTGCTAGTTGAGAGGAAACCCCGACAATTACTTCAAACCTTTTAGTTGAAACATTTTTTTAACTAGACTTAAACAACACAGGAAAACTATAGCTTTGTATGTATACTATTCAGCATATTGAAACTGTACATCAAAAAGTTTAGGTTATATGCTTTACACTTGAAATGTATTGAAAAGGCTGAATTTCGAAATGTTGTTGACAGACATACGTAAATTATTTCACTGAATTGACTCAACTACTGGTATCAAAATCCCAATTGATCAGGTCAAATACACCATGATGTTATATTCATTTCTACATAATTATACTAGTGTGCATAATAAATGTCAGAACACAAAAACAACCAGATTTATTCTAGTTGATTAATTCATTGCATATACTAGTTATAGTACGATGACCTCAATCCTTTTGATAAATTACTTATATGATTATTGATACTTACTGATTTCCCTTCTTAGAAGAGATAATTATAATCAATTTATGCACGTAACCGATACAGGTTATTTATTTTGAAGAAGTATTTTCCTGAAAATTGTTGTTGCTTTCTGTATGTTGAATAATTCATTCTAAGTATTTACTTGATAACTCTATTAGTATTAATTTAATAACAAAAAGTGTAGAACGTTCAATATGCACAATTATCTAGTAGGTAAAGTTTGTGTAGACGAAAACACTGAGCTAAAAGAATGACCGAAAACCGAGTTGAATATCAACAATCAAACTAAAGAGATAGAATACATGTCCGTAAAGCTGTAGCGAATCTTCTACTGAATGTTCAATATGCATACAATATATAGTAGTTTTCTGTCCATTTAGTGAATGAATACTACAAACGAAGCCTAATTTACAGTGAATATTTCGTTTGAAGCTTTTGTTTTCAATTCATCTACTTTTAAATAGTAGTTCGGGATGCGGTGCTGTAGCGTATTCACAGAAGAAATATGTACATAGCTCTGAATGATTAAAATGAAGTCTCAAGTAAAAAAATTACGATAAATGAACGAGATGAATAATCAAAAATACTAGACATCTCACTTTTATTGAAAAATGGCAACAGATGATTACCCTTATAACAATTAAGTCCCTCATTTTGAAATATGCAGTAGATTTTCAGTCATTCAACCAAACTTTTGCCCTTTGATATAATTTACAAGACTTATTCAAAGATTTCGAAAGTTTCACAACAAAGCATACATTCTATTGCAAATCTTTTTTTCGGCATTCATTCCCAGAGCACAACCTGAATTAGGTATACAAAGACGATTTGTTAGATAGTACACTTAACTACAAACCCTTGTTTTATGATTTTTTCAATTATATTTATGTTTTGTTTTGTTACTTTTTTTACTATCAATATTAATATTATTTTTATTATTACAAAAATTGTAGCTATTTATAATTCTTGAATATCGTCGATAATTTATCACAGTTAACTCAACATTCTGGTTAATGAAATATAGTTGTTTGTTTATCCTAATAAACGTACATATTATGTTACATTTCAGTAACATTTCTAGTACAATAACTATACACTTGAGATTACTTAATTTTATGCACTGCTCATTGTATTACAACTTTACTGAACATTTAATTTACCAATAAACTTTAAATCTAATATATGTGTAGTGAACGAATACTTGGTAAGGGTAACCAATTTATTGTTTAATGCATAATTACAGAGTGGTTTTGTAAAATTTGGGAAGTATACATTAAATATTTCATTTGCACATTTATCGATTGTCACTTACAAACATCATCGTTCTCTCATTCCTGTTGCTATAACAATTACTCTTTATTTACATTCCTGTTCTCTTCAATTCGATCCTCTCAACCTGCCGCTATCAGGCATTTCACTTCTGATTTGTGTTACATACTACTTAAGTCTGTCAACATAAGCAGCATATATATATATATATATATATATATATATATATAATCGTAATATGAGTACCAGGCATTTGATCACCACAAAGAATACCTAGAGCAAAATTGCATCAAATCGCGCTTGTAGATATTTAAAAATATATGTATAAAATGTTTTTAAATAGCGGTCAACTGACATCCATATACATCTAGAAACATACAATTAATCTATTATATGGTTAGCAACTTTTTTGACACAGGATGGTAGAAAAAAATAACGCAATCCACTATGATGGTACATCTTGAGTATCTCAGCAACTAGATTCGAGATAAGTTTTACATACTTTTCGTGAAGGTGATTACATACACATCAAATTTATTAAAATAAATTGAAAACAAGAAAATCTATGGTAATATATGATGACCATAAAGTTTGAACACGCTCTCTATAAATGGAAACAATCAAACAACTTTGAAAAGAATCAAGTTATAATAGATTTCTTTAATGAATTGTTTTATGAAATATTTTTACTGTGTTATACAAAACTATATCAGTGTTTATCTTCTAAAAGAACATCATCATCTCAGCAAGCCAATTTTATTCAAATCTATAGAAAATCTGTTTAGTCTCATTTCAAAAACAAAAATAATAGACTTAATATCAATAAGAATGAAATTATTAACACCTCGTGTACCAATCTGATGATATTAGTTAATAATTTATTGAAAAGTAGGCAACTACTTATAAAGACAATCAAAAAAGTGTATAACATTACAAAAACATACTATATCATCACCGTATAATGCTTCTTCATCTTCATATATAGGTTTATCAATATCTTCACATGCTCCTTGAATCGTACGCACACCATAGTCTATACGAGAGAGTAAGGCACGTTTCGGCTGTCCAAGATCAATCATTTGGAACTGTAAACAAATATTTAATCAATAAGACGAAATTGCTATAAATCAATTTCCATTAGAAAAAATTGTAAACAGTTACTAATTGGATAGCAAATAGTAAATTTGATTTTGGATTTCTGAAAACCGGTATTGTGCGAAAGAAAACCAAAAAGTGGTAACAATTTGAAGGGGTACGAACGCTATTAAAATCATTATTTAAATAAACACCTTAAATCAGTAACTAAGTTTTGGACTGACATTAATGTGATATAAAACTAATGGAATGTCGGTAATTTGATGAGTAGATAGTGATCTCTAAACGGTTCCTGTGGAAAGATGTACTAGTGGTTAAGACATTTCCTTTCACTAAGCAATAGGTTCGAACCCTGAAATAAATTGTTTCAGTCTGGTCATCCGGGTAATATTACTAGCCTTAATAAGTAGAATGTGGCTCTTAACCAAGTACACAAATTTCTATCTTGTACGTGAACTAATAAAACAGTAAAACAATGGTCCATGCTCGAAAGTTGAGACTAATGAGCGTATAAGTCATTTTTCTGTTGGTTGTTTGAATCTTACAATTGACGTTTAGAACTGCGACTGATCAGTCTTAATATTGGCATATGTCAATCCTGTGAGGATTGCTTCGATATTGTCTTAATTCACAAAAATTATGAGCAGATATAAATGGTACTGGCCACGTTCCAATATAAAACAACTAAACTCTACCCCATTGCACAAAATAGTGACTAACTCGACAGAGAGAATCATTGAGGACCAAGGGATGTCAAGCCCAAGCAACTATCTCTATCCAATACATTTCGTCGTAAAAAGGCCACTTCAATTTTCAAAGACTCAGCGTTGAAAGATAATCTCTAGCATGAAACCAGAGGTGACAGCATTCGTATGGTATATCCAAGTCACCAAATTTGATGTTTAATGACAATAACAAGGTTTGGATTCTTATTATTATCTCGAAACTCATATACCCTGACCTACACATCAATTACAAGATGTTCCCGCCGAAAATAAGTAGCAAATTAAGATGATACGTCATATCGAATTGACAAACACTCATGAAAGTTCAAATTGCATAAGTTTAGGAAAAAAACTACTCGATTTGTTCTCATTATATAAAGTTTGTTTTACAATAATGTCTAGGCACTTAAACATATGATACTCGTTTCTTAGAGTACAGTATTACCTTTCAAAGTAACCGAATTCTTTGTCTAAAACTCTGATAATAGGTTGAATTCAATAGAAAGTAACAAACAATTACATAATCTTTGCTTATCATGCTTGTGAATCAAGGCTATATCGAGGCAATACGCACAGTATGCACATATGCCAATTAGAGACTGACCAGTTGCAGTCCTAACACATCGATGGGAAGATTCAAACAAACAATACTAAGTGTATAAACAATCAGTTTATAAAAATCTAAAAGCATATGGTTATAATTCTATTCAAACAAATCACACAATAGGAACTACTGAAATTCATTATTAAGTAGAAAAATTACCGAACAAGTAATATCTATATAATGATCACATAATATACATACATGATCATATTTACAACCATTCTTTATAATTGTCACACGAACTGACTAATAATTCTGATAATTATGTTATCTGACAACAAGGGGATGAATTATTTACTAAAAATATGATGACCAAACAATTCAAGTATGATTTTATATATATATATATATATATATATATATATATATATATATATATATATACAAGTAAATTGTATGTAAATACTAAGTTTCCCACCATGTCTAGATTTATAGGATGAAATAAGTGATGGTTTACATGTACATTATATTAAGTGATAAATAATATGATGAAAAATCCAACGCACACATCTGACTGATTTATTCTAACTTATATAAACTAATTAACACTTTGGCAAGTGTCCAATAACAACTTTCAAATCAATAATATATATATATATATATATACCTAATGTGATAGATAATATGAAAGGTAACATGTTAACATAGTCATGGTTTTAAGAAAAATTTATCGATAAAACCATTTCCTAGATAGACATGTAGGTGACCAAAAGATTGATGTACAATATATTTATGATAAGAACCTTAATAATCTAGCGGTGGAAAAACCTATACTTACACTAAATGAATTGTGTATTAAAAATGCATCTTATCAACATTGATTCAGAAAGGATAGGTAAGATTACTAATATGGATCAAAAGTAGTTGCATAATTCTGGAGTTGTTCAGAAGATAGACGGTATAAATTTAACTATGACGGTATTATAAAGGACCAATTGATTGAAAAAAACACTGGAGTAATTTTAGTGGCTGAACTTGCGTTTTGGTTATGCATTCGATATAATCGAATATCAATCGAAAAGTTAACACAGAAGACAGGAACACTGACCAACTGAATAAATAGCCAGAAGATAATTAATACTTGTAATCTTTTTTTAAGAAAAGATTTCTTAACTAAATAATCAAATAACAAACATACAAAACTAGGTGCCTTAAATGTTTAAGCAACTATCTATCTGAACATAATAAGACGTCAAGGAATGCATCAAACTACATACGCTTGAAAGACACAACTGTTCAGTGTTCCCTAATTTTCAAAAATAGTTCAACCAAGATCAGTTTTTGACGTTAACTTTAAAATGAAACGATCTCAAAAAAACCTCCTTCTGTGATAAAAATAACGACCACTGGTTACTAGTTTTGAGAAGTGATTCCTGATGTTCCAGTGAGGGTCTTAACCAATATGAGGCAATTAACCACTAACAACATTAGAAGACGATTGTGCAGTATTGCGAATCGATAGGAGTTAAACATGCAAACTATTGAATGTCAGTTCAGTGGTCTAAAAGTTAAGTGCCAGACGTAAGACCTTGGGTTTGACAATGGTAGGGTCGTGAACACGCAGTTCTGAGGAGACACATACTAGTATGTGTCTGTCCAGCTCTTTATAGGTCACTCAACTAAAACCGAACTGACTTTTTTTTTAAAACATAGGTTTTAATTTTTAAACAGGATAAAAGACAAAGAAATTACATGAATGGTTCTAAAAGTGAATTATTAAGAAATATAGTTTTAAAAAAAATATGAAATCAAAGGTATGAATTAATATTAAAAACCGAAGTTTTGGAGAGGGATAAAGGATGAATAAGATATTGTTACCACTGTAACCAATTTTTTCATGTTAAGACATCTAAAGTCTTTCGGTTACTAGTTTTGAAATTCTATAATGGAAATGAAAATTCATTTTCCAGTCAAAAAGTAAGCATAATACTACCAACTAAGCATCCATAACTACCAAACGTCTAAATATCATAGATAGTATCGTGTTTTTCCAATAATTTTTTCATTGAACCTGTTAGTTGAGTAAAACATAGTTTGTCCCGAGAAAAAACGTTAAAACAAAAATCTGGTCACAATTTAATGGATGTGCAAACTTCAAAATGTTATTCTGAGAACTCGGTCAAATTGAGATTTCATGGTTAGAACAAAAGACTATTTGTAGCGAACCAAAAATTGTTCGATGAATGATTTTTATCCTTTTGATAACATATGACTAAAAATGACTGACTAATGAAAAAAATCTCAAAAAAATAGCAAAGGTGTTTCGTGAAAAAAATGATTCAAGATATTACACATAGAATACTATCTAGTAGATAATAAACCATCGTTTATAAATATTGAAGGTCACATTTTATCACAAATTTATTAAATATGAGAAAGTTGTAGACTCAACAGTCTAAAGGTATTTTTGGTCGCCACGATAACTGAAGATCTTAGATGAAAGCCCATTTTAACTAGTCATTATTCCATACCCTAAATAAGTCTTCGTTTGAGTTGATTCTCAGCGGTTCTCAAGCTTATTTCAGTTTTTGATGTAAAAGTCATTTACAAATTAAAATTATTCAGAGAATATATACTTATTATAAATAACTTCAGTAAATAATTACTAGACAGATCAATTGTTTATAAACATTCAATTTATGCTTGGTCGATCAAGTATTATCTAAATACATCGAATTTATAAAGGGAAAAAAAGACATTGTCACATGGAAAACATAATAAGTTTCTGGGGCCTTTTTTCAGGATGCTCATGGTGGTTAAAAGCGCGCGTACACATATGCAAACTAAGGGGCATGCAGTAACTACAATTGCACTATCCATCATCTTCCATCAATAAACTAACAAATTAATAAAAAAGATGAATATGGTCTAGCCTGCGTTTTTCAAACGCTACATATATATTTACACACCTATATATGCTTTAGGAGAGTGAAAACATATAAGCACATATAATCGTTAATTTTGTCACAAAATTACTGACAGCTACCACAAATGTTGATACAACATGTCTACCTGTTATCATAAGAGCAGAATAATTAAACTAAATGACTGTAAAACAGTCACTATGACATTGTAATACGCATCTGCAGGAAATTGGTGATCGATAACATGTAGAACTTTGTTTTTTCCTCAAAAGTAAGAAAAGATTTAGCACGTCAACATAATTACATGTTTCTTCCGTAAACACATCTTTAACGGAAGTTAGCATAGTATCATTTACAATATCTGTCAGCATAAATTGCTTCACTGAGATTTCATTTTTTTCGATAGTAAATAATTTACAGACAATAAATTTGTGTTCCTTACTTCATCTGAATCAGATTATGTGATAGTGGTGAAGACTTATAGCTCAAGTGTATGACTTTGGTAGGGTTTCGTTCTTTGAGCAAGATCATCTAATCTTCAATCCTCTTTGGAGGAGCTCTTTTCTTATTCTGGGAGGCTGCTTTTCGGTAGAATTTTACTATTCAGAAGAAGGAGAAGTGTCTTACGTTCATATTATCCCGAGATTACGGAGAAAGTTAAACCATATCCAGCTCAGAAAAAAGCTTAATTAGGTTCAAATTACGTTTTACATAATCAGTGGTAATTCATCATCCTGATCCTAAACTTGAATATATAACAAGATCATTAATAAATATATTTTCTCCATTGAAAATTAACTGACCTTCGAATCCATGAGATCTGTAATATAGTCAAAAATTCTACAACACTACAATCAGTAAATAATATCACTGCATACATACAAGATATGCTTTTGCATAGAACGATTTAACGAATATCATATTTCAAAAAACAAAATACAGATTAAGAAACTCTTTCCCATTTCATTTTAGATAAACTGCGAAAACCGATATTAAAATTCCCGTTATACAAATCTAAACCAACTTCACAATAAAGGAAAAATAACTCGGAATTTAGCACATTCTCAAAACAAGTAATCTACTCAGAAAACCAACTAAACTCAGATATAAAGACGTTCATCCAAGTATATACGCTGTCCAACTGAGTCACAGAATTAGATTGTATCAAGATGTTGAACCTTACCAAAAATGTTGCTTATTTCAACTAACAGAAACCAGTGAATTAGGTCTAATGGATAACCATCATTTGTACGTTAATTCGTGATACACAAAATCTGAGTAAAGCCAAGAGAGTTCAAACTGTTATCGTAAATTTACAGTGTAAAAAAATACGTATCGCATTCGCAAAGAAGTAGAAAAAAATTTTTTTTTAAACAATAATGCACATTTATGTTTCTATTACTGTATGTTTTTCTCAAAAAAGTAGAAAAAAAATCAATGAATAAACAGTAAAGAAAATAATGAAATAGTTTCATTTAATAACCCTTAACTTCAATATTATTGTGTTGGAGAAATCAATATACCATTCATAATGTGAAAGAAATTCACAAAAGTATTCATAAAATTGTACAACATTAAATTTAATCAATAAGATGAAGACAATGAAGGTCATTTTATTAGGTCACTTTTCAGTTTACCAACAGTACCTATGGTTTCATTATCTATAGTTAATATGACAACTATTTTATTTGTAATATTAAAACATTTAATCTAACTCAATAACCAAGTTCAGGTTTACATAGTCTTTTTGTACGGAAAATAGTGACATTATCTAAGTGCTTAGAAGTAGGTGGAATACAGTTCGAATCCACGAACCAATCACTAAACGTCGATTATTTCTATAACAATGACTAAATTGACTAATGTACAAAATGGTCTTTCTACTCCTTTTACATGGTGAAAATCTATGGTTTGAATTTTCCAGATTGATGTGTCTTTATGGTATACATCATGCGCAGATTGACTATAGTTAGACAATCATTCAAAACCATGAAGCACTGAACAACTATGCCGTTTTAATAGGGAAATCCTCGTCAGTGAGTATCCATAATCCTACTTAGGACCTATAGGCACTTAAACTTTAGATCACTGAACCGGTATCCATTGGTTTACATGTCATATATGTTTTAATGGGAAAGTTGAGGATTAGTGTATATATCGACTAAACTATAATTCTTTATTCAGTTTCAATAAATAGATAGATGTACAAACGTACAAAAAGAAAGTTAGTAATTTTTTAAACACATTTTAGTCAGCTTCGTAACTAGTGATACGAGGTATTCACAATTAACTTATGGATAAAATATTATTCCAGAGGTTGTAAACAAATACTTTTCAATGGTATATGTTTTAAAATTGAAAAATATGTTTCAATTTAAGGCTAATCATTTTACTCATATAAGGTTAATGTACATGCTGACACCAATTGTCAAAACAACGAAAACAACTCGATACATTAAGCCAAGATAGTAAAGCAATGAAATGAAACGTAACGAAAAACGAAAAGTAATTATAACTCACTCCACGTTTTCCGCTAGGTGTTACATCTCCGTTAGAATTGACAATAAGTCCAGAGCCAATATTATTATTACCACTTAAATTGTGACGTGATATAGTATGACTTTCAGTAGCCAAATGACCTTCATTAAAGTTTTCCCTTTGACTTGCAGTACGCAATAAACCAGTATGAGATAAATTCGCTTCTTGAGCGCGATGTCCACGCGGTAGTGTCGCACTCATATTGGCGATTACATTAGCCCTATAAATCGAAACAATTATTAAATAATTGGTATTTTACGAATACAGATGATTAGATCTATATGTGAGAATACTTCAGTTTACCCAACTAGAAATATATAAACATTCCTAGTGATCATTATTTGAAAGGATTTGAATCTTCTCGTTGTTGTTGTCCAGGACTGTAATTGGTGAGTCTATTTTGGCATCTATGTATCCTAATTTGACGACTTCGATAATAATATCATATAATCACCAGTGTGGACTCTGTAGCTCAGTGAATAACGTATTGGGAGCTTCATGAGAAGAGTACTGGGTTGGAGTCGCAGTGCGAAAACCCGATACTGGGATCCAAGTCAATCCAGCTGACGAGTTTAAGGTAGGACAAAACGAGCATCCTGGATAACACTGCTAGCCATTATCCAACAACACTAAAAACTGCTGGATATCTCCCATAATTTCTATGTTAAACTGATTATTATAGGGAATGTATAGTTGTGCTTAAATTTTCTGAACATCTTAAACGGCTTTCAACGAAAATGATCTCTAAGAATTAGTAATTTTGTGATGACATTCAGACACTAGCCATAGCGAAAAATGCAATAAACGCAGTAAAGTAATATCTCATCTGAATGGTATTTTTATCCTAGGAATATGGTTTTCGACAATTCAACCAACACCTGTTCAATCATTACGCCAGAAATTAGGCACCAAAGTCTAGAGTAATCGGTAACTAATACCGTAATTAATAACGTAGGGGTAGCTGGTTTGAAATATGAGATGGAACCATACAACAATTTGATGCATATTTGGTTAGAGATCTATCATTAATTATCTCATAGCATTCATTGTTGTTATTACAATAGTAAGAATATTAATAATAATAAATTTATTACCAGAGTTCTAATAAATAATCTAAATAGAGAAAACCTTTCTATGCTGTATACTATTATTGCAAAAGTGATAACACTGAAGATCATAAATTTTAAAGGGAAATCAATGTAATATGACGAACTTTCAAGTACTATTTGTTTAATTTTGAACTGTGTG
The DNA here is from genome assembly GCF_000237925.1 of Schistosoma mansoni. Taxonomy (NCBI): domain Eukaryota; kingdom Metazoa; phylum Platyhelminthes; class Trematoda; order Strigeidida; family Schistosomatidae; genus Schistosoma; species Schistosoma mansoni. Next base: position 16,325,730 of record NC_031496.1, read on the forward strand.
GAAACTTCAGGAAAAAAACAAACTCAATAGTCTGAAACGATATGAATAGTTTCTATTGATATTATACACGTAATTAGTTAGTATAACTTTCGAGAACGATGAAATCTACGCTAGTTGTCTTTTTTTATTTTTTGGTGCGAATCATTCAACATTTTCATCTTTTTTTCCTTCTGTTACTTATTGCAATATGAGTTTTTGTTTTAACTACCTTCGCAAAGTACCATCTATATTACGTAGCAGTGTTGGTCAGTGACTAAGTAGTTGAGGCATTTGACGGTTGAAGACTAGATAACATGTTGAAAGTTCACTTCATCAACTTCTGTTTGAACAGCCTGATAATAATAACATTCATACTCAAAAACTGTGAGACAAAGTTGATTATATGAACCTGTTATTCAATACGTAAGCCACGTACGGTAGTATAATGTCTTGATATTTTATTGTATTAAATCAGTCTATATTTAAACATTAATAATCAAAGGAACAAAATTATCTAAGAATGTACAAATATCAGACAAGATAAAAACGTCTGAACTTTGGATTGAACAATATTGTCATACGCTTTTACCAAAGTATTGAATTACAATCTCTGGATGAATATGGAATAAAGAAAAATCGCTCAACTATTTGAGTTAAATGCTGGTTTCGATATAAAGGGGTTTAGTTAACATAAAATGTGACAAGAAAAACATACACAACATACGAGAATTTGATGTATGTTAAACTTTATTAAAATTACATATATTATTCGTTTAGTCATCTGACAATCACATGTAATAGATTACTATGATAAGATTTATTAGTATAGGCAATAGTTATACTGTATTGACTTTTCACTCAAAATTACTGCTAATAACCACGTTATTAATTATGAGAGATGATATCAATATCGGACCGCTCGACAGTAAAAATTGAGCTTTTATTCAGTCTGGAAAATGAACATGTAAAATGATTTGAAGGTTGTTTTAATGATGAACAGATATGAACTTGAGAAATATTAAGGAACAGAAAGCGCCTGACATCCGTTGTGTCCTAGTTTAGAACTATAAGTGAGATCAAAAGCAGAATAATCAGGTCTTACGTCAAGTGTGAGAGAGCTGACTCCTCAATCCGTCGGAATTTAGTGATTGGTATTTTAAAATCCATCAAATTGGCAACATAACGTGCTCTGTGGACGATATCTTCGGTAAATTACTGTACAACACTTGGCCAAGTTAATATCAAGAAGCATGAAGATCATAGGTAAGACGTCTTGTGAGGTCATGACTGTTGTAATCAGATGGATAAATGAAACCTGTTTGATCATCAGGACAATAACTAAGTGGTGTAGTTTTGGAAATTACCAAAGGACTAAGTAAATTTCGGATAGTAACTCGAATCGTGTTACCTAGTTTTCAATATTGATTAGGCTCGCAATACTCACCCATTTGATATTGGACATCTAGAGATTTTAGAGGAAAACCTGTACATTGTTATTGCAAATACAGCCCAAAAGAATAATGAAATATTTGATCATCAATAACATGATAATTTGATGTATATACAGTATGGCTATCAAATATACTATATCGACGACAGTAAATGAAGTTAAATTAATTATTCAGCTAATTTGTGAATTAACAATGAATAAGAAGTTTTCTATATTTACTGAGCCAGTAGAAACATTAGTAGGTAGTACCTTCAAGTCAACTGTTTAAACTCGACATACATAAAGATTTTATTTGTCATAGCTTAAAATTTATTTGAACGAATTATACACGTTTATACTTGAGCTTCCTGATGTTTTTTGATAATAGAGTTACATTTATTTTCGTCCACGTCTTGTAAATGTATCAATGAAAATGGATATAATAATAAAATGGAATTTTATTTAAATCTAGTCACTTCTTAGACGGTAAAAAGACTACATAAGTGGATAAATTAGTAGGAAAAAACTAATATACATTCTAACTCATTTTTGTATTGGTTTTTCGAATCTTTCAATTGATCAGTCTCTTATTGGCATGTATGCATTATGTGCGGATTGCCTTGAGATTGCCGTAAGTCACAAGCATTACAAGCAAAGATGATGGTGGCTAGCAGTGGAATCCAGTACGCGCGTTTCGTCCTATTTGGGACTCGTCTTAGAAATAATGTTTACTCCAAGACTAGAGTGATATTTTCATTTCTCTAGGTAATCTAATATCCTACAAGCAGTTGGTGATATCTGCATCGAGAGAACAGTACTGGGTTCGAGTCCCAGAGTGAACATCAACTCTGGGATGCAAGTACATCCAGCTGACGAGTCCCAAATAAAACGAAAACGCGTCTTAGATTTCACTGCTAGCCACCATCATCTTAGCATATATTCTGTTTATTTTTATTCATCAAATGTCTAGTCATGCACCCAATTTGGGAAAAATAATGAGTAAGAAGTTTAACTTGGGAGTGTAACTCATTATTTCAGCCGCTGAAAGTAGAGGACTTTATTTATGCAGTAGATAAAGTTTTTAGCTTAAATTATGAAAATTTGTACAACCGACATATTGGGGACTTAGTTGTGCGGGTATGTGCGGACTTTCTGACTCATTAGTTGAAGACGTTAGATGACATGATTAAAAATCGGTTTCAATGAAACATATACTCACGTTTTGTTTCAAAACACTTATAATATTCATTCCGCAAACCTATCCTTCCTTTTCGAGTGATATTTTTCATACATGATTTTTATCACTATGACTACTGCTACTATGGCATTTATCTTGACAATTTTATCACATTGTATTGATTTATTGTGTCTACTTCAGTCGTGAACAAATGTGCTAGATTCTACATTATTTATGGTTGACTAACTGACCGCGGACATTATGAATTTACGATAATTAACAAAAATCATTTTGAAGATGAAACAAAGTAGTATGAAGAAGATTAGTTAGAAGATGAATTAAATTTAGTCAATATTCAGTAACCAAAGAAAACATACTAACTCCTCGATAAGAAAGAAACAAACAATTGGATATTTGGGAACATTCGATTAAATGAGTGTAAAAAAAACCAGCAGAAGAAAGCAAAACTTACTTTGATGGAGCAATATTCTCTTCAATGATTGTATTCTCTTCATCGCCTTCTGTTTGACCACTATCACGACTACGTTGTCTACGTAAAATAATGTCCACATAACCAGATATAAGCTGTGCGATTTGTTCACCTTCAGTTGTTTGCATAATATAATTTCCATCCGGACTATACTGACCAAAATCCTTCAAGAAAAAAACGTCCACATAAGTTAACAGATTTATTTGGATAATAGATCAAGTATTAAATCACAGTGGAGTTTTATTAGGGAATTATGAGGATATAAATGTTACTTGGTAATAGTAGTCAGTCAGAATACCTCCTCAGTAACCCTCAAGAAGGTTTGATTCTCTACAGATTTCAAGTTGCAGTAGTTATTAGGACAATTGTACATGTTAATTCAAAGGTTTTAAAGACATAGAGCGCACATAGAGCAATAACAGTGATATAATGAATCTTATATACACATAGATATATAGGATTTTTTCTACATCTGGTTATCAATTTGTATATGGACTGGAAAATTAAGATGTGAATAGATTTAAAGGTCACTATTTCGATCATTAGCTTCGCTTCACTTTAGATGAACATAGCATCTAAAATCATAAAACTTAGAAAACGTGACCAGTCGAGATAATCAAATTGGAAATAAAGTTATTCAATGAATCACTCCATATTGTCAGGTGACCGGAATTAAAATCATAGCCCGTTAAATTTTAGGTCACTGGTCTACCAAAAGTATCTCATTCGCTGCGAAAATCATAGATCAAAGGTTCGACGCCACGTAAATAAATGAGGTTGTGGGTCACTACCACTTCTGAGATGCATGGTCTTATAATGACAAAAATCTTCTTTACTTTATGGTTTCCAGTAATTCCACTATTTTCATCGGTTTATACTGGGAAATAACTGTGAAAACTTTATTGATTAATCATAAGCTACCATACGGTAATCCAAAAACTGACATTCGATGTTTAAAATAGCTTACAACAAGCTAAATTAGTACATATTTCTCCAAATAAGCCACCTAGATTGTCTCAAAAGGTTAGAAATTCAGATTTCTCTTCACTGAGATATTACTAATATTTCATTATTTTTATTATAAATTGGTATTCAGTTGTCTTAGGTAACCGTAATTTTTTTAAAATAAAATCAACAACTATGTTCGTTTATTAATCAGTAATATTAATCATTCCCATAGAAGTAATATGCATGTGTTTTCAATGACGTACACATTTAGACATGTCACTTAAATCTAAACCATAACAACTACATATGTTCTATTTACTAGTAAAATGTTTGCCAGCAAAAAAACCTTCACTAGAATAACAAGTGAATATTAATAAATAAATACCTAGGTTAATAAAAATATTACCAATTATAAAAGTAAACAATAAGTGTACAGACAAATTATACAACAGTAGATTTGTATAGATTATAATAACATTGAATGGATATACAAAAAAATCGTTGTAACAAATCGAAACCAATAACAACAATTATTCATAGTGTTACAGCAATAAAACAAAAAACAACGGCTAATCTCATTTAAACACACATTCTTATACTTTTAAAATATTTTAACCACAAATAAATAGTTACATCATTATTGCACAAAATCTAGAGGTTAAAAACTAGCCACTAGACCTAAAGGTTTTCGGTTCGATTCCTGATTAGAATGTAGGTTTGTGTTACTGAGAAGTTCTATACAAGGATGAGACTGTTGTTCAGTGCTTCCTGATTATCAATGGTTTCTTAACTTAGGTGAGTTTGTGATCTTAATAACATTCAACAGTCTTCACAAACCCTTTATACTGAGAATCATATTTGTCATCTGATAGTGAACATTTCTAATACAAGCTGAACACTTTGAAGATGCTGTGCTCTTTGAGTTGAATGGTTTAGTCACTGATTTTTCACTGTCTTCTGAGAAATATTTGTCCGAAAATACTTCAGAAAGAAAAGAACAACGACGACTAAACAATCTATGTCAGGGAAGAGAACACTCCCATGATCAATACAAACACCAGAATTATAAACGCGTAAGTTGTTGTTAAGTAATAATTGGATTACCTCACTGTTCTTTGATGATATATATATATATATATATATATATATATATATAGCGAAAGAAATTACTGGTGTTAGAATAAAATAAATGTCATCGGATGAGGATACCTCAGACAGTCAAACTTTAGCATTGACTATGACTCACTGACTGTCTGTTTGCGCTAGACAAATAAAATCAAAACGTAAACATATCAACTATGTCGAACAATCGAGACAATCATCTTAACAATCAGTTTCGTGACCTACTCGTCCATAAACTATCATTATATTCCTCAAAGTATTGAGGGGTAGGTTAAGCAAATAATAAATTTTTGGTAAGAAAAGAGATTCAGGAAAATATAAACAAATTAATGTTCGAAAAAGAACAAAAACAGTATTTTTAAAGTGAACAGTTAGAAAAGAAATAGATTAAAGAATCTACACTGTTACTGTATGCGCATATATATATATATATATATATATATATATATATATTGCTGGTTGAAAAGTATGCGAGCAACAATAACCGGCAAGTGACTTTTGGTTAATATCAAGAAAGATGAGTAATCAGTGTCTATAAAACCAGTCAACAATTAGTCTAACAAAGTTTAGTCAATGTCCGAGAATATACATTCGAGTAACGTTGTGTGTAGATAAATTTTCCAGAGTTTTTTCTGTAAAAAGATCGTAAGATAATGTGTCTATTTTCTAATCTGTTTTTTGTGCAAATAGCTATACCCACTCCTGGGTTGGTATTTTGATGTGTATATTTGAGGATACTTTGCACGTTGTTGTTAATAATTTTTAATCTGTCAGTTTAGATTTTACAAATGTAAAGTGCTAAGATTCTAAAACTGACGAAGCAAAAATTGACGAATTTCTAGTTGACTGTAAATGTTTTCCAACTTATTTACATTAATTTCTCTAATGTTAATAGAAACATAATCAATTGGTCACCATAGATAAACTTGATTAAATTGTAACAATGTGTAGTGATTGACATTACTGTATCGAAACTTGGAATGGGCCATAAATGATATCAGTATAAAATTACAGTGGAAAATTGTAGATTTTTGTACCATGAAATAATATTCTGACTGTAGACATACTTTCTTTTTACCTGTCTCGATCTATCTGAATGGCTTAAAATAATAAACAATGTGAAACTAATGTAACTTAATAAGTGACCTTGAAGTACGTCGACGCCCAAGTCAAGGGAAATATACAAATAACAAGTCTTTGCCATTTCATCAAAGCGTTTCTTTTTTCACTTGAAAGTATGACCTCAGGGAAATACAAATCATACAATACTGCTAGTATTATGGTGAAGATTTTAATTAAACCTTTTATTTAATAAATTTTAAAATGATATGCGTGATATGCGATTTCAGTCTTCCTATTTGCAGTCTATTGTTTTATTGTGATCGAATTCTACCAGTATTGGTAAGAAACTGAATCTACAAATATAAGTCAGAAATCTTTCCACAGAAAACCAATATCAAAATAATATATGTATATGTGGGGAAGGAAAGAAAACTCGTTTGATAAAATTGATTATGGAAACTCAGAGCACCAAACCTTGCTGACGACAGACATTTTTCAAATGGTTTACACTTACAAATGAATGCTGTCCCAATCTTGTATAATGGACTGAAATGTGGTTCCAACTATGAAGTCATCGATTATTGGACTAAGCTGTGTTGATAGATCCAAACTACTAGGTTGGGGTAGGCCGGGTTATCATAATCAATGGTTGGAGACATTAAGTGACAGCTCTAAATCGGTCATAATAGCGTAAATGCACTCACACGTTGTACCCTCTTAGGTTTAGTTTTAAAGTTATCTTAAACTTCTTTCCATGAATTCACTCCCTCTTATCAAACTATATTGTCTACGCCTAATGTTTTCTACTACGACCCACATTTACTACTTCTATTAATTTGATGTTTGTCTTGATAATCTCTTTTTATCGTACTGGTGTTGTGTGACGAATTGAACCAATCCGCATATATGTCAAGTTCTATGCTGCGTATGAATGACTGACTGAATAAATAATCCATACACCGTATTCAGGGATAACATATTCATTAAAAAAATATCCAATGAACTAATTAATCATGATAGATTGTTCCATAACTAATTATCATTAAAAATTGTACGGGTAAGTAAGAGGGGCAAGAAAAATAGAATTATTAATTAGTGTAAACAATCAAAATAGACACTTTGGAAGTATAAAATGTATTCAAGTTTGACAGACAAAAATATATGTAGGATATAATAGGACATAGTGAACTTCATAGAACCAACAAAATCCATGGAAAAAAGCCTTCAAACAATGCCTAAATGTTAAATCAAATATAATCTATCAGGAAGTTGATGAAATGTTATTGGCAATAAAATCCTGGACGCGTGTCTCATCCCACTTGGGACTCATCAGCTGAATGAACTTGCCAAAACAGACATTGAAATTTAGTCAAGAGTACCAAAAACGGGACAACATAAACAATTACAAAATAAATCAATCTGTCCAGAAGATGATAAAAAAGGAAATCGATGAACTTTAGGATAAGCCAAAAACACTACAACAAAAAGAACGGTACTCATCAATAATTACGTTTAGATATGCATAAATGTAAACATACCAGAGTGAAAAGATTTGCAGTAGCGGCCCATCGACGTATACGTGTTAATGACCACGTTTCTATAATTTCTTTGGTTTTTTCATCTACACGCATGACACTTTCTTTACTTACTCCAAACAATCGCGGTACTAGTTTATTACGACCTTTCAGTTTTTCCTGAAAAAACAGAAAACCATGTAAAATTACAAAAATGACGTTCAGATGAAAACATATAAACAAAATTTTTATGGTCATTTTTACGGTATATTTCTTAAAATAATGCACTAATATGTTTAGAAATATTTCGACGAATGGTTTAAACATTTAATTTTCAACCGTAAGTTCAAACTTCATGTCATCTACTTCAGTCTAGCTAACCATATCATTTGTACTACTTGCATACATGTATGACTCAAAGCCTAGTAATTAAAACGTGTAATTAAATAGTAGACTAAGAAATATATAATTGAAACAATTTTATTTTACAAATTACATCTGAATTATTTGACGCAATTAGCCACCAACTCCACCTGTAGTTCTTCTAGATTTACTACTGGTCCCAAGCCAATACAAAGGATGAGGGTTGGGCATGGGATCAGCAACCCCATCTCGTACAAAAAAACCTTTTAAGGAAAAACGCTAACCAGAATAAGCAAATTAAACCATTTAAATTCCTCCCTCCAAGTTGAAGGAACACTTCTCAGAAGAATTACGACGCCTCGTGGTGAAAGCCCAGATTCTTCGAAGTTACGAGGCCGATGTACCTTCCAACAATCAGAGCAACAATTTTTATAGGTCAATGGAATGTTCGGACAACGTGGGAGAGCGGAAGGAACAGGCGAATAGCTGAGAAAATGTGGAGATACAACTTGGCAGTACTAAGAATCAACGAAACCCATTGGACCCAAGCTGGACAGAAAAGATTAGATTTGGGAGAGATGCTGCTGTACTCTGGTCACGAAGAAAATGCTCCGCACACTCAGGGAGTTCCTCTGGTGCTGCCCAAAAAAGCATGTAAAGCACTTATAAGTTGAAGAACAACTCGAAAAGGATCAAAGAAGCACTAACTTCAACGTGTCAGGAGGTGCTTGGTCGTAACAAGCATCATCATAAGGAATGGATCTCTATCGAAACAACATTGAAGAAAGGAAGAACAAGAAGGCAGCAATCAACAACAGCCGAACAAGAACAGAGAAAGTCAAAGCACAAGCTAAATACACAGGAGCAAACAAGCAAGTAAACAAGAGCATTAGAGCTGACAAGCAGAAATACATGAAAGACCTAGTAACGATAGCGAAAAAAGCTGCAAGAGAAGGAATTACCAAACAAATAAATGACACAACGAAGAAACTGGAATTTTAATATAGGGAACCGGAGATATCGGTCAAGGACAAGGAAGGAAAGCCAATCACTGAGATATTAAAAAGTGGTACTCAATTAAGCTGTCAAAATTAAAGGAAATGTGCTTGAAAGAAAATGCCGGAGAAATAAGGAAAAAACGTTAATAAAAGTAAAATAATCTAGGTTACAAATGGGAACCAAAATCCTATCGCAGTTAAAAATCATGGGTCAATTGAAGCTAGACCACCATCGAAAACCTGGAAGCACTGGACGGCCGTTTCGTCCTCTTTTGGGACTCCTCAGCAGTGCGCATCCACGATCCCGCACTCGCGAGATTCGAACCCAGGGCCTATCTGTCTTCTTATAAATATGCCTACTAAAAAGCATTTTCAAATGTTTATTTCTCAACTAGTGTCTAATAGGCTTAATCAAAACAGATAAAGAGGGGAAGGTGAAAAGATCTTATACGGCGGTAGATCATTTTTATGATTTACTAAGATGACAAAATAAACATGTCGAAAGAAAACAGTAAACATTATCACTATTATTATTATTATCAATAGCAATATTTATCTTAGTGTTTTAAGAGACAAACAATTAACTTTTCAAAATCATTGTTATAGTTCGAGTCCAATTTTACCTCAGCTTATAAAATTCTTCTAGAATTAGCTTAATGAAAAACTTTTAGATAAAAGCGTACACAGAGCAGATATTACAACAGACTATAAGACCGAACAAAATCATGTATATATATATATATATATATATATATATATATATACAAATTACTTTCCTTACTATACCAACTCACTAACTAATTAAAATATGTAATTCGCCACAGTTTAATCAAAGTAGCAAAGTATACTAGTAGTGTAACATAATATGATAAAACATATACGCATACCAGAACATAAATGACCACAACAGATAATTATATTACCAAATTGTTTCTAAGGATACAGATCATGTAGAAGTAATCACATTATTTTAGAATGTTGTACAAGTAACATTGATTCCAGTACATAAATAATTAATTTTATGATTAAATTAAAATTTTATAGTTTGTGTATATTTGATCATTGCCGCCTTTGAAGTAAACTACTCAATAATGTAACCACATACGCTATTAAGTTGATTGAATAACACGTACACATGTTTCCCAATATATGTATTTATGATGTCAGCTGATGTAAGAGGCAGCGTGAAGGATATCTCAGTGTTTAAATAATAAGCTTAGAGAGATTAAATACATCAGATTCAGATGAGAAATTTTGTTATATGAATTGACGCTAGATTAGTATGAAAAACACTACGAATTGATATATTTGAATAAATAGATCACTTCACTTAACATGGGGCTTCATCAATCTTAATAGTTTAATATATAAGACCGAAACCCGTTTGACTTTGATAAAATCACCACTTATGGCTTTTATGTTTAACATTATGGGAACTCTTGAAACACTTCATACACAGTTATTAATCGCTTTTAGAGTTGAAACATTTTAAAAACAGAAACAAATTAGTTAGAATAGAAAAATTAAGTAAAATTGACATTCTAAGCAAGGATTGTACAACTGATTTCCTCGTGCATTTCAGTATTCAAATGCATGCCAATGTACTCGGTTTCTAGGCAAACCTTACTTGTGAAGACTAGCGGTATTATAAGGGCGAAGTGGAGCAAAGTATAAATAGGGGTTGATCCTATATTTCTCGCTTACATGCTAGCCATCAAGCATCATAATATGACTATTCAACAGGAATTTTATGACAAAACCTATTTATTTTATCTGAAGACTGAACAAGTGTATTACAAATAACGTAGTCGAAAAACCACTGAAATATCACAAGAGATGGCATGCAATGTGGTTTGATTTCAAAAAAGAAAAAAACAATGAACCAATGGTTTGTTACTGTTAGTTCTTGTGCTTCTATTTTAGCGTCAAATTAGTGATAATATTTGCAACTTACTACTAACTATTATTATGAAGCTTCATTCCAGAAGGACTTTACTTAATCGCTGATAGGTATAACTGAACTTGTGGAATTAGTCATCATATTCCATTAAAAAATACTATGTGCTAACACCCAAGTTAATAAATAAACAATCAGTTGTTTAAGATAATAATGATAGGTAATCATCAATTGTTGAATAACTTAACAGATAATTTGCTAATCAATGAATTGCATCTCTCAAATGTTTTCACTTATTCTTGTGTCTAAATGATCTCTCCTTCTATGTGAAAGATTTGTATCTTTCTAATATTTTTGAGTGCAAGACGATATGTAATGTAATTTACTTATGAAATACGACCATATTTATTGTAATTATAGGATTGTGGAGATTGTTAGGTTTCATTGAAATCACGAATCGATCAATACTAGGACGCCAACATGGACTTATTACGGTCAGATATTAACACGGCTTAATGCCGGCTCAGTAGTCTAGAGGTTAATAGTTCACGTGCACGAGGTCGTGGGTGCACACTGCTGAGGAGTCCTATACTGACATTAAATGAACGTTCGGTGATCCCAGGTTTTTAGTGATGGTCTACTGTCGACACATGATTTCAATGATAATCATTTTAAACAACAGAATGGATAGAGCTTTTTTGTATGAGGATTAGAGATGTCATTCAGCTATCCAAGACGAATTATGAAAAAAAAAACGATTTTAACCTGTTCATAATAATTGGTACGAAATATGAAATATTCAACATGAAGTATGAAACAGTATCTCAAATGGTGCGGTAAAAAGAGAACAAAAAAACATTAATTCTAATTTTTTACAGATTCTGAGTACTAAACCTTGGGGCGTATTTCTAAAGTTATAAGTCATATCCTACTGCTCAGATTGACATAAACAAAGCACTGACCAAAAGTGAGATCCAATAATTAAAAGTTGAGGGTTTAAATCCTGTTGACATGCCATTTGACAATTATATCTTACTACGGTACTGATGTTCTATCCTACCCAACAGAACATAAAATACATCAATTTAAATGGAATAATTATCAGAAGAACAACAATATCTTCTTACATCTTGAAATATGGAAAATTTGAAATCATTAAATACTCAAAACTTGGTGAACATATAGCATATCTCCTACAATCAATTTCGATTATTAATTTTTGTTAAACTCTTTATTAACTTATTTAACAGATAATGTTGTTAGAATAGTAACAATTCGTCTACTTCTTTGCACTATTATGATCACTGTCATGTCTGTATAAACCTGTATGCTTGATCATATGACAACCTACGCAGATATCTCTCTCTAGCTTAAATGTTGATAGCTTAAATATCGCTCGATGAATCAATCTCTTCACCATGTATATATGTGCTCGAATACTATAATCGGTCTTTGCCCTACCTAGCTACGTCTTATTTGATTTGACTATAAATTCGCCTCTGTATTTCCTCACACACATATATACTCGCCTCTCTGCTTCAAAGTCTCTCGATGTCCTTGTAGCTTTGTGACATGTTCTATCTGCTAACAGACTGTAGTCGCCGTTTCTTACTGCCTTCTGATTTCAAACACCGTTAGGATTTATATAGTAAGGGTTGTCAAGGTGATTAATTAACGAAGCTAAGCCACTACATTCTACCCTAAATTTGAATGTAGATAACTAAAAAAGCGTCCTTCTAAATAGTAATCATAACAATTAAAATCAAAATTTTCATCAATATGTATATACTCACTTTTATAAGAAAGAATGTTATTCCATAGGTTGGTAAAGATCTACACAGTTGAACATAGCGTAATTTGGCTTCTCTTTCATCATAGTTGCCCAACTTTTGATATTGCTGAATAACGTTGAGATTCATTTTTTTAAGAAAAATATAACATTTTAGAAAATGCGAAAGTTAAGACCAAAATTAGACAAAGGGTTTACTTTTTAATAAAAGAGCGTATTGATGAAAACATAACAGAGTAAACTATAATAGAAAACTTTTAATATTTCGATGGTGTTCCTTCAAAGAAGATACTCGTATACCGAAAAAAAAGTTAAACAATCTCTTGTAAATGTACAGCAATTTGTACTTTTCTTTTAAGGAGCAGTTACGTGAGTAAGAGAAATAGAAAATGTCAGACTTTAAGACGTTTAACGATTTATGAAGATATACTCTTGTCATTTAAAATATTACAAATCAGTGTGAAAAAGAAGTGGATGGTATGGATGGCAGATCATTTACAATCACACCATAAGATGCGAAAAATCGACTGACCGAACTGAGATATGTAATGGTTGATTTGGCATAAGTTCAACTATAATATACATCATGAATGGATAGATAAAATACATATGATTTTCAGATCCCTGTGATGACTACTTAATAAAATGAAGGAGCAACCACGTTTAGTAAACATTATATTGTTCGTTTGTGACCAAGACAAATAAATGAGTAGCACTATATGTCACCTCTATCTACACAGATAAAATGCAAACCAATTCAGTGACCAACAAAGAATTATAATTACCATGTTTTATGGTAGTATTATTGAATGGGTTTTTCAACTATTGGCTTAATTTCTAAATGTTGCTCGTCTTAGTTGGATTGAGCATTAAAAACTAGGGAACACGATGTTTCTTAGTACGAAACTCTCCAACAGTAGGTACCCATGAGCCCCATAACTGGTCGCGGTGACCAAACAATTATTAGATTAATGGATTGGCGTCAAATGGTAGATATTTTCAATTTGATCGATTTACGATATTGTCCAACGATCAGGTAATGCTATTGCTGACTAATAATTTCACCACAGAAATACCTCCACTCCATCGAAAACAACTTCTTATTAGGATTTAAGGAACTCATTTCAAGGTATCCCAAGTGATCTTAATCAATGACGAACACTCATAATACTTTATTATAATTTATTATTACAACGAAACACTATACGAACAGGCTAAGAATAAGGAAAGTAAATTCAAGATGAATTATTTAACATATCCGCATAAATGAGCATTCGGATACATCTTTTCACTTTTCCATTAAAGTAAACATTTTTGTTATTATAATGGCCAACTAACAGGAAACCTCGATCAAGAGTTTCCCACTGAATGCCTCCAACTATCTAACACCTTGATATGGTGCACGAGATATCGAACACTTAGACTAGTGTCTGTATTGTAAATTTGTCGACAGATTTTGAATAGTGGTAAAGGACTTGAAAAACATGACATTCACCATCACTAAGTGATCAATCTACTATAAAACTGGTTTATTGTTTACATTAATTTTATTAAAGTTACTAATCCACCACGACTGTCTAGAAGTGAATATCTGTGCGATACGATAGTTTCTTATATAAAATTCTCCTAAAGATAGTGGTTTTTTTAAACAAAATCCCTGGTTAGGCTGTGTATTATACAGTTTATACAGGGACCTAAATCAACATTTTCCAGTTCAACTCAATTACCGATAACAAGAAATCTTCACATTTATAATAAGTATATATCTTGTACTTCAACCAAACAATAATCTCACATAAAATATCTATCCATAGGTATTTGAAGCACACGAATAGTGAGCATCGAAAATGAATACAATTCAATACGTTGATATAGAACACAATGAGTGTGCAAAATATCTGATTTTTGTTTAATGTCTATTTAGTAAATTTATTCATGGTATAGTAATGCTTTCTATAGTAATACTATAGATGATTAAGATAATTTAGAGGATAAACAGTTAGAATCTCCAATTACTGGATTGTATGTTTCAATCTCATTTCATTTCTTTTGCTATAGGTAGTCAAAGTAAATGAACTACCACTTGGTTATTGAAAGAAAAATAATTTAATGAATAAGTGAGAGAAAGGGTAATAGAATAAATGTACAAAAACGGCCTACACAAATATGAATCAATTTAATTCAATGTACAGGTTTTTTGGTACTACATCCTATCATATATGTTCATCAAAACGCTATCATAACAAAACAATAACAATTATAAGCTTGAATTATGGAAAAAGATATGCACTTTGACCATGATTAATGCTATTCATCGCTATTATTACAATAATTAATTATCATTGCCTTAAAAGAAACCAATAGTTCCACAATCAGGATAAATGTAAAACTTTACAATGGAAAATAAACGATTATCTAGCTTATTATGCGTGGAACATTGCAATCTGACTAATCGCATCGGTAACTGTTTAGATTTTTTTAATCAACTTACACACATATACACATCACAAAAAAATGAATAAATATTGGTGGGCTGAATTATTTAAAGAAAGGTAGAATAAATAAATAGAAAAGATAAACAGGTAACTTTGGTATGATAGGCTGAGACCAGCTAATAACTGTTTCATGCCCTGTCTTCAACTATTTAACAGTGTGCAAGAATTAGATAGCACAAGAGCTTTGATTCTGAATCATTAAAGCCCGAGTTAATTAACTTCTATCAACTTGTTTAATCCATTGATGATTATACGTAATTCAGAAAACAAATCTCATTGTGGTCACTCAGCATTAACTGAAAGGTAAAGTTTGTTTCATAGAAGCCCTTATCGTTAGTATTTATTCTTTTTGTAGCAAACAAATTGTTAATTATTCTTGAAGTCATACTGATGTGGCATCAGTTAATCAAGTAAATGATCATATGTCGAAATCACATTTGCAGTGACAAACTTCCTGGTTGCAATCGAGATAATCGAGACCAGTGGTTGAAAACTTTAGGAGATAGCCGAGAATCGGTTGAAGTGAAACATATGGATTCATTTTTTATTTTTTCCTAAATCTTGAGTTTCAATATTACTTCATTTCCATTTTACCCATTATTTCATTCCATTTTTTTGCGATAAATTCTTTATATTTAGTCTTGTTACTGTTAATACTATCACATTACTGATTCCTTTGTTAATTTTATGACGCTGTGCTCAACTGGTGTAGTAAGTCGACGTAACACAAATTCGCTCCAGATTCCACGTTGTTTACAACTGATAGGCCAAATTGGCATTGCATCACAGCATGGATTAGAGATGGAAACATATCAGTCTAGTTTTTCAAGGCACATTGTAAAAAAATATTGATAACCCTATGATTTTACATAGTTTATCAAAGCTTGAAATAAACCGATGAATCTATTCATACCGACACTTGATAAAACTACGTTGTGGTTGACCATTACCACTCATAACTTACTTCCAATATTCTTTTCTCAATTCCCTTGGATTTAATATATTCTTTGGGCAACCGATCTTTTAGGCTGAAAAATAATGATATAAATACATATTTCAGAAAACTAACCAATACAGTTGATTAATATCAGAAGGGGTTTTTGTGGATATTATAGTAATTTTAACAGCTGAAATCATGAGTCAATTGAAGCTAGACCACCATGGAAAACCTGAAAGCGCTGGACGGCCGTTTCGTCTTACTGTGGGACTCCTCAGCAGTGCGCATCCACGATCCCGCCG